>NC_137029.1:8373094-8470594 GCF_032717465.1 Coenobita brevimanus
CAGAGTTAAGGAAATAAGAGAGGAAAATGTTAGAGAAGAACAGGAAGGTTGTAGGAAGGGAAGTGGTTGTGTAGATCAGTCATTCATCCTATGGTCTTTAGTGGAAAAGTTTCTAGAGAAGGGAAAGAAGTTGTATGCTGCCTTCATGGATTTGGAGAAAACATAAGTCACAGTGGACAGACAAGGGATATGGAAAATATTAAGAATACATGGAGTAAATGGAAAGCTGTTGAATGCTGTGAAGAATATCTATGAGGGCACTAAGGCTGCAGTGCATGTAGATAGTGAACTGAAGTAATTTTTCTGACTGTTGGATTGAAACGGATGTGTCATGTCTTCATGGTTCTTCAGTCTGTATATGGATGGGGTTGTAAAGGAGAATCCAAGGTAGGGCAGTGGATGTTGAAGCGACCCTAATGAAAGAGAGCAGCATTTGGAAACTTCCTGTTCTATTGTTTGCAGATGATACTGTATTGTTAAGTGAAGACGAAGGGGAACTGCACGGTTTGGTGAATGAGTTTTGGGGTGTGGGTAAGAAATGGAATCTAAAGGTTAATGTACAGAAGAGTAATGGTCTGGTCTTCGAGAGAATGAAGTCACTGAATGTACGGTGAGGCTAGATGAGGAGGAAATGGAGAATGTGAGTGCATTTAATTACTTAGGTAGTGTGATGAGTAAGGATGGAAGTTTAGAGGATGAAGTGCTTGAAAGGGCACAACAAGGAAGGTAGGTTTCTGTTTCTTTGTAAGCACTGATAAGGAATAGGGAAGTGAGCATGGAAGAACAGTAAGTCACCGCATGATATTATTGTGATACCAACTCCAACATAAGGAAACGAAACTTGGACCTTGTTGAAAGGACACAAGTCAAGAGTGAAAACCGTGGAAATGAGTTCTTTGAGAGGAGCATGAGGAGTTACACTAAGAGACAGACTGACAAATGAGGAAGTGAAGGAGTGTTGAGGTGTGGATGTAGTTTTGATAGAAAGCGTTTGGAGAAATACACTGAGGTGGTTTGGCCATGTGGAGAGAATTGAAAGTGAGACTAACGAGAAGAGTGTATGTGAGTGAGGTGGAGGGGGGGAGAGGGAGCAAGTGACCGAGGATGAGATGAAGGGATGGAGTGAAGAGGTATACAAGAGAGGGATGTGTAAGGTGGGGGTAGGGCAGCGAAATGGCCGGGGATAGGGCGACATGGAGGCGATATATCTGTGGCCTTCCCTAACGGGATTAGGGCGTCTGGCTATAGATAGATATAAGTGTATTGCAAAAAAAGTTTTAAATATGTTACAAAATATTTCAAGTATTATCAAAGCGATAATCTAGCTTCATTTCCAGCCTGCTTGCTGCTCCTCCTCCCATCTACCCTGCTGTGCATTAAGCTATCTCCATCTCCAGCCCAGTTGCTCTCCTACTCCTCTCCACCCTGCTGTGCATCAAGCTATCTCCACCTCCAGCCCACTTGCTCTCCTTCCTCTCCATTTTGCTCACTCTAGAACAATACACATTAATCACACCCTAAAGGAAGAATACAAAAAAAAAAAAAAAAAAACTGTAACCTGTCCTGTCTGGTGCTCCCATTTCCTCTTTGGTCTCTCACCCGATTCCGATTCTGTCTCTTCTCTCTCACTAGCATCAGAGTTTCTATCGCCTGGGGAAACACAGAACATTGAAGGTGCCTAAGGAGTGGATTGCCTACCAGAGTAACTGTATACAAGTGCCGCCATAAGTGCTTCTATCATCCCTACCACATCATCTACATATATACATTGCATACACAGCAGGGTCTATGTGGCTTTGGAGGCCTCATAACAACTCATCCTTAGCGATTTAGTCAACACATTTCACTTTAATCTTGTTACTGATGCAAACTATCGATATTAAAACTATAAACACCATGTGAAAGAAAGCTTGAGTGTAAATAAAAATAAATTGCTAAGGGAAAGGTGCTATGAAGCCTCCTATGCCACTTTCGACCCAGACGCTGATGGCTTCCCTGGGATGTAATTCTTGCTCTTCAGGGTTGTCATCATTTCTTTTGAGTTGTCTTCTATTGTTGCCATCTCACTGTCCAAGGTTGCCAAATGTCATCTTAACTTCCCATCTCGTCATCTGCATTAGTTTTGTTGTCATATATTGCCATCCTGCTGTCTAGGGCTGTCTTGTCTTCTGAGGCTGCCATTTTGTTGTCTTTGGTCGCTTTTCTTCCAAGGCCGTGGGGTTGATACTCTGTGGTTGCCATCAGTTTCTGTGGAAGAAAATAGCAATTAGACGAACTCGTTTCTGTCTTATGTTTCACTCTACAAGCATATGACATTCCACACACTGTACCCAACTATGTTAATGGTTCACCAGTAAGGGAAGGCGACCAGAAAACTTTACCTCCGCTACCTAGTGGTGGACCTCATGGAAGGCATGGTGCAATTCAGGGGCTGGAATGGAATGGGGCACAGAGCATTGTGGTTCCCAGCCTCCGCCTTCTACTCAGTAGAGAGGGGTCCGAACTTGAGAGTAGTGCCTCAGGATGCTACCCTAACAATGGGTGTATAATGATGAGGCAGTTAGAGTGCCAAGTTGCGCTAAGAGGGTGCCCCTGTTGCTGTCCTGACAGGGTTCCCAGAGGCCACTGCTGCAATTACTGGCCACGGCTGGTGAGCTTTGGGTCTTTGACCCCCTGCCTGGACTTGGGGTTGTGCAGGTGGGCAGGGCCTCTTGTCCATCCCTCCTTTAACCTATCATGACAATCAAAGCCAAGTGTAAAAAGCAAGCCTGAGGGATCCAAATCTCCAAAGGGTTCAGAGTGGCATTTTGGAATGTAGATTACTGGAAGGTTAAAGGTGGGGAAGTGATGGAGACTTTGACCAGCAGGCAGGCAGATGTCTTGCTTATGGGGAGTTAGGTTCAGGAGAGGGTCAGCTAGGATGATTGTTGGGAAGGACTACAGTTATAAGTTATTTTGGAAATAGAGTGTGGACTGACATAGTGGTGTGGGCGTGCTGGTCGAAGAGAAATAGGTGGTATGTATTATGGGTGTAATTAGAGCAAAATTAAAGGATTATAGCAAGGGAAATATTGTTCTGAGAACTCCCGCTTAACATTTACTTTGGGTATGCCTCACAGGATGGCTTGGATAATTAAGATGACAGATTTGGGGATGATCTGATACGTGAGGTTGGTGAGATGGAGGATAATGAGATTCCCGTTCTGGATGGGAATTTAAATGGTCATGTGGGTGCCATATCTCACAGATATGAAAGGGTGCACAGGGAATGCGCATATGGTATTAGAAATGTGGAAGGGGAAGGATACAATAGACTGAGGAGGCAATGAGCATGATTGTGTGCAACACGCTTTTTAGGAAGAGAGAGAGAGAGGACTAATTACATATGAATCTGGGAGTAACAGAAACCATATTGATTATTTCCTGGTCAGGAGGGCTGATCGGAGGTTAGTGAAGGATGTAAAAGTTATAAAGAGTGAAGAGTGTGTGCAGCAACACAAACTGCTGATATATGACATAGTACTGAAAGAACGTATGATGAAGAAACGAACCTACACATTCAGGAAGAAAATATGGAAGTTGAAAAACCAAGCAGTAAGGGATGCCTTCAATAGTGAAATGACTGAACAGGGAGCTGTAGACTGTTAGTGAGTAATACATTGCTCTCAAAAACAGTTTCTTTAGAGTAATTGATTCAATGTGGATGGACAGTGGACCCACGCAAACAACGCTCCATGGTGGTTGGATAAGGATGTAAAATCCTTAGTTAAGGAGTATAGAAGACTTTTCCAGGAATGGAAAATGGACGGTAACAGAGAGGAATACTTGACTGCAAAGTGTAGAACCAGAAAGGAGGTATACGGGGTAAAATCTGAGTCTCGGAGACTACTGGAGAGCCTCGATAGTACCGAAAGGAAGAATGCGATATTTCAGGTGGCAAATTAGATGGAGAGAAAATAGAGTTATAAGAAGCGAGCAGTGTGTGAAGAAGTATGAAGGAAAAGTTGTTGTGGTCAATGAGGATATTAGAGATGCTTAGAGAGAGCATTATAACCAGTTGTTGAATGAAGAGTTTGACTGGAATAGGGATGGTTTGGTGTCGGTGGGTCCAATGTTTGGCCTAGTGCCTTTGACTGATGCTGCTACTGTGAGCAGGACAATAAGTGGGATGTGGCTGAGGTGCGCAGGCTGTATGCCTGGGTTGACTGTGGAGATGCTGAAGACTTCAGGAGATGTAGGAGTGGGTTTAGTTACTGATTGGATAAATTCGATTTTATATGAGTGTGTTGTCCCAGATGACTGGCTGAAAAGTGTGATTGTAAATTGTATAACGGGAAGGTTGAGGACCTGTAGAGAGGAAATTATAAAGGCATAAAACTTCTGGACCAGATAATGAAAGTATGGATATAGTCCTAGAAAGTATGATAAGGGAAAGAGGTAATATTGATCAGATGCAGTGTGGGTTTATGCCAGGCAAATGAGCCACTGATGCAATATTCATTGTCCAACAGCTTCAGGGAAAATAAATTGGAGAGAAAAGGAAGCTGCACTTTGATTTTGCGGATTTGGAGAAAGCCTTTGACAAGGTTCCGATGAAGGTGGTAAAGTGGGCAAGGAGAAAGCTGAGGACCGAGGAGTTGCTGGTTAGAGTAGTTAAGGCAATGTATAAGGGTGCTTACACCCCGGTGGGAATGATCGGATTTTAATGATTTTTTCGTCAATGTTGGCGTACATCAGGGGTCAGTCTTGGGGTCTTTATTGCTTATAATGGTGCCTGAAGCTCTCTCACATAACTTTAGAAATGGACTCCGTTGGGAGATGCTGTTTGCTGATGACTGTGTTGACTACAAAGAATGAAAGGTAGGCAGGGGAAAGATTTGTGGGAGGAGAGACGAAACAGGGCCCAACAGTTTGAGAGGAAATGCTGATAAAACAAAAGTGATGATACCTAGGGCTGGTGGTGATACTGTCGAAGTGGAAGGAGTGTCACCATGTCCAATCTGCCCCAAGGGTGTCGGAAGTAATTCCATCTTGTGCAGTGTTGTGATAGGTGAGTGCATAAGGGATGTAGTAGTATTAGAGACTGACTGGTAGGCTACGAATTAATACAGATTTCGTATGTGCGATATCGAGGAGAGCATGTAGAAATGGACAGGCGTGAAAGGATTGATCATGGAGGAGAGTATCTTGAGTGTGTAGAGGAGTTTTGTTATTTGGGGGACATCTTATCAGCTGGAGGTGGGGCAGGTGCTCGTTCTGTGGCTAGGGTAAGGAGTGGGTGAAGGAAATTCTGGGAGCTGTTGCCTCTCCTCTGACACAGAGGGCTCTCCCTCCTCGCCGAGGGATCTTTGTACACACGATGTGTTAGGAGTGTATTGCTTTATTGTAGTGAGACCTGGGAGTAAAGAAAAAGGACATTCGTTGACTGAAGCACACAGAATGATAATGATTAGATGAACATGTAGTGCGTACTTAAAAGTCCTGAGCGGTTAGGACTGTAACTGAAAAACTGAGAGTAAGGGTGGGACTTGACTGTACTTGTATTTGTGTTGAGATGAGAAGGGATAGATTGAAATAGTCTGAGCAAGTTGGGAGGATGGAGGATGACAGTTGGATTTGAAAGGTGTGAGGTTTGAACGTCGAGGGTAAGGCTGCGAGAGGTAGACCGAAACAGACCTAGGACGAGGTCAGGGTGTGACTGCAGGGATAAGGAAATTAACAGGGAGACTGCCAGAGATAGTGCAACATGGAAAGCCGCCATTAGGCAACCAAGTCCGACGCATGCAAGCATGTTGTAGTCTTTATAAACTAAACGATAAGCATGCAGACCTACAGTATACACATACGCACGCACGCACGCACACAACCAAAATAACACATAACCACACAATTCACAAGGTTAAATTCAAACATGGGAGGCTTCATAATGCATTTTCCATAGCGATTCACTCTGCATGTTACACTTTGATATTCACTTTATGCTCTATCTCTTGACGGCATAGTTAACATGACAATTTAAATCAACAGGAAGTGAAAAAAAGCAAAATAAATCGCTTAGGATGAGGTGCAACGATTAATGTGCAATCTAGATGCACATCACAGCCACACCACAGATATTACAGCAAAAACTTCCTCCACCACACCAACACCCACACCTTGACCTCTTCACTGAAATAATAAAATTCTGATATTGCTGCTGATTCATGACGATTTTACGACCACCTTGGCCGGAATTCTCGTTGGATAAGGAGGTTCCTTAACGCCCCTACCTGACTGATTTATGCTGCTGATTAGACAAAATTATCTATTTCCGTGTTATATAAATCCTTTCAATATCGCCATACTCTGCAAAAATAACGTACAAATGCATATTAGCCAGCCATATCCAAAAATGCATCGCTTAGGAAAATGTGCTAGGGAACTTTCTAACTGACGAGGATGCAGACCTAGATGCCGGTGACGTAATTTACGTTTATTCTTGCTGTCTTGTGGCGATTTTATTAAGGCTAAGAGAGCAGTAGTGAAGGGGTTAATCAAGGCTGTGGCCAGTATTCCCGTCGATTAAGGAAACCCCCTAACACGTTTTCCTAAGAGATTTATTTTGCTTACTACTCCTTATTTTCCTGTTCTAGGTTATACAAAACCTCCAAACATAACCATACTCTGCATAAATAACGTACAAAACGATATCAATACCCCAGTCCAAAAACAATTCTGTAAAGAAGCGGTGTTTGGGAACTTCTTTAACCGACGCGAATCATGTATCTAACCCCTCCACTTCGAATTGTCTCCCTTAAGCTGAATAAAATCGTCCTGAGATAAAGAATAAACTAAGAAGACACTAAGATTAAATTAAGAAATGGCATGATATTATTCTTGCTAATCCCAGATGATTTTACTCAGCTCAGATTTTTGGGGGACTGGAGCGTACTCTCGCCTGGTAAGGGAGCTCCGTAGCACTTTTTCCCTAGCGATTTTTTTTTGGGGGGGGGGGATATTCTAGATTAATATTCCTTTATCCTGTATTTATGGAGAGTATGGCGATATTAAAATCACTTGAATAACACAAAAGAGGAGAGCAAGGTGTAATAAGCAAATTAAATAACTCAGGAAGAAGTGTTAGAGAGCTTCTTTGCCCATCGAGAAACGGGCCGAGTGTTAACATAAAAATAAATAAATAAATAAATAAAAAAGGGGGTGGCTACGGAAAACTATTTAGAATATTCCTGTTCACTCCAGGTTATTTTACTCCATTCGGAGTTAATGATTTGTTTTTCAAATGAAAGGAATGTTGGTGTTGGAGATGGAAGCAGAAAAGGAGTTGAAAATTGAGGTTGAAGGGAAGGTGGTGGCAGGAGTGAAGTTAGAGGGGAAGATGGTGGCAAAAGTGAAGTTGGAGGGGGAGATGGTGGCAGTAGTAAAGTTGGAGGGGGAGATGGTGGCAGTAGTAAAGTTGTAGAGGGAGATGGTGGCAGCAGTAAAGTTGTAGAGGGAGGTGGTGGCAGTAGTAAAGTTGGAGGGGGAGGTGGTGGCAGTAGTAAAGTTGGAGGGGGAGATGGTGGCAGTAGTAAAGTTGGAGGGGGAGATGGTGGCAGCAGTAAAGTTGGAAGGGGAGGTGGTGGCAGCATTAAAGTTGGAGAGGGAGATGGTGGCAGTTGTAAAGTTGGAGGGGGAGATGGTGGCAGCAGTAAAGTTGGAGGGGAGGTGGTGGCAGCATTAAAGTTGGAGAGGGAGATGGTGGCAGCAGTAAAGTTGGAGGGGGAGGTGGGGGCAGCAGTAAAGTTGGAGGGGGAGATGGTGGCAGTAGTAAAGTTGGAAGGGGAGGTGGTGGCAGTAGTAAAGTTGGAGGGGGAGATGGTGGCAGTAGTAAAGTTGGAGGGGGAGATGGTGGCAGCAGTAAAGTTGGAGGGGAGGTGGGGGCAGCAGTAAAGTTGGAAGGGGAGATGGTGGCAGTAGTAAAGTTGGAGAGGGAGGTGGTGGCAGCAGTAAAGTTGGAGGGGGAGATGGTGGCAGTAGTAAAGTTGGAGGGGGAGATGGTGGCAGTAGTAAAGTTGGAGCGGGAGATGGTGGCAGCAGTAAAGTTGGAGGGGGAGATGGTGGCAGTAGTAAAGTTGGAGGGAGAGATGGTGGCAGCAGTAAAGTTGGAGGGGGAGGTGGTGGAAGCAGTAAAGTTGGAGAGGGAGGTGGTGGCAGTAGTAAAGTTGGAGGGGGAGGTGGTGGCAGCAGTAAAGTTGGAGGGGAGGTGGTGGCAGTAGTAAAGTTGGAGGGGGAGATGGTGGCAGCATTAAAGTTGGAGAGGGAGGTGGTGGCAGCATTAAAGTTGGAGGGGGAGATGGTGGCAGCATTAAAGTTGAGAGGGAGGTGGTGGCAGCAGTAAAGTTGGAGGGGGAGGTGGTGGCACAGTAAAGTTGGAGAGGGAGGTGGTGGCAGCAGTAAAGTTGGAGGGGGAGGTGGTGGCAACAGTAAAGTTGGAGAGGGAGGTGGTGGCAGCATTAAAGTTGGAGGGGGAGGTGGTGGCAGCAGTAAAATTGGAGGGGGGATGTGACAGCAGTAAACTTGGAGAGGGGAGGATAAGGCAGCAATAAAGTTGGAGGGGGTGATGTGGCAGCAGTGAAATTGGAGAGGGAGGTGATGACAGAAGTGAAATTGAAGGGGGAGGTGGTGGCAGCAGTGAAATTGGAGGGGGAGGTGGTGGCAGCAGCGAAATTGGAAGCAGAGGTGGTGACAGCAGTGAAATTGGAGGATGTGACACCAGTAAAGTTGGAGAGGGGGATGTGGCAGCAGTAAAGTTGGAGGGGGAGGTGGTGGCAGCAGTGAAATTGGAGGGAGAGATGGTGAGAGCATTGAAGTTGGAGGGAGAGGTGGTGGTAGCAGTAAAGTCGGAGGGGGAGGGGGATTTATTACTAGGTAGGAAGTGACAGACAGACAGACAGACAGACAGGCACAGACAGACGCACACACACACACACACACACACATGCAGAGAGAGAGAGAGAGAGAGAGAGAGAGAGAGAATGATATTAGCGTTTATTATTCCTTCTACCATGGACGATTTAACTTAGCTTAGGGAAATCCTTTGGGTAATTAAAGTTACATTCAACGCCTCACATTCCAAAAGGCTATTCTGGTGGGAATAGTATAGTCTGCAGATGCTAAGAATATGAAAATATATGACATGCGGGAGAAGGGATTAGCAGCTTGGGAAGTGTGTATGGTAGTGAAAATACCAATGAACGGAAAAGTATAAGGACGAATTAATGATTGTGTATCAGTATGTATGTGTGTGGATGCGCGCATGTATCCATGTTTACCTCCGCCAGCGAGGTTAAAGGAGTTTATGTATTCACCTATGTTTGTTCGTTTGTTTGTCCACACGATATATCCAAAAGTTCTCAATGAATTTGGATGATATTTTGTGGAAAGATGGGCCATGGGCCAAGATAGAATTGATTAAATTTTGGGGCGGATCCGGATCCTGTGTATCCTGCACAATATTAGTTCTCAATGAATTTCAATGATATTTTGTGGAAGGGTGGGCCATGGGCCAAGAAAGACGATAAAATTTTGTGGCCGATCCGGATCCGGCATTGGCGGAGGTATGCGCTGAGTGTACGTGTGTATTTACGTGTACAGTGTGAGTGTATTCATGTGCATATGGAGATGTCCATAAATGTATGATTCTGTGTAGGTATGTGTGTGAATGTCTTTGTGCATTTGGTTATGTGTAAATACGCATTGATGTGCATACAGAATCTATATACATGTGTGTCTGCATGTGCTCGTAAGGGTATATGTACTGTATGTGTACATGGAGATACGTGAGTCTGCAGTACTATGTATGTATATATTTGTGTATTATGCGCATATGTTTTTATGTATGTGTAAGTACATACTGTATTGTCTTATGCATGATTCTTTACATTTATATATGTATTAATGCCTGCACGTATTGTTACGGAACAGAGAAAGATAATGTACACTTTAAGTGAGAATACTAATAATCACTACTGTCCCGTAAAGGTCCAGGTTCAAAATAAAAGAGTTAGGTAAAATTACAAGTTAAAGTTTATTGCTCAAACTAACAACAAAACATTCAGGACTCATAAGGATAATGTAATGGCAAAAACAATTAAATATATGGTTAACTGCAAATAGCCTCTATTAACACGAAATTAGCAAGAGTAAATTTATCTAAGTCAGCCCTGATAAAATGAAAATACACTGGGTAATGCTCAGTTAATGCAAGATAAATTATTACAGATACAAACTATTATTAATGATGACTGACAACAAGAACCTCGCATGAATTACAAAAACTTCATTAGGCCTACAAATTAAACTTATGCTATACAGTACAAGAAAAAATGCAACAACAGTTATACTCAAATTTCTCACAGCTGCTAGATGGTTGGAGACTTCCTGAGAAACTCACAATAATAACTGTACAGGGGAGGACAGAGATGTGAACAAAATGAGGAGTAGATCTAAGTGGCAATAATGCAGAGACTGAGCTCATTATATAGGGGCCGGCAGAGCTTGATACAACTTGTAAGAAGGACGCGCAAATGAAGCTATGGGGACAAAGAGTTGACAATCCCGCTCTGAACAACAGAAAGGACGACTTACTCTACTATAACGGTAGAAGGGGGGGACTGAGGCAGAACACGCTCGTGATCAAACATGCAGCATACTGTGCGTTAAAATTACACAAAGGATGATGAAATCATAGGCTATGTAACACCTCCCCACAAAGAAAAAGAAATTTACAGAGGAAATTTCTTATTACTCTAAAACAATCTTTCTAAAGTCTAGATAAGCAATCTGCAATAACATTTTCTTTCCTAGTGTTACAAAACAGATCTCCCTAGCACATTCAGTCATAGGTACTTGCCAGTATCCCTTTAACAAATCAAACTTACTTATGTACCTAGCCTTTCCGATCTTGTCTATGCAATCTTCCACGTGAGGGAGAGGGTAAGTGTCTGTTTTGGTGATCTGATTAACACATCTGTAGTCGATGCAAAGCCGCTGTGACCCACCTGGCTTAGGGACTAGAGTGACAGGAGAACTCCACTCGCTCTGACAGGGCTCAATCATCTTGTGGTCCAACAGGTAGCCAAGCTCCTTCTGGATGAGAGGAACTTTCACTGGGTTCACACGGTAAGGAGGCAATTCAATTGGCTTTGCGTCTCCAACATCGACATCATGCATCAACACAGTGGTTCTTCCTGGAGTGGCATGGAACACTTGCGGGTACTCCTGCAGTAATGCCGAAAACTCCTGCCTTTCCTCGGGAGGTAGATGAGAAAGCTTAGTCTAGAGACCATTCATGATATCAGGATTCTTCCCCAAACTATCACTCAGGCTCATACTGCATGGGAGAGCTTCACTTGCAGACTCGGGTGGAACAGCTACAGTGCAGACTGGATTATTTTCGTCCCGCCTGTGATATAACTTTAGCATGTTGATGTGACATAGTTGCTTGTTCTTTCTACGATCTGGTGTGGCGATGACATAGTTGACATCACTGAGTTTCTTCTCCACGAAATAAGGACCACTAAACTTGGCTTGAAGAGGTTGCCCATGAACCGGTAGCAGAATCAAAACCTGATCTCCTGGCTGAAAGTGGCGTAACCTGGACTTCTTATCATACCAAGTCTTCATTTTCTCCTGAGCAGCTCCTAAATTCTCTCTCGCCAGCTGTAAAGCAGTGGACAGCCGTTCTTTGAACTTCATCACATACTCCAGCAGGTTGACGTCATCTTCCTCCGACAGCCAGCATTCCTTGAGTAACTTAAGGGGTCCTCTTACTTCATGGCCAAACAGTAGTTCAAAAGGTGAGAAGCCCAGTGATTCATTTGGAGATTCTCTTGCGGCAAATACGACGAATGGAAGACCTTTATCCCAGTCTTTCTGATGTTCCAAACAGTATTTCTTGAGCATCGATTTGAGTGTTTGATGATATCTCTCCAACGCTTCTTGAGTCTGGGGATGGTAAGCTGAAGACGTGATCTGGGTGATGCCCAACTCTTTCAGAGACTGCTTGAAAACATTTGACATGAAATTACTTCCCCGGTCGGACCGTACCTCCTTGGGCAGACCAAACTTTGTGAAGAACCCTAGCATTTCCTTAACCACGTTCTTTGCTGAGATATTTCTAAGTGGAATGGCTTCAGGATAACGAGTAACCATATCAATCAGGGTCAACACATAACAAAATCTTGAAGAAGTCTTAGGAAGAGGGCCCACAATATCCACCAACACACGGGTGAATGGAGCCTCAAAAGGAGGAATGGGAACTAGAGGTGCAACCTTTTCAGTCTGATTACACTTCCCCACAACTTGACAGGTGAGACAAGACTTACAATACCAGGAAACATCCCTGAAGATACCTGGCCAGTAGAAGTGTTTCAAAATGCGTGCCACAGTCTTCCTCACTCCAAGGTGTCCTGCCAAACTGGAATCATGAGCCACTCTAATGATATCCTGCCTACAAACACGAGGGATGACAACTTGATGTACAACCTCCCATTCACAGTCGGCTGATGCTGTTGGGGGTCTCCACTTCCTCATAAGTACTCCTGACTTTATATAATAACAAGTAGAAGCACCGGCTGACTCTTCCTCACTGCAAGCAGAGTTAGCTGGACCTTTCAACTCAGGGTCAGCAACCTGCAACTCAACCAACTCTTGACGAGACAAATTATCAACACTACGGGGTACTGCCTCATCTGGTGAGTGGTCCAAATTAGCAAGAAAAGTGTCAGCTAGGATAACATCATCATCATCATTATCCTCTAAATCACCAGTAACTTTAGACTTTGCCCTAGTGACAGCACATGCAGGGAACACATCAGGGACATCACAATCCTGGGCCGCAGCCACTGGCTCACTAGACAACTGAGGAGCTGGACACACTTGACTTCCACCAATATTATTTCCAAGTAAGAAAGTTACACCTGACATTGGGAGTGTCTCAACCAACCCAACCATAACGGAACCATTAGCAAAACCAGACTCTAAATTCACACTGCACAGAGGGACAGAGAAGTAATTATTCCCTACGCCTTGTAAGATTACAGTTTCATCAGAGGAATTAACATTAGAGCCTAGAACACTGGTCAGCATAAGGGATTGGCAAGCACCTGTATCACGATATATTTTTACTGATTTCCTGTCATTACTGTCCAGAGGACTGACAAAACCATCAGACAGGAAATTAGCACATGAACTCTTGAGAGTGTCACCCACGTTACTGCTCAAAAGAGGAGCTCCATCATGAGAATTTAAGTTACCCCTCAAAGCAGGTTCAGTTAACTCAGTTAAAGAATTCTGGGAACTCTCAAGAGTGGACACTAGACCAATTGACTGGATATTTAAAGACTCCTTTTTGTTCACATCACGCTGTCTCCTGAAACATTTCTCCGTAGTATGACCAAGCTTACTACAATAAGTACATTTACTTTTCTGAAATCTAGAGGTGAAGCTGGTATTTACTTCCTGAGAAACATCATCTTTATTCTCTTTCCTGTTACCTGTACTCTGAGTAGAGGCAACGTACTTACTCTCAGCTTTCCCTTTTTCTCTAGAATATCTCTTGTGAGTGAGAACATATTCATCAGCTAAAACTGCAGCATCAGACAAATTATGTATTCTTCTCTCATCAAGATATAGGCTTACATCTTTACTAATACACCTCTTGAAGTCCTCCAGCAAAATCATCTGCTTAAATTTACCATAATCAGAATCCACATTCTTAGAATTTAACCACTGCTCTAACAGATCTTCTTTGATTTTTGCATACTCAACATGGGATTGCTTATCTTGCTTATAAGTTGTCCTAAATTTTACTCTATAGGCTTCAGGAACAAGTTCATAGGCCTTAAGAATCAAGCTCTTAACTACATCATAATTATCAGATTGATCCTGAGGCAAAGATGCATAAGTTACTTGAGCTTTACCGGTGAGAACAGTTTCAAGGAGTACTGGCCAATACTCCTTGGGCCAATTAAAACCTGTAGCTACCCTCTTAAACAACTGAAAATACTTTGTTAAATCAGATTCATTAAAAGGAGGGACAAGTTTAACATTTTTAGCCACATCAAAATCATCAGAGCTAGATGATCCAGTTCCACATTGTTTCATGCGATACTCATGGTCTGCCTTAATCCTGGCAAGTTCAACTTGTGCGTGTATCTGTGCCTCCTGAATACGAGCCTGAGATTCAGCCTCCTTAGCATTTGCTTGAAATTCAGCTTCCTTAACACGAGACTCCGCCTCCTTAGCCTGAGCCTCCCGCAGGGCTAGCTGTAACTTAAGGCCCGTCCACACGAGCAAGCGGTGAGCCCGTCAACAGGCAAACTGCTTGCTTGTGCCAGCGGGCATTGCCCGCTCGTGTGGACAGGGCTTTAGCTAATTCAATCTGAGTTCGCTCATTTGGAGGAGTTACATTAAACAAGCTTTCATTAATCATGTCAACAATTTGATCTTTAGAATGATGAGAGCGAACAGCAATTCCCAATTGTTGAGCAACAAGCTTAAGTTCATTCTTTGTTCTGTTTTCTACATCACACACTGTTTGCACATTTGACAAAAAATCTTTGGCGTCATCAAGTGTAGTAATAGTAGACATCATGAATAAGTAACAGTCACAAAATATCAAGCAATATCCTTACGATATTATCCTGAATATCCTGATGAGAGGTCGCCAAATTTATGTTACGGAACAGAGAAAGGTAATGTACACTTTAAGTGAGAATACTAATAATCACTACTGTCCCGTAAAGGTCCAGGTTCAAAATAAAAGTTAGGTAAACTTACAAGTTAAAGTTTATTGCTCAAACTAACAACAAAACATTCAGGACTCATAAGGATAATGTAATGGCAAAAACAATTAAAATATATGGTTAACTGCAAATAGCCTCTATTAACACGAAATTAGCAAGAGTAAATTTATCTAAGTCAGCCCTGATAAAATGAAAATACACTGGGTAATGCTCAGTTAATGCAAGATAAATTATTACAGATACAAACTATTATTAATGATGACTGACAACAAGAACCTTACATGAATTACATAAACTTCATTAGGCCTACAAATTAAACTTATGCTATACAGTACAAGAAAAAATGCAACAACAGTTATACTCAAATTTCACACAGCTGATAGATGGTTGGAGACTTCCTGAGAAACTCGCAATAATAACTGTACAGGGGAGGACAGAACTGTGAACAAAATGAGTAGATCTAAGTGGCAATAATGCAGAGACTGAGCTCATTATATAGGGGCCGGCAGAGCTTGATACAACTTGTAAGAAGGACGCGCAAATGAAGCTATGGAGACAAAGAGTTGACAATCCCGCTCTGAACAACAGAAAGGACGACTTACTCTACTATAACGGTAGAAGGGGGGGACTGAGGCAGAACACGCTCGTGATCAAACATGCAGCATACTGTGCGTTAAAATTACACAAAGGATGATGAAATCATAGGCTATGTAACAGTATGTATGTGGGTACTGTATATATTTTCGAATGTACTGTACTAATGCATGAAATGTATGCATGTCGGTATGTATGAATGTGGGCATGTGTATGTGAGTATTTATATAATAATGTATATGAGCATGTAGCCTATGCACATATGTATGTGTGTATGTTTGTGTGTACGGGTGTGTGTGTACGTGTATACTTGTGCATGCATGTATGTTTACGTACATAAGTAATAAATTATGTATGGAAATGTCAGTGCGTATGAATATCTGCATGTTGATACATTCATGTATGCATGTGTTGCTATGCGTATGTGTGCATGTGTATATATGCGTGTGTGATAGCGTGTGCGTCCTTGCGTGCAGGCGGGTTTCCGTGCGTGATTGTGCGTGGCTGCGTGCGTGCATGGCTGCGTGCTTGGTTGCCTGCCTGCGTGCGTGCGTGCGTGCGTGCGTGTGTGTGTGCGTGCGTGTGTGCGAGTGCGCGCACGCGCTTTTGTCTTCATATGTGTGTGTGTGTGTGTGTGAGTCTGAAAATACTGTAGACGGTTTATTAAAGAAAATCCATGAAGATGTACTTTGAAAAAGGCACGTTGTACTCGTATGCCTTAAAGGCCAAAAGTGCCATTGAATTATAGTCAAATCCTTTCAAATTAACCCTTAGCTGGGTCCACCCACAGAATAAAATACCTGCATGTAGAATCAAGTAGAAAAACCTTACTTCTGAGTGGTGGTGGGGGTGGGGGGGTTGTGATGGTTGGGGTAGTGGTAGTTGTGGTTATAGTGGTTCTTTCCATCTGTTCTGTGTTCTGTGCTCCTGTCCTGTCTTTTTTCCTTGTCACCTCACGTAATCATCGCTTCAGTTCCAAATCAATGTGGTGGTGGCGGCGGTGGTGGGTTGGTGAGGAGGAGGAGGTGGTGGTGGTGGCGGTGGTGGGTGAATTGTTGAAGGGGAGGAGGAGGAGTGTGTGTGTGTGTGTGTGTGTGTGTGTGTGTGTGTGTGTGTGTGTGTGTGTGTGTGTGTGTGTGTGTGTGTGTGTGTGTGTGTGTGTGTGTGTGTGTGTGTGTGTGTGTGTGTGTGTGTGTGTGTGTGTGTGTGTGTGTGTGTGTGTGTGTGTGTGTGTGTGTGTGTGTGTGTGTGTGTGTGTGTGTGTGTGTGTGTGTGTGTGTGTGTGTGTGTGTGTGTGTGTGTGTGTGTGTGTGGAGGGGAGGTGTCGGTTTGGGTGTGGGTGTGTGGGTGGGTGTGGGGGTGTGGGTGTGCGGTGTGTGGGTGTGGGTGTGGGGAGTGTGGTTGTGGATGTGGGGTGTGAGAGTGTGGGGTTTGTGTGCGTGTCGGTGTGGGGTATGTGTATATGTGCGGGTATAAGGTATGCGTGAATGTGTGTTGGTATGGGGTGTATATGTGGGTGAGTGAGGGGGGGTGTGAGGGTGTGGGTGTGCGTAAGGGGTGTCTAGGTGTGCGTGAGGGGGGTGTGGATTTACATAAAGGGGGTGCAGGTGTGCGTGATGGGAGTGTGGATGTGCGTGAAAGTAAATGTCGGTTTTCGTGAGGGGATGTGGGTGTTCGTGAGGGGATGTGGGTGTTCGTGAGGGGATGTGGGTGTGCCTGAGGGAATGTGGGTGTGTGTGAGAGGGAGTGGGTGTGCGTGAGGGAATGTGGGTGTGTGTCTGTGTGTGAGGGAAAGTGGGTGTGGGTGAGGGTAAGTTGGTGTGCGTCAGGGGGAGTGGGGGAGTGTGTGTGTGTGTGTGGGGATGTGTGGGGATGTGTGGGGATATGCGGGTGGATGTGGGGTGTGTAGGTGTGTGTGGCGGGTGTGGGTGTGTGAAGAGTTTCTGGGTTTGGGTGTGTGGGGTGGTGTAGGTGTGTGGGGTGGTACAAAAGAGTACGAAGGAAAGCAAACAGCAACAGACCTAATGGTCCTTTCGAGGCTGCTTGTTACAGAGAAGACTGTCACCATGATATCTAAATCTACAAGTTGAAGGTATGGATAGTTATGCAAGAAGACACTCCCCCACCCACCAAACCCTCCGGTCAAAGCTGGCAGGAAAAAAAGTGAGAAGGACCACCATGCAGCATGGAAAAGCTGACAAGGAATTTTCATAGGAAAGACTGAAAAGTGTCCTACTACATCTATACACTACAAGTTTCAATAAGCTACAATTATCATTAATTACACTGTATTTCCTTGCCATGGTTTCATCACGGTCTGAAACAGAGATTTGAAGAGAAATACTTATCCTAGCGATTTTTTAATGTCACCACTGTACTGCAGTCAACAATATTCCTGGGCAGTTTATTCCAAATGTTAACCTTGTTAAAGAAAAAATGTTTGGCTTCATTAGACGAAGTGCTTTCCAATAATCTTATACCCATTATCTCTAATATAGTGTACGTGTGTGAGGGGTGTGGGCGTGTATGGAGGGGTGTGGGTATGAATATATGGGGGATGTTGGAGGTGTGGCTGTGTGTGGATGTGTGGGGGGGATGTGGGTGTGTGTAGGGCTTGTGGGGGATGCGGCTGTCTGAGTGTGGGTGGTTTGGGTTTGTGAGGTGTGTTGGGTTTAAGGAGTGTGGGGGAAGTTTTACGGGGCGTGGGTGTTTGGGGGTGTGTGGGAGGTGTGAGTATGTAATGGGGTGTGAGTGTGTTGAGGGGTGTGAGTGTGTGTTGAGGGGTGTGTGTGTGTCTTGAGGGATGTGAGTGGGCGTTGGGGGATGTGAGTGGGCGTTGGGGGATGTGAGTGAGTGTTGGGGGATGTGAGTGTGTGGGAGGATGTGGTTGTCTGTGGGTGCGTGTGGGGATGTGGGTGTGTATTTGTCTCTGTCGGGGAATGGGTCTGTGTGTGCGGGTGTGGGTCTGTGTGTGCGGGTGTGGGTCTGTGTGTAGGTGTGTGGGTCTGTGTGTAGGTGTGTGGGTCTGTGTAGGTGTGTGGGTCTGTGTAGGTGTGTGGGTTTGTGTGGGGGTGGGGGTCTGCGTGTGGGGGTGGGGGTCTGCGTGTAGAGGTGGGGGTCTGCGTGTAGAGGTGTGGGTCTGCTTGTAGGGGTGGGGGTCTGCGTGTGGGGGTGGGGGTCTGCGTGTGGGGGTGGGGTCTGCGTGTGGGGGTGGGGGTCTGCGTGTGGGGGTGGGGGTCTGCGTGTGGGGGTGGGGGTCTGCGTGTGGGGGTGTGGGTCTCCGTGTGGGGTGGTCTGTGTGAAGGTGTGGGTCTGTGTGAAGGTGTGGGTCTGTGTGAAGGTGTGGGTCTGTGTGGGGGTATGGATTTGTGTGTGGGGGTATAGGTCTGTGTGTGAGGGTAGGTCTGTGGGGGGTCTGTGTGTGGGGGTGGGTCTGTGTGTGTGGGGGTGAGTCTGTGTGTGGGGGGTGGGTCTGCATGGGGGTGTGAGTCTGTGTGGGGGTGTGAGTCTGTGTTTGGGTGTGGGTCTGTGTTTGGGGGCAGGTCTGTGTGTGGGGGTGGGTCTGTGTGTGGAGGTGGGTCTGTGTGTGGGTGAGTCTGTGTTTGGGGATGGATCTGTGTTTGGGGGCAGGTCTGTGTGTGGGGGCAGGTCTGTGTGTGGGGGTGGGTCTGTGTGGGTGGGTCTGTGTGGGGGGGTTTGTGTGGGGGGGGTGTGTGTGTGGGGGGGTGAGTCTGTGTGTGTGGGGGTGAGTCTGTGTGTGTGGGGGTGAGTCTGTGTGTGTGGGGGTGAGTCTGTGTGGGGGTGAGTCTGTGTTTGGGGATGGATCTGTGTTTGGGGGGGTGAGTGTGTGTGTGTGGGGGGGTGAGTGTGTGTGGGGGGGTGAGTGTGTGTGGGGGGGGGGTGAGTGTGTGTGTGTGGGGGGGTGAGTGTGTGTGTGTGGGGGGGGGTGAGTGTGTGTGTGGGGGGGTGAGTGTGTGTGTGGGGGGGTGAGTGTGTGTGTGGGGGGGTGAGTGTGTGTGTGTGTGTGTGTGTGTGTGTGTGTGTGTGGGTGTGTGTGTGTGTGTGGGGGGGGTGAGTGTGTGTGTGGGAGTGAGTCTGTGTGTGTGTGTGTGTGTGTGGGAGTCTGTGTGGGGGAGTGGGTCTGTGTGGGGGAGTGGGTCTGTGTGTGAGGTGTGGGTCTGTGTGTGAGGTGTGGGTCTGTGTGGGGGGTGTGGGTCTGTGTGAGGGGTTTGGGTCTGTGTGTGAGGTGTGGGTCTGTGTGTGAGGTGTGAGTCTGTGTGAGGGGTGTGGGTCTGTGTGGGGGGTGTGGGTCTGTGTGGGGGGTGTGGGTCTGTGTGGGGGTGTGAGTCTGTGTGGGGGGTGTGGGTCTGTGTGAGGGGTGTGGGCCTGTGTGGGGGTGTGAGTCTGTGTGGGGGTGTGGGTCTGTGTGGGGGGTGTGGGTCTGTGTGGGGGATGTGAGTGTGTGGGAGGTAGGGGTCTGTGTGGGAGGTAGGGGTCTGTGTGGGGAGTGTGGGTCTGTGAGGGGATGTGGATCTGTGAGAGGATATGAGTCTGTGTGTGGGGGGGCTGTGGGGATGTGTGGGGTGTGGGTGTGGGTGAGAGTATGTGCGTGTGCGTGTGTGAGTGCGTGTGTGATAGGCGGGTGGGTGGGTGGATGAATGGGTGTTTGTGGGTGATGGGTGGAGAATGGGGAGTGTGGGTGGGTGGGTGGATATTGTTGAATTTGCTTGGGTTGGGAGAAGGAAGATTTAGTGTGTAGGAGGGGTTGTGTGTGGGTGTGAGTCTGAATGTGGTGTGGGTCTGGGTGTGGGGATTAGAGAGGTTCTGGATGTGAGGGTTGGAGTGGGTGTGGATGTGGGTGTGGATGTGGGTGTGGATGTGGATGTGGGTGTGGATGTGGGGGTGGATGTGGATGTGGATGTGGATGTGGGTTGTGGGTGTGGGTGTATGTGGGGGGGAGGGAGATTTAGGTGACGGTGGTTGTTGTCTGGGTGGGTGGGTGGGTGGGTAGGTAGATAGAAACGTGGGTGGGTAGGTAGATAGGAACGTGGGTAGTTAGGTAGGTAGGTAGGTGGGTAGGTAGGTAGGTAGGTGGGTAGGTGGGTAGGTAGGTAGGTAGGTGGGTAGGTAGGCGGTGGTGGTGGTGGTGATGGTGATAGAGGTGATGTGGGTGTGTGCGTGGGTAGGTAGGTAGTAGGTTGGTAGGTAGGTGGTGGTGTTGGTGGTGGTGGAGGTGGTGGTGGTGGAGGTGGAGGGTGTGTGGGTGGGTGGATTGGTAAGTAGGTGGGTAGGTAGGCAGGTACGTAAGTAAGTGGGTGGTGGTGGTTGTGGTGATGATGGGGGTGATGGGTGGGTAGATAGGTAGGTAGGTAGGTAGGTAGGTAGGTAGGTGGTGGTGGTGGTGGTGGTGGTGGAGGTGGAGGGCGTGTGGGTGGGTAGATTGGTAGGTAGGAAGGTAAGTAGGTAGGTAGGAAGGTAAATAGGTAGGTAGGAAGGTAAGTAGGTAGGTAGGAAGGTAAGTAGGTAAGTAGGTAGGTAGGAAGGTAGGTAGGAAGGTACGTAAGTAGGTAGGTGGTGGCAGTGGAGGTGGTGATGGTGGGTGGGTGGGTGAGTGGGTAGGTAGGTAGCTAGATAGGTAGGTAGGTAGGTAGATAGGTAGGTAGGTAGGTAGGTAGGTAGGTGGTGATGAGGTGGTGGTGGTGGTGATGAGGTGGTGGAGGTGGTGGTGGTGGTGATGAGGTGGTGGAGGTGGTGGTGGTGGTAGGTAGGTAGGTGGTGGTGGTAGGTAGGTAGGTGGTGGGGGTGGTAGGTGTGTGGGTAAGTAGGTAGGTAGGTAGGTGGGTAAGTAGGTAGGTAGGTAGGTGGGTAAGTATGTAGGTAGGTAGGTAGGTAAGTAGGTGGTGGCGGTGGGTGTGTGGGTAGGTAGGTAGGTAGGTAGGTAAGTGGTGGTGGTGGTGGTGGTGGTGGTGGAGGTGCAGGTGGTGGGTGGGTAGATTGGTAGATAGGTAAGTAGGAAGGTGGTGGTGGTGGAGGTGGTGATAGTGGGTGTGTGGGTGGGTGGGTGGGTAGGTAGGTAGGTAGGTAGGTAGGTAGGTAGGTAGGTAGGTTGGTGGAGGTGGTGGTGGTGGGTGTGGGTGGGTAGGTAAGTAGGTAGGTAGGTAAGTAGGTAGGTAGGTACGTAGGTAAGTAGGTAGGTAAGTAGGTAGGTAAGTAGGTAGGTATGTAGGTAGGTATGTAGGTAGGTAAGTAGGTAGGTATGTAGGTAGGTAAGTAGGTAGGTATGTAGGTAGGTAAGTAGGTAGGTAAGTAGGTAGGTAAGTAGGTAGGTAGGTAGGTAAGTGGTGGTGGTGGTGGTGGTGGTGGTGTTGGTGCAGGTGGTGGGTGAGTAGATTGGTAGATAGGTAAGTAGGAAGGTGGTGGTGGAGGTGGTGATAGTGGGTGTGTGGGTGGGTAGATGGGTAGATAGGTAGGTAGGTAGGTTGGTGGAGGTGGTGGTGGTGGGTGTGTGGGTGGGTAGGTAAGTAGGTAGGTAAGTAGGGAGGTAGGTAAGTTGGTAGGGAGGTAGGTAAGTTGGTAGGTAGGTAGGTAGGTAAATAGGTAGGTAGGTAGGTAGGTAAGTAGGTAGGTGTTGGTGGTGGTAGGTGGGTAGGGAGGTAGGTGGGTAGGTAGGGAGGGAGGGAGGGAGGGAGGTAGGTAGGTGGTGGAGGTGGTGTTATCTTAGAAGGCAGGTGTGTAGGTGGTGTCTAGGAGTGTAAGTGGAGGATGTTGTGTCTGGGTGGGTAAGTCATAATGGTAATGCCTAGTAGGGTAGGTGATTGAGGTGGTGGTGGTGGTATCTAGAAGAGTAGGTGCTGGTGCTGGCGTCTAGAAGGGTAGATGCTGGTGCTGCTGTAGCAGGTGCTGGTATCTAGTAGGGTAGGTGCTGGTGGTTGTGTCTAGAAGGGTAGGTGCTGGTGCTAGTGTTTAGAAGGGTAGATGCTGGTGCTAGCGTTTAGAAGGGTAGGTGCTGGTGGTTGTGTCTTGAAGGGTAGATGCTGGTGGCTGTGTCTAGAAGGGTAGGTGCTGGTGCTTGTGTCTAGGAGAGTAGGTACTGGTGCTAGTGTCTAGAAGAGTAGGTGCTAGTAATGGTATCTAGGAGGGTAGGTGCTGGTGCTGGTGTCTTGAAGGATCGGTGCTGGTGCTGGTGTTGGTGTTTGCTTCTAGAAGGGTGGATGCTGGTGCTGGTGTCTTGAAGGGTAGATGCTTGTGGCTGTGTCTAGAAGGGTAGGTGCTTGTGCTGGTGTCTAGAAGGGTAGATGCTGGTGGTTGTGTCTAGAAGAGTAGGAGCTAGTGATGGTGTCTGTTATGGTGCTGGTGTCCAAGAGGGTAGGTGGTGTCTAAGAGGGTACGTAGTGTGGTGGTGGAAGTGGTGTTTGTGTTTGTGTGCTGGTGGTGGCACCTGGATGGGAGTAGTATTTGTACTGTCTGGGTGTGAGTGGTGGTGATGGTGTCTGGGTGAGTCGTGGAGATTGTACTGTCTGGGTGCGCGAAGTGGAGGTGGTAGTGTCGGTGTACGCAGTGTAAGTAGTAGGGCCTAGGTATGCACAATGGTAGTGTTTTTTCTGGGAGTGCGTAGTGGAAGTTTTGGTATCGGTGTGAGCAGTGGAAGTGGTGGTATCTGTGTGAGCAGTGGAAGTGGTGATATCTAGGTGTGTACAATGAAAGTGGTGGTGTCTGTATCTGAGTAGTGGTGATGGTGGTGTCTGGGAGTGCGCAGTGGAAGTGCTGGGATCTGGGTGTCAGAAATGGAAGTGATGGTGTCTGGGTATGAGCAGTGGAAGTGGTGGGGTCTGGCTGTGAATAGTGGAAGTGGTTCTGTCTGGATGTGCGCGGTCGAAGTGGTGATGCGTGGGTGTTCACAGTGTAAGTGGCGGTGTTTGGGTGTGCACAGTTTAAGTGGTAGAGTCAGGGTTTACGCAGTGGAAGTGGCAGTGTCTGGGTGTGCGCAGGGGAGGATGATGAAGTCTTGATGTGCGTAGTGGAGGTGGTGGTGGCTGAGTGTACTTAGTGGAAGAGATTGTGTCTGGATGCTCGAAGTGGATGTAGTTGTGTCTGCGTGTGAGCAGTGGTGTCTGAATGTGAGCTGAGGAAGTGGCTGTATTTGAGTGTTAGCAGTGGAAGTTGTGGTGTCTGGATGTGCACATTGGAACTGGTGGTGCCTGGGTGTGCGCATTGTAAGTGGTGATGTTTGGGCGTAAGTGGTGTTGTCTGGGTGTACGCGGTGGAAGTGGTGGTGGCTGGGACGATTAGTGATGGTAGTGGTGTCTGCGTGTGGTTATTTTTGGTGGTGATGTATAGGTTTGAGTAGTGGTGGTGGTGGTGGTGGTGGTGTCTGGGTGTGAGTATGGTGGTGGTGATGTCTGGGCGTGAGTAGAGGTGGTGGTGGTGGTGGTGGTTTCTGGGTGTGAGTAGAGGTGGTGATGGTGGTGTCTGGGTGTGAGTCTGGTGGTGGAGGTGTCTGGGTGTGAGTCTAGTGGTGAAGGTTTCTGGGTGTGAGTAGAGATGGTGATGGTGGTGTCTGGGTGTGAGTCTGGTGGTGGTGATGTCTGGGTGTGAGTTGAGGTGGTGGTGGTGTCTGGGTGTGAGCAGTGGTGGTGGTGGTGTCTGGGTGTGAGCAGTGGTGGTGGTGGTGTCTGGGTGTGAGCAGTGGTGGTGGTGGTGTCTGGGTGTGAGTAGAGGTGGTGGTGTCCAAGTGAGAGTAGTGGTGGTAGTGTCTGTGAATAGAGTTGGTGGTGTCTGGGTGAGAGAAGTGGTGGTGGTGGTGGTTGTGTCTGGGTAGAGTAGTGGGAAACGATGGTATCTGGGTGTGAGGAGTGGTAGCGGCAGTGGCTGAGTGTGAGTAGTGGAAATGTTGGTGTAAGGGAGTGGTTGGTGGAAGTGGTTGTATCTATGTAGTTTGCTAGGCTGCCTGGTTCAAGATAATATAGGCTACACGGCAGTGTAACAGCAAAGGTCATAATAGTCAGACAGGAATATACAAATTTAGGAGAAATATGAATAACAATAATTAAGCTTCACAAGCTAACTAAGCCCTCGCTTACCCTTGTAGATAATGGGGACCCCTGAGGAAAAATGTTGGAGAAACGACAAAGTTCGCCATCTGAGACAGAGACCAAGGACAGAATCGCGTGAATCATATCAAAACCCACACGGAAAGCCCTGATTCCATGTACTGTAGTAACACAGATATGATTTACAGTCTAACCATTCGTCTTCTTTTTATACTTATAAGGTATGAGTTACCCACGAAAGGATATCTTAATCATCAACCTAACTTCATCTAAAGAAACCAGAAATGAATCAGAGGGAACGCTAGGCATTGACAAGTGCGCGGCATAGCGGACTGAGAGGGGAGGTGCAAAATCTTTACCCCACCCATTATGCAGCAAGTACTAATCAATGCAATTGCAACACAAATCAGGGAAAACATTCACCACTCTCAATAATTATTAGACAATACTGAAAAAAAAATGAAAGTCGTACGTAACTAGGGACCGAAACTTAATATTATCCCCATTCGGTACAAATAACCCCACAGTAACAAAAGATAGCACACGATAACCACCACGATTACCCTAAACAATTACCTGACCACTTCATACTGTATACATACGACCTGCATACTGTATATCAGCACAACCATACAGAACGTTCGTAGAAAAACATCGAATATATCACTGGGAGTCGACATAAAAACACAGTAGCTATTGATGATCACAGTATCGTAGTCTTTGCAATGATCGTTATAAAGCCGTCTAGTAATGAGAGACAATGAACCTCTAATAAAGCATGCCGGTTTTAACTGGACTGTGTTGCCCTGTCTGTGGTCGGTTTACTTGTGATGAAATTGGAACACCCTCACAAAATGAATACTAAGCGTGGTTGTGTGAAATTCGGAGAGATGAGAATAATTCTCTTTAAAACTGTTAAAACTTATCTTCAAATATAACCATATTTAGTATGAACCCATGAAATTCGCTAAAAGAGGGGTTACGAATCTTTGTTAGCAGATATCAAACTGACTATAGCAGCATTAATTGTAACACGTAAGTGTCAGACGGGTGTAAAGTAAAACAAGAACTTAACTCACCTCCGCGCCTTCAAACACGTCCTCCCCGTCTGACCGCTCAGTGAGGGATGACGCTGGACGGAGCTTCAGTGGTTCAGAAAGTTCGAAACGGAGCGTGAACCTTGCTGTAGCTTCGAACACCAATCATTTTAGTTCCACTTGCCACCGTAGTCTGTTTTGATTTTTAACACCGGTGGATTTCATACACTAACCAAAGATTATGAATCCAATAAAGAGATGCAACCACATCAAGCTCTATGGATGCTAAAGAATTCTACTATGATTTTAGTTATTTTTTAGAGAAACCATGAAATATGTTGTAGATGACAGTACATTCGGGATGACTAATATTTTAGTTGTGTTAGGGAAAACAGTATTTACAGGGAGAAACTTCAATAAATGTTGTCCCTATCAAATGAAGCACTTCATAACACATACATAAACAAGTTCGCCACTGCCTCGTCAAATGCAACATAAGGCAGCCAGCCTGTAATAGTGTAAACTGAGGAACACCTTCCACGTGTACATTCTGAGCACACGATTAAGATCTGCTGACGGACTAGAGGCAACGGTGAACACGTTCTGGTTGAAAAGCAGACCATGAACAAAACACGGAACTGGAACAAATATAATAACCAAAGACACACTGCATAAAAAGTAGTTAAATACATAAATATATACATATAAAAGGTGGTAAGTCGAATCGATCATAAGTTTGTTAATGAATGCTGGCTAGGTATAATCTACGAGTTTCACCGACTAAAACACATCCATTCTTTTTTTTTAAGAATGATAAATCTCGTCCGGTTTCCATGATCTCTGGTAAGCACTGCGTCTAAATTATTCTCCTGTAGGTTCTTTGATTCACACTAATTTCGACATAGTTTGCTTAAACCTCATGGGGTCAGAATAACTCTAGTATTTCATTCCAGCTACCGCCACGCAATTTTATTCAGTGGAGAGAATGAGTCATAGGGCTTTCAAAGTGTTAATACTTTCACCATTGGCCTAGTGGTTATCGGGACATCTCTGAAGTTTTATTCCAGCTAACGCCAGACGATTTTATTAAGCTGGGCGTGGGTTATATGAGCATACAAGTGTTAAATACCAACAGTGGGATACTAACCAGCCGTGCGAAGAAATGAAACGGCAATTACTCTTTTCTAGGTAGCCTCCTATATCCTTTAGACGGGCACCATACCCCACCGCCCCGTAATGGCATGTGGCGGGCGTCTTAACTGTGGTGAGCCATGAGCCAACTGACTTTTCTCTCTCCTTCCTGAACCCACTCATCTGACAGAGGGAATATCCTGGAGAGTAAGGCCCCATCACATAAAACAGCACTCCAACTGGATAATACTGTCTCAGGCTTTGGGCGTACTGTGGGATTTATTCTCAACGTTGCTGGACAGTTTTATTCTGCACCCTATTATCACACTTCACATGGTGTCATGAAATACTAGTGGTGTCATGCAGTATCAAAGATGTCACTGGTTGTGGATACTGACCTAAAAAAATCAATAAATGAAAAAAACAGCATGCCTATGTGTGTATGCAATGTAAGAAGGACAAACGTTATGAAGTATAAATCTGCAGTGAGTGGAACTTTTTATATTAAAGTTATGCTCAAGAGGGTACAACAGTCTTACAGCGCTATATGTGATTTACAAATAAGGTGTATGCAGGACAAGAATAGTAAACATCTGGTATCATAATCAAGATTCTGGCTCCTATTATTCATTTTCAGATAAATAAATTCGGCTGGCGTTAGGTGGAATGGATTAAGAGTTGTCTCGACCATGGAAGGGTTAACGATACCTGTAATAACATTCATGCTAGTATACTCGCTCTCTCTTGAATAAAACCATCTAGCTTTGAAACTGGTTGAATATAATACTAGACTTGACCTGACCATGGAAGGGTTAATATGATAGGAGTGCTTATAGGAAGATGACCAATGAACTACAGCAGTAAGAAATCAGTACAATACAGTTTCCTCTTATTTTATCTGTCCTGATAAATGTAATTTAGCTAGAGCATTTATGGGAGATTGACTGGGTCCTGATTTACAACTCTCCAATCATTTCCTTGAACGACACCCGACTTACCTCATACTTAAGTAAATAACGAGATTTTTTAGTTATTTTCATTAACTATTTATACGCTCAGTTGCCACACTAATCTAGTCTGAAGCACATCAGTAATTAAAAGCCTTTCATTGCATATAGAAAGATTTGTCCGGTGAAAATCTACTCCTTTCTCTCACTTCAAAAACATTCCCTTTTCCCAGACACCACAGTATTTCCAGTCTGCGAATACGTGACCACTCGGCAAGAAAGCGGAACCTCTCTTTTCCGGTCAAAGAAAGTGTGGTCCTCCAGGCGGACACAGTGTTGCTCCCAGCCTGGTGAGAGGACTCTGCCATTTATCCATGCAATCACCATCTCATTCTCTTGGAAGTGTCTTTAATAAATTAATTAAGTATATAATCTCTCAGTGACGCAGCTGGTAGTATTATTAATATAGCAAATTATTTACAGTTTCCATTGCCTGATGCCTTGCCAGTCGGAGTGATAACCTTGCTATGCTCACGGGTTCGAGCTTCAGGCGGTGACAGGAGTTTTTCGACCATATCATTTCAGGAATAGGAGTAAGGTAATTATCTACCCTAAGCATGCTGAACTAAGGTAGCCTGGATTTTGACCCCATACTTGAAGGGATTAATATGGAAACGGCTGTTACTATTTTAATATTACTTAGTTTACCGTACTAGTCAAGGGTTATTCTTTGGCTTCTGCACTGAACCCTTTCTTCAGTAGTACGCATTTAGACATCTGCATGCTCTGCGGTTACATCATTACATTCTGCAACAATTCATATACGTTCTGTGACGTCCAATGCACATTTTATCAAGGTAACATTATTGTTGCAAATTAATTCTCATACTTATGAAAACACAAGAATAACTGTCGACTATCGCACGGTCATCTTAAGTGTTATTCAGCAATAACTATCACAAAATTCGTCTAATACATCAGCACCCAATATACTGTATAGAGCAATTAAGCTTCCATTTGGGAATAGTAATTTTACCACAGTATGTCTGTTTCCTAGAGAATAATCATTATCGTGTGAGCAAAGTTCATACCAACCTCACCCAACTTGTCCATCTCATCTCCCTAACGAAATCGTCTGGAGGTAGCAATAACAGACGCCGCTGAACGCAAGGGGAGGTTAAATTCTACTACAGTGCGCCACCCAGCAGCTCACATGTTTATCATCGTGTCGGCTAAACTTCCTTCCGACCTCACACAACCCGTCGGCCACATCTCCTCCTTGGCTCACAATCCCACCTCTGTGGTCAACTTGAGTGGCATCTCCACAACGGTGAGTGCGGGGGGCCTTCTCGAGTGTTAACCTTCCCAGTGGCGTGATTTAGTCCGCTGCCCACTGTTGTCTTAGTCAGCCACGAGAGCTTTGGCCGGCAATATTTTTCTACACTTGGGTTGTCTTATCGTGCGGTGCCTCACCCCAAGACAACATATACGGCCCAAGTCCTTCACACAAACCACGGCGCCTGCTCATAGTGTCTCCAAACCCTTTTGTTGGCCTACAGGAGCATGCCAAGGACTTGGCTGGTTTGGCTTGTGCGGGGGATGAACAATACGGAATAATCTTGCTAAGGGACTGGGGGGATTTAATTTAATTATAACTTTTATGTAAAAGAGAAAGAACTCAAAGGTGAGAGCTTCCAAAAGTTATCCTTTCCTAAGAAAGTTAAATGAAAGAAGGCCATATTTAATATTCGTTCATTTCAAGATGCTTGGACACAAAGAGTATAAATGACAAGGTCACAGACAGGGGGCAGAAAGACTGAGGAAAAGCAGCTCCATTGATATCCAACTGTGTACATGAAATGCAAAGAGTAACGATTAACTCTAGCATAAGAAAACTGGCAAAAGAAAAAAAAAAAGGGAGGGAGATGAGAATGTGTAGCTAGACGGGTGATGTTTTCCTCCCATATTAAGGATGAAATGCAAAGTGAGAAAGATTAGTGATCATAGCACTAGCAACAGGAGAGTGAGATGCAACATTGCCGGGAGGAGAGAGACTTACTTTGGTGACATAAATTTTGTTGATATTTACAAACAGTGATGCATTGTTCATAATTTTTGACCGCCTCCTCAAACAAAAAGGCATGTACTTTAATGCACGGAAGTCCTTCATCGTAGTTCTTTTAGTTTAGATGGCACATTCTGGGAACAAATATAAAAACAAAAACAACAAAAAACATAAACAACAACAGCAACAATAACAATCATACTACCACTACTACTACTACTCCTACTACTACCACTACTACTAGTACTACTACTACTACTACTACTACTAATAATAATAATAATAACAATAATGATGATGATAATAATGATAATGAAATGGTAAGAAATATGAAATCAGCCTCTTATATTGTCTATCTATCTATCTATCTATATACCTAGGCTGCTTCCCCCAAGGAAAGGGAGGTAGCCGAGACAGGACGACACACTCCCCATTTACTCATCCATTCAAACACATTCATTAGCATCTTAGCCCCAAAGGAGAGAACGGACAGATCCTCACCGCACCACACCGCACAAGGGTCAACTGCGCAATGCAATCAGTGACATCCGCAGCAGGGCCCGACAGCAGAACTGGTTTACCCGTGCCACATCATAACAGACCCATCCCCTTACCCGCACCTGACCTGACTAGCTGATCAGACCAAATGCGGGAGAATATCCCCTCAGGGCTGCGTCATCACTTATTCATTCACAATTTCTCTCCATTTATTTCTGTCACGCACAGCCACTCTTCCTTGCTCAACAGACATCCCTCTCACATCCAGCGCTCTCTTCACACTGTCCATCCATCCTGTTCGTGGTCTTCCTCTCAGCCTTACACCTCTCACATCAGATCTAGTTATCTTTTTCACCAATCGCTCATTATCCATTCTCTCCATATGCCCAAACCATCGCAACACCCTCTGCTCAACTCTACCAGCCATCTCCCGAACAACTCCAGTTCTCCTTCGCACTTCATCATTTCGCACCCGATCCATACGCGTCACTCCACACATACTCCTCAGACACCTCATCTCCATTACATTCAAACTTTTCCTCTCTGCTACACCCATATTATATGGATGTAAAAATATTAGGACACTATGTAAGAATATTAGGACTGAGAGACCGAACGGTGGATAAATCTTTAGTTTGTTATATTTTCTGAAGCGTGTGATAACGATTGAACATGTCTCACATTTACGCATCGCTGCTTACTTCATTCTCTAATATGGGACGCAGCTAAGTGTTCCAAACATAGCTCTCAAAACATAAGGGCTTCCTTACACTTTCGCCAGCTCGGTTATAACAACGTGGTCATTAGTCGTTTCAGTGTACAAGGATGCTATAAGAACATAGGAAGAGAGAGTAACTGCAATAGGCCAGTTGACCTATGATAGGCAGCCTCTGCCAGAATGTGACTAAAATAATGAAAAAGACAAGGATAACAAACAAGAGGGCTCTCCCCCGCCTACCAAATCCCCTAGCCGAAGTGAGAAGGAACGCCACACAGTATAGACATGCTAACGTGAAAGTAAGACATGAATGTGCGAAAGGAGAAAAGGAACTACCGCAGTGAAACCTGAAAAAGAAAAAGAATGAATTAGTGATTAGGGGATTTTTTAATATCCAGCCCTTACTTGCCATATGCTCATATCGCTTGAAACTCTCAGTGGAAGAGGCAGCAACTACTGGTATATATAGTATTAGGTACCTAATTGCATTCTTCCACTACTCTAATGCCACTACTTTACTGGATTCAATTCAGTTTTGTTACTGATTATTCTCGTCATCATGGTGAATGAATGACAGAGTGAGAAATTAAGTATGTTAGAAAGTCAGTAAGGAAAGCAGCAGCAGCAGAAGCAGGAAGAGGAGTGAGAAAAGGAGGAGGAGTTGCATAGCAAACCTAGATGACAAATTTTCCTAGATAAGGAATATGACTAAAGCTGAACTAGAGTCTAATATAACAAAAAATTGGAAAAAACTGGGAGCCCACGAGCACCAGAGGTCACACTCCAAAGCCACTTTAATATACAGTTAGATATTTGTTGCTTCACTGGAGATCTGCACCACCCAACCCCTCACCTCTTCACCACACACACACACACACACACACACACACAGGCACTCAATTGCATAATTGTTCTCTCCCTTTCTGTCTGTCTGTCTGTCTGTCTGTCTCTCTCTCTCTCTCTCTCTCTCTCTCTCTCTCTCTCTCTCTCTCTCTCTCTCTCTCTCAAACTAGTCATTAAAGGTGTTTCGGAACAAAGCAAGGAAAAGATAACGTCTCGTTAATCTCTAATGGCTTTTTCAGTGGCCATAAAAAATAATGCACTATAATAGAAAACGGGATTAGCAGGGGCAATCATTTATTGTTAATATTATCATGTAATAAACTGTCTCCAAAGGTTTTTAAAATTCATAGCGTAAAGCTTGCAGGTAACATAAAATAGAATAGCTCTTTTTTATCAAATATCGCAATTCTTTCATGGCTGGGATAACTTTAGTACTCTATTTCTGCAAACAAAAGAGGATTTTATTTAGTTGAGTGTGAGTTACAAGGGCCTGAATGTAACACTCTCATCATTAACCTTTTTTATATGTCGGACAATTCTAGCAGTCAATTCTGGCTAACACAATGCGATTTTATTCAACTGAGGGTAAATACAAGAGCCTCAGCAATTAATATCTGGTTACAAAAATAAGATGAACAATAAATAGTCTGGAGATGACAAGAATAAGACAAATAATAAAATCTTCTGGAGATGACTAGAGTGAGATGAATAATAAAATCGTCTGGAGATGACAAGAATAAGATGAATAATAAAATCGTCTGAAGATGACAAGAATAAGATGAATAATAAAATCGTCTGCAGATTCTGCGAATACTGTGAATAAGACGTAATCGCGTTGAAGAGAATTTTTTTTTATGAAAATAGTGTCACACCTACCATCGAGACCTCAATTTCCTTAACTCAGACTCTGATTATTAGCCTGAGTAGTATTTTTTATTTATTTATTTATTTTTACTTTCTTTTCCTTTTTTTCGGAGGTAGGTGGAATTTGTGACGGAGCTGTCTGACTGGCTGATCTGATACCGTCCGAGGGTACTTCCATCCATCGCTAAAAGATTTGGCGGTGTGAACTCAGACGGCATCAACAAAGGTGACCTGGATCTGTTCTCCTTGTATTATTAGAGTGGGTATTTTATTTTGATTTTGCCATTGTTATGTGAAATAAGTGACACAGCTGTCTGATTTGCTGGTCTGATACTGTTCGAGTTTACTTCCATCCACAGCTCAGCCACGGTCCAGCAATCAGCTACTTGTCAGGAAGGGTTAGGACCGGACAGCATTTGCAGTGGTAACTGGGGCCACTTTTGGTTACCCAGGTCGTAGGGTCATTGTCTGCAGTTCGCTGTACCATTGATTAAGACCATGGAAAATAAAGTGGCTTTACATTTTGCCAACGAGCCTGAACAAACACTGCAGAACGATTATTCACGGGCGTTCGCATATACCTGTGCCCATATGAGCATTCGTCATGCTTTGGGACATCTGTAGTAGATGAAGGCTTCAGTATCCCTACCTGCGTACCAGAAAATGAGTGGAGAAAAAGCCGGTTGATTGTGCTGGAATTAGTCATCGTGGGCTCTTGAAGGAAAAGATTGTCGTTCATTCATATAAACTCCTTCATGTTTGATTATACCCTCCTGATCAACCGCACATGCCCACTGCCTACGCCCACTAGTGTTTGTTCACGTTCGTTCGTAGAGTGTAAATCCGCACTAGGAAAAAATTTGTGAACCAAGTGATATGGTGTGACACTGGATCTTGGCCAGTAGGGTGAACTTCGGCTTGGTAGCAGAGCTGAGCAGTGTCCTCTTCTCCCTGCAGTTGTCTCCTGTAGGGGTATGCCATTTTTACTCCTAACTTTGCCTATAACTCTCATCCCTATCACCAGTGCTCACTTGTAACAATAGATTAGCACTGGACTAAGATGCTAGTCAAAGTGCTGTGGAAAGTACGTTGTCCTCTTTCCACTGAACTACATGAAATAAGCTGCGAAGGGAAAAAAATTGTGGGCCAAGTTGGAGTGAACGTCCTACATTTTCACGGATTTACAGTTAATGTTGCGTTATGTGTACAGTACATATGTAAAGATCAGTATTGAATTTATGCATGGACTTGTGGTATTACTTTCTAAAAGTTGGGATCTAATGAACTTAGGTAAGCTTATGTACAGAAAGGAAAATTAAATTTCCCCATCAAGGATTATCTTGAGTGAGATGACAGCGCGCAATGCAGAATGAAAATTCTCATTATAGAATATTCACTTAAGTGCCTCTAAAACAAGGTGGTGCCCGTACAGACCTATAATTATATTATACTTACGATACCACACTGTCCCTCGGGCTCTTGTTTTGCCCGCCGCTCAAGCATGGAACATTTTTACTGTGCAACCTGGTCGACCGCTAAACTTAAAGCCCTTCAGTCGGATAACTTGTTAGGGCATATGAATAAACAGTTTAGCAACAGGAGTAAAATAGATATTACGTCCGCTAGTAGAAAGATTAAGCATAAAAGTGGGTTAGGAGAAAGCTAGTTAGCCACTCCATACATCTGTGCACATAATAGCACAGATTTCGTGACATCCCTGCCTCGGCGATTTTTCTGTTGTACATAATTTTAGTGTCTGGAAACTTACTAATGATAAGACATAAATTAAAAGCAAAAAAATTGTGAATAGATGTAATTATGAAAGTTAGTAACAAACTCGCCCCATTTTCAGGAGAATCTTAATACTGCAATGTTTAATGATAAGGCCAATAAATTAAAGTATTAAAAGATCAAAGCGCAAAACAAAGCCATAGGATAGAGCTACAAAGTCTCTATTACAACGAAAATATGGCGCTTAAACATTGGGTCATTCTAATATTTTGCCACATCAGTCGATCTGCATTAACTTACGAGGAATTCTCCCTCTCACTGGAATTATCCCATTTACTGAAATTCTCCCGCTTACTGAAAGGTCAATGACTGTTATGGCAACTAGGGTAAGAAAAACATCTCGGGTTAAAACAAACAGTCGAATGGTAGCAACAGTCTTCAAATTAAAGGATAATACTACTAAATATATCTACCTGACCTCAGCTGGCTGCTGTTTCAAGTACATCCGGTCTGCCCCTATATGCAAGTAGAAGATACTTTGGTGCAAATAAATAATTACTGGAACATCTGCACCCCTATAGACCCTTCGACAAGAGAATGCCATTTATAATTTCCTTTCTCATGCCAGATAATTCTTTATCAGTTTAGGAGAGCCCCATGCTATAGAGGGAGTACTGGAGGCTATACCTACCCTCTGCAATGCAAAGTGGACTTAACACAGTCATTTGAGAATCGCAAGAACAACTTATAATATGACTCGAATTAAAAGAGTTACAGGAAACATTTTACTCCCCAGTTCCCAAGCACAGCAGTAGTCTATCTGTTTATCTTTTGCCACATTCATTAATCCCCTGAGGGATGGCCACAAACAAATCGCCTCCATGTCTTCGTGTCCTCCGCCATTTCACTGCTCTCCCCCCAGCCCACACATCCTTCTCTCCTACACCTCTCCACTCCATCCCTCCATCTCATCCTCGGCCTTCCCCTCCCTCTTCCCTCCTCCACCACACACACATACACTCTCCTCGTTAGTATTTCTCCATCCTCTCGGCATGGCCAAACCACCTCAGTGCATTTCTCCTAACACTTCCTCTCACATCCACATCCACACCACAACTCTCCTTCACTTCCTCATTTGTCAGTCTGTCTCTCCATGTTCCTTCACATGTTCGTCTCAAATAACTCCACTGCTCTCAGTCCTGACTTCTGTCCTTCCAACAAGGTCCAAGCTTCACCTCCATACGTTCGAGTTGGTATCACAGTACTATCATACAGCGACTTTTTTACTTCAGTGCTCACTTCCCTGTTTCATATCACTACTTTCAAAGAACAAGCAATCTTTCTTCCTTGTTGTGCCTTTTCAAACACTTTATCCTCCAAACTTCCATCCTTACTCATCACACTACCCAAGTATTTAAATGCACTCACATTTTCCATTTCCTCATCATTCAGCCTCACTGCACATTCAGTGACTTCATTTCTCTCGAAGACCATAACTTTACTCTTCCATATATTCACCTTTAGATTCCGTTTCTCACACACTCTCCCAAACTCATTCATCAAGCCTTGCAGTTCCCCTTCGTCTTCACTTAACAATACGGTATCATCTGCAAACAACAGTACAGGAAGTTTCCAAAGGCTGCCCTCTCTCATTAGGGCGTCTCCAACATCCACTGCCCTACCTTGTATCTCTTTTATAACCCCATCCATATACAGACTGAACAACCATGGAGACATGACACATCCCTGTTGCCATCTAACAATCAGACAGAAAAATTCACTCAGTTCACTATCCACATGCACTGCACCCTTAGCATCCTCATACATACTCTTGACAGTATTGAACAACTTGCCCATGTATTCTTAATATTTTCCACAGTAGTAGTAGAGGTGTAAATATAGGTTATACAGTACTTAACCCAACAAGAGTTTGAAATTTTTCCAAAGCTGAACCTAACCCTTTGAAATATAACAAGGATATGCTATAAACATCAGGTACAGAAGGATTTATAGGCAATATTTTTACTCCCTGGCGCACACTAACAACGTAATGAAGCCCTAAATATTTTGACCGGCACCTTAATACCACTTTGCATTCTTTGGCGGTATGATGATTTTCGCCAGGTTCTGAGAGTTCCTAAGTAGTGAAGGGTTTAATAAATGAATATCTTAGGCCTCCATTTAGAAATGTTAAGCCTAAGATGAAGAAAATTGTCCGGAGATAGCTAGACCAAAGCAAAATGGACGTTCTTTGGATGAAGTGGCTATATTTTACTACCTCGTTATCTCTACCTAGGTGATCGAGACCTCTGATGTTTCAATTTATGAGTTTATTGTTGTTGTTATCCAGCCTAGAAGATACAAGTATTGAAGGATTAATGAAGGCTGTGTATAACCTCTCTTTGTTCGATAGGTTGAGATAACCGGAAGGGAATATAATGGAAGACAATAACTACAATCTCAGACTGGGGTTACAGGCAATATTTTACTACCGCTGCTCTCTCTACCCAGGCGATGAGACCCCTGATGTTACGACCCGCACCTCTGGCTCGTAACCCGCACCCCTGAAGCCTTATCTTGCTCCTAACTGCTTCCCCACGCCATTAAAAAGCACATCATAATTTCATGCACCACTTGAGACCTGACGTTTTCCCAACCCCCTTCGTCCTCTGGTTCCTTGGGCCAAACTACTTCTCCTCTGCCACTGCTTAATCTCACCAACAAACCCTCAGTTATCGAACTAATATTAACTGCTAACGTGGATCCAATTTTCGTTAACCTCTGTTGCTGCACTCCATTCCTTAATGTACTTTCTCCAGAATTTCTTTTCTAATATCATCTCTATCTTTCTTAAAATTATGTTGCTGCACTAGTATCCCTCCCAATTATGGACTTGTTATCTATCATGTTTTTTCTAACGTCTTCTAATGTTTCTTTAACCTCTGTTGCTGTATTCCTCGTCCTCCCTAACATACCTACCGTTTATCTTCTTTCCATCTTTTATTTTCATTTGCCACACTGTGCTCTTTCCCTAGTGTTTCTCAAATATAGCTCGTATACTGCTCTCCCTTTTTACCATTCTTTATCATTCATCACATCTTTTCTAGTGTCGCTAAGAGGACTTCATTTTCCTTATTTATACCGTCCCTACATGTGCGGTTTAGGGAAGACTTCGAAATGAATTCGTTAGATATAGCCTTTAAAAATTCACTGCAGGCATTACTTCACAAGTTGAATAAATATTCTGGATGAGGGATGTACAAATAAATGAAAGGCGTCTTCTGTCTGAGTGAGTTACCAGGCCTTTTCTTGACATTACCTAGTTTCCCTTTCCTATATTTGCCAGTGACAAGAGATGTGATTACGGAGAGGCCTGGGAGTGCCCGGACTCCCCCTACCCTCCAGCCAGTCAGACCCGTGGATTCTCCCACTCCATTCCTCCCTCCCATTTGAAATTTCGGATTATATACTGTAGCCGTAGTGGCGAGTGGTTAACATCGCTGACTGCATAGCTGCTGGCTCATTAGCTCCAGGGTTCGAATTCTGGTGCGGGCAGCTGGCGTCACTCGACTTAGATGTTCGTCCACCCTTTGTGGGTCGGCAGGAAAAATGAGTACCTAGTACAGCTAGGGGGAAATAACTGTGGTAACCTGGATGATGGGTGAATAACCCTCCGCAGGCTAAAGGCCTATGTTTCGTAGATCAGCACAGTGGCTAAGAGTCTCATGGCGTCTGCCCTCATCTTTACCTTTATATATTATATAATGTGTACATACTGTGCTGTGGAACTTATCTGAAATTGATTTAACACACACTGTACGTCAACAGTGAACTATATCACCATAGGGCTTGGCTCTATCTTGTTCTCCCCCCTCCTCCTTTGGTACACACCTGTCTACGTCACTGGCAAGGACTGAATATCTGACAACGAAATCACACAAACATTCTACCAGCCTACTACACACAAATATCGAGTTTATTAATCCAGGTCCATGCTTTAGTTCCAGGTGTGAACAGGCTAGGGTAAAGAGATCCTTCCGCTGTTCGACTCTTTTATATTTCTCTTCCTTCCTTTATCCTCTTCGTGTTTCTCACCTTTCTTTAACAATACCCAGTTCTTCCATTGTAAATACAACATCGCCTTATGTCGATTTCCTCACACCTCTTTCACCCCCTAAGGAGGGGAAGAAAAAACACTTCCTCAGTGTCCCTGCTTGTCGTAAGAGGCGACTAAAAAGGGCCTTTTTGTCTCCATTCTTTCTCTTCTTACTGTCCTCTTTGTGACGGGGTTTTGTGAATTTTATATTAAAGAATACTTTATAATGTTAATTGTAAATATGGTCAATGAACTGACTTGTGAAAATCAAGTAATAATTACTTTATGCGGCTTACTTCACCGATTCTCTAAGGACGAGAATTTATTTACTTTCTCAGCAGTACACAGCAGAGACTAATTACTCACAAATGCTCTTTGTTAGTACTGCTAGCCTCACGAGAAAGTGACTCCACCCCTGACAATCAATAACTAATGCTATGAACAATAAGCAGGTTCTTGCTGGTGCATTAACTCCAAGTTGCACAACAGATTTCAGTTTATAAAAAGGACTGGCCTAAGTTCCAGTTATGAAATGCAAAGCGTTTATGCAACTAGGTGCGATAACTAAAATAAGCTTAATGTGGAGAAATAAAACACGAGTTTATATTACATCAAGCTCAAAGAAAAAGAACTGTTATTTTATTGATTACAATAAGTTAAATTTACGTTACATGTTTCAAAATGAATTCAAAATAACAAAGAGAATACACTCACTCGCTCACTCAAACGCTAAACTCTTAAGCCTAGGAAAAACAAAAAGAAATACTGGTCAGAGAGTGGGCTAAGCGGAATGGACTGGGCGTCGTTGCTGAGGAAGGACGCTGCCACACACGCTGAACCTCTTGCTGATTCACGCTGGGTGGGTATTCAGGAACTCACTGTACACACGCTGCTCCAAGCTGGGCCAACGATCCTAGTCCCACAGCGCTCTAATCCTGATTGAATTCAAACAAGCGAGGCGAGGGCTGAGGCCAGCCGCTAACTGGTAACGGCTAATGGAAAGAGAGTGAGAGAAACACGCCCATAATAAATCACTCAGCGAAAGCGCTAATGTCGCGCACAAGGATGATCACTTATGAAACAGTGAAAAATGTTCTGAAAACACTCCCGTTCGGGTGAATACGTGGCGGTTGACTGAGTGATACTTATGGTAATTCACTAGAATTCGCAGTTTCCCACCAAAGTTCAATGTCACGAGTTAATTTAGATAGAGAATCATGCCAACTCGTGACATTACGCCCCATCAAAATCAATTTATTTTTTCCCTCAGGAAAATTTTTTTTTCAGTTTACATACATATAAATCCTAACTCAGTCACACAAGATTCACACTGTGGTGTGTGTGCAATCCTGCTACAGGAGAAAGTCACAGTCGCCAGTGAGCAAAAAAAAATCGTATTACGTTAATAGAACCAAGCTTGAGGAAAAAACTCCGTGACGACAGTAAAAATTCCTGTACTCAGGACAAACTGAGCGAAAAGTTCGCTACACTTACACTAACAACTAATTGTTATGTAGCGTAATGTATGTAATGGACGATGTAGGTGTGACAGTTGTCGTGTAACTGTACCTACGTGTAAAATTACATAATGTAAATCAATAGTAAATGATGACAATGCGGCAGAAGAGAAGAGGCGGCAGCATGCGTCAGGGACGATCAGCTGTTCTGCACGACAATGCTGCACCCGCCAGCTGCACCTGCGAAAGGAATCAAGGTGGAGCATCAAAAGTGTCATTTCTCTCTCTCTCTCTGCCTAGCAATCAGTACTTATGTTACAAAAAGTACACTATTTACATTATTAACCAGGAAACGTAGTCAAGGAGTCTCTGCAGGACATCAAATGCTGACCCAGTTTACTGGTTAAACTCTATAACCTAATTAGCAAAAGGACTGGGCATTTGTGCAGGACATCAAACGCTACAATTCGGTAAATTAACCAGGGAACGTGGTCATGAGCGAAAAGACTGGGCGTCTGTGCAGGACAACAAACGCTGCAATTCGCTAGGGACCCAGTTTACTGGTTAAACCCTGTACTTACGATTAACATTAGGAAGCTGAGAATCCCTACGCAATCTCGGGCAGGTCACATTTTAACACCCACCGTGGGTGTGAACACTCATGTGGATAATGTGCACTCTCCGGGAATCCTCTGAGAGGCCCACAGCTTGAGACGTTCCACAAGGTAATTCATACACAGCCTCGGACTGTCTCTGCAGGGTTCTCGAACTTCCCCCTTAATTTACGGTACATATGTATGTACAGGCCCAGGACATGATGTGTCCTGTGGGGCCAACGGGCGAGATGTCAGGTCTGCACCCACATTACCACTGCCCTCTCTTTCAACTGACTCAGAGATTATGGGTGTGGTTTCAAACGGCACAGGAAGGACATGTCCCTGATTAGTGGTACGTGGACACACATTGCAGGTACACACAAAACTATCTATATCTCGTCCCATCCCTGGCCAGAAAAAGTCAGCACGGATACGGCCCTGGTTTTCCTTTTGCCCAGGTGACCTGAGGCTGAACTCCATTCTAACACTGCTAGGCGGTACTTAGCAGGAACGACAAACATCACTCTACCCTTTTGCTTCTTTCGCACGGCAGCAAGCGTCGGGTCAGAATGGTGTTCTTGAACAACAACTTGACTACACATCAGGTCTTGCGGTGATTCAATGGTCATCGGGATGACACAGTTTGGAGCCACAGCCATGGCTCGTGTTATTGTAGCCGAAGTCTGAGTAGCGTCATCTTCAGTGCAACTATCCTTGGCACCGGGAATATTGCCTATGATAAGGTCAAAAAAAGGTTCTGGCATGACAACTGCGAGTGTCGTACCAGTGTAAAATGGAGATGCCACCTGGATACGTGCCTCAGGGAACAATCTCACTGATCCATCAATAAGGTTAGCTTGGATCTGTCGACCTGTGTACTCCTCAGGCCGAAGTAGACTCTGCCTGACAGGGCGACCTGAGGATCCATTGTCTCTCAGGACCTTAACAGGAATGTCTCCCACAAACCCTGACTCAACAAGGAAGGCACTGTCACCTGTGGGAGGGCCTGTGGAGGAAGCAGCTAGCCACTGATTAGGCTGCTGAATAAATGATGTGACAAACATGGTGCCCTGGGAATTAGATACTTGTGGGGTCGTACTCACTGTTGGGGGAGATGGAGCATTTACCTCCTGTGGCAGAGTGTTCACTGTGGCTGTGGGACTAGAGAACTGTGGGGGAGTACCCGTACTGGTAGGAACGTGACCACCGTGCTGCTGTTGAGGAATGAAGGCTGCGTTAGCCTCCTGCCTCCGAGGGGCTGGTGCTGAAAAGGACAGTCCCAACGGTCGATTGCGTGGCTGATACTGCTGCTGGTTAGGGTACCTGTTGTACCTCTTCCACTCAGGCTTCTGAATGTTTTGCCCCTGGTCCTTCCTCTGCGGTTTTGGACCTTGGCCATTGAGAACGGCCTTGTTGCTGGGGTTCAGTCTGAGACAGTTTCCCAGATTTATCAGCTTTCCTGTTCCAGGTATGCTGCTTGCGAGTTTGATACCCGTATGCAGTGAAGAATGCATCAGCCTTCTCCACCATTTGCCTGGCTGAGCCATAAATTCGGCAGGCCACGACTTTTCTAGCTGCGTGCGCAGCATAAGGTCAATTATCCCCTCACGCGTGGAAGGAGTTTCATCTTTCTCCATTCACTCATCTAAGTAAGCAGTAAGCCGGTCAAGAAATGGAACGGCAGTCTCTTTTTCCTGTAAACGTGCCCACATGAACTGACTCTTGGCGTCGTCAACTGTGAGACCGTATGCTTTGACGAGTGCAGCCTTTATCATCTCATAAGTGAGATTGTCTCCACGAATTCTGTGGAGAATATCGAGGGCAGGGCCCTCAAACAGGCTAAGAAACTGAAGCTGCTTAGCTGCCTCATCCAGCTGGTAAAGTTGAGCCATGTCTTCAAAACGAGCTATGTATGGCTCGATTCGCTCGCCTTCCTTGTATGGAGGAAGCTTGATGTGTGGGGTCGCCATAATATGTGCAGGGATAGCGCTCTTGGAGCTTGGGCCAGCTGCACCAGGTGTGTCTGAAGCCAAGGAATCTCGCTTGAGCTTCAACATATCAGGTTCATGTTTTTCGCGTGTTTCTCGCTCGGCACGTTCGTGTTCTCGTTCTCTCTCACGTTGTTCTAACTCGAGTTCGCGTTGTTTTTGCTCGTGTTGACGTTCTCTCCTGCGTTCCACGCGCTGTTCTCGGTCGTATTCGAGCTCTTTTTTGCGTTTCTCACTCTGAATTCGACGCTCTTCACGAGCATCATTCTCGCGTTGCTGCTCGTGACTAAACTGAGAGAGGACGTAATCCTTTACTTCTTTGAGGTCTGTAAGCCCCATATCTTTAGCTTCCTGTACATAGACGTTGGTAGACATGATGCTAAGTCAATCTAAGTGAACTAGAGACTAAGCACTGACTGCTATTTTGCAGAGAAAGATGCAAATAATCGAGAATAAAGAATATAGGCAGAGGTTTGTGGTGACCAGTTTTATGAAGTTAGACTGGTAAAGAAAGAAAATTAAACAAAACACTGACTGTGAAAACTATTACTTAAAATTGATAAAAATGAATTAATAATCACCAGTAAGATAATGCCTATAGACTTTAATGATAAATACCTAAGTATGAGTGAGTGAGCATTGTCTCGTGAATAACTTTAGAGCTAGGAGTTAATATCCTGGAATGAGGTCGCCAGATGTCACGGGGTTTTGTGATTTTGTATTAAAGAATACTTTATAATGTTAATTGTAAATATGGTCAATGAATTGACTTGTGAAAATCAAGTAACAATTACTTTATGGCGGCTTACTTCACCGATTCTCTAAGGATGAGAATTTATGTACTTTCTCAGCAGTACACAGCAGAGACTAATTACTCACAAATGCTCTTTGTTAGTACTGCTAGCCTCACGAGAAAGTAACTCCACCCCTGACAATCAATAACTAATGCTATGAACGATAAGCAGGTTCTTGCTGGTGCATTAACTCCAAGTTGCACAACGGATTTAAGTTAATAAAAAGGACTGGCCTAAGTACCAGTTATGAAATGCAAAGCGTTCATGCAACTAGGAGCGATAACTAAAATAAGCTTAATGTGGAGAAATAAAACACGAGTTTATATTACATCAAGCTCAAAGAAAAAGAACTGTTAATTTATTGATTACAGTGAGTTAAATTTACGTTACATGTTTCAAAATGAATTCAAAATAACAAAGAGAATACACTCACTCGCTCACTCAAATGCTAAACTCTTAAGCCTAGGAAAAATAAAAGGAAATACTGGTCAGAGAGTGGGCTAAGCGGAATGGACTGGGCGTCGTTGCTGAGGAAGGACGCTGCCACACACTCTGAATCTCTCGCCGATTCATGCTGGGTGGGGATTCAGGAACTCGCTGTACACACGCTGCTCCAAGCTGGGCTAACGAACCTAGTCCCACGGCGCTCTAATCCTGACTGAATTCAAACAAGCGAGGCGAGGGCTGAGGCCAGCCGCTAACTGGTAACGGCTAACGGAGAGTGAGAGAAACACGCCCATAATGAATCACTCAGCGAAAGCGCTAATGTCGCACACAAGAACGATCACTTATGAAACAGTGAAAAATGTTCTGAAAACACTCCCGTTCGGGTGAATACGTGGCGGTTGACTGAGTGATACTTATGGGAATTCACTAGAATTCGCAGTTTCCCACCAAAGTTCAATGTCACGAGTTTATTTAGATAGAGAATCGCGCCAACTCGTGACTCTTCTGCTCTTTTGTCCTACCTCTCTTCTTGATTTTTCCGTGTTTCTTCCAGCTTTTATTTTACGTGTCATATAGCCATATTATGGTTTGGTGCTAATTCATTATTCCTTCCTTCACACCTCATTCTCACCACCCATCTCAACCATTTCTTCAATCAGCACACCCTCCCCCTCTCTCCATCTCCTCTACTTCTCCTTTTATCGCTCCTCTGCTCTATCTAGTCCTTCCATGTTCAACACAACATCGCTCTCTCTCCCTGTCCTCAATACCCAATTATTTCCTCCTGCAACCAGTACACCCTCCCACTCTCTCCAACTCATACCATTCCTTTTCTCACCTTTGCTTTATCTAGTCCTTCCTAGTGTGGTAAGTCGGCAGACAAAAGCCTATAGGTATCGGTACCTGTATCGGAAGGGAAAAATCATCAGATAATCGGTATCGTATCGAATCGGCTGAATAACGATGATTTTTTTTTCTAATGACCCTACATTATTACAGATCTTCTAACATTTGTTTCTCCATCTTCTTAGGTGTAAACTAGGGCTGTAATGATAATTATTTTCCAAAAATACGATCATATATCACATCCTGTTCACTGTCTTAAATGGTTAAATGCTTGAACTACAGCATACGGAATATGTAGATCGTACTATTATATCTCTGACTAGAATAAAACCCTACACAAAAGCAACACTCAGACAGCTCTTTTCTGTCAAGGAGCTGTGGCGGACGGGTAGGAACCTACAAACCAGGCGGTAAACTGATCACAAGCACATAAACACAGCATACAGTACACTGGTGGTGTTCTATCAACGGTATGATTTAGAGTTAATGTTTACTTTCGATGGTACAGTACAAGATCTGTGGGCAGAAATTCTATTTCTTTTCATTTATTTCTAGTAATCTAAAACAAAGTGTATATAATTAAGAAATACATACTCATAACTTAATTATCACTCGTTTTCTCGGACTTTGGGAATTTAATGTCAAATTTCGTCGTCACTTGCAAATCTAATTTGGTTTAGCTAACGTGGAAAATGATACTTTATAGAATTGTATAAACACTGCATGTAGCACTGAAATATCAGAATTCCTCTAGCATTTTTGTTTTAATGATGCTGTAAAGTGATAACTGCACAGTACAGTAACTATATGTTCTAAAAGACTACTATGACACATTAATACTTATAAGTAAGTGACGACTTTGCCATTGGCCAACTAATAGGAAATAACATAAATCATATACCGTTACTTTAGTATTTCTCTGGAAGCACGCACCACTTAGACAGTCGATTAAAAGTAAACACATAACATTTTAACTTTTAAATCTAAACCAAATCTTGGTTATTAACGATATATGGAACGCATAACCTATGTCAATTACTGGTCATTACCCAAATATTAACACACAGCATTCATACTTGAAAATATCATATGTAAAATCTTAGCCTGCCGGCTACTAGTCATGAAATGAAGCAACGTTTATAGTCAGAAGCCCATAACATCTTTGTCATTTGCCAGTTACAGGCCAGACCAGCCTACAGAGATAATACAGTGGTAAAAATATGCCTGATTTAATCCTAAAGTTTGGATTTAACTGAATAGTAGTCAAGGACTGTCCAAGAAACAAAGCATGAATGACCATGTTCAGTGTGTGCCAACCAAATAATAGGTATTATAGTGTACGGTAGTGGCTCACATTACACACACCAAAAATGTCATTTTTTTTTTTTTTTATACAGTCTTCGTCAAGTATATCTTATTTACTTTGAAAAACTTAGTGTTAAAGGTTCTCAAGTTGAAGTGAGTAACGCTTTTAGATCACACTTCACCATGTTAAATAATCGTTCCCAAGTTGCACTCAGATCTGGGCATCATTTACGCACACAAACACAAGTATCTTACACACGATCATCCATTAATACACATCTTCAGAAGACGTCTTCTGAAGATGTGTGTATCCTTAAGTACAACCCTCCAGCTCTTCTACTGCTCCTCAAGCTCCTCCCCCAGGCATTTTCCTTCAGCTCCTCCTCCACTGCTTGCCCCTTCAGCTCCCCCTCCACTGCCTGCCCCTCCAGCTCCTCCCCCACTGCCTGCTCCTCCAGCTCCCCCTCCACCGCCTGCCCTTGCAACTCCTCCTTCAGTGCCTGTCCCTCCAGCTCCCTCTGCATTGCCCTCTCCTGCAACTCCTCCTCCACTGCCTGCCCCTCCAGCTCCTCCCCCACTCCCTGCCCCTCCAGCTCCTTCTCCACCGCCTCACCCTCCAGCTCCTCCTCCACTGCCTACCTCTCCAGCTCCCCTCCCACTGCCTGCCCCTCCAGCTCCTTTTCCACTGCATGATCCTACAGCTCCTCCTCCACTGCCTGCTCCATAACTACTAGTTCCTATTGTTCCTCCACTACCTACTGCAGTTGCTAGTTCTTTTGTTTATTTCCCTTGTTTCATAAAATGTTCACTTAGTTGCAGTTACTGTTTATATTTGTATAGTGTTTAAATGAAAACAAAACTTACCATTCACAGTTTTTATTTGTCTATGTCATTTCAGTACACTGTAATGACTGTTGAGTGGGTATGAGGGAATACACGGTAAAGAGCTTAGGGCTTAAGCTCTTCACTATGTACTCCCACACACCCACTATTTACTTCACCATCTCTATAAATTATTTGTTTTTTGGTCTTTCAAAGTCTAATCTTTGTCGAACATCAAGGCAAGGCTTTGGAAGGCCACTAAAATGTAACACTTGCAAATGGTATATACAAAGACTGTTGCTGAATAGTTTTAGTATCCCTTTATGAAGAATTTATACCCTCTACCTGACGAAGTATTAACTAGACCTACTTATGACAGGCACATAAGGATTGACTAAAACATGACCAGATTTATGAGGATTATGTGTTTATAGTGAACTGGTGCCTTTTGATTGGTAGAATGCTGTGTCAAAGTAGTTTTATCAAAATAATAATAATAATAAAAATTACTCAGATTTCAGTGCGACCTGCTGTCTGTGTTATACAGAAGGGGTTGGGGACCGTTATGCACTTAGTTAAGTGTGCAGGGAGGTGAGGGTATGTGCTGGGTCAGATGGTGGGTTGCAACAGTGTAGCGTTGCCTATATTTTTTTTCCAGATATGTCCTGCATCTACAATTGCACAAAAACCATGCCTCACTGCATCACCTTGTACATATCACTTCAAATTTTGTACTGACCCAAGTCAGACTTGGCCAGTACAAGTTAGCAAAAGAAATGACATGCAACAAGGGATGCGTGGGGCTGTTTAACATACTTATCTTGCACCAAATACAAATTTCATGCAATTGACAAAATTACACCATGTGTGAACAAAGGCATCAAAAATATCTTAATATTTTTAAAATACTACATCAGAGCAGAAAACACAAACTGTACATGGTTTGCAAAAATTTCAAATTAGGTATGTCTAGTATGATGCAGTCGGTTTTGCTTGAAGGAAAAACATGTACCGAACAACCAGCCTTAAAAGTATCTGTTTAGCATATTTCATTTAACAATTACTCTGAAAGACTCTAGTTACTTTTAGAGTTACCTACTAATTGATAAGCTTACAGACTTTCAAATTTTATATTGTTACTGCAGTACCTAAATCTATACTACTTTAAGCAGAAATGGGGTAATATACAAACCGGATCCAAATTGTCTGTAGAGCTTTAACTATGAAACATGTATAGTAATATAGTAATTTCTGCCTAGGATATAGTACAGACCTCTCAAATTATGCAAACTAAAAGTAGCCACGCGTTTGATTTGTCATTTAAAAAATTTGAAATTTTTAAAGATGGTTACTTTTAGTTCTCATATTGCAACATGTTTTGAAAAACCACCGGGTCAAGTTCAAATATGACTGGCCACAGCTTTGCACATTACCATTCATCTTCAGACTTAAATCTCCTACATAGGTTGAACTTTCGTCTTTTCACATCATCATCATCCCAACTTGCTAGATGTCATTCACCTCCTGTAAGAATACAAAAAGAATATTAATATTTCTGGTGGATAAGGTTTACAGCATTTAGTTCATTATATTAGAGCAGGCACTGACTCTTCAAACTAAGTTTCAGCCTTACAGCTGTGGACAGTTTTCAACGATTGTCTAATTTTTCTGAAACTGACTATGGTTTGCAATAAATGTAGTAGGTGACAATGCAGATTATGCGAAGTACTTCCATCAGTAGGTCAGTCTGTTACCTTAAACATTCTGGACTATGGTAGCTTAGCCTCCGAGTCCTAAATTCGGGTGTAAAAATTGGGGTGGTAGTTACTGTTTAACATACTCCAAATAGACTAACACTAGGACAACTAGCGTCCTCCAACTTTGCTGGCGAAGGTAATTAAAAAAATTACCTGTAAAAATGAAGCATGGTTGTCTTGTGGGCTAAGCCACTTAGATATGACATGTTCCATGTATAGATGGGTTTGAATGGTGTTTGCCGTTCATGAATTAATATCTGGCCATAATTACCTTAAAATTTATGATTACTCTAGCCATGGTCCCCAGTACTTATGATAGGCAGATAAGGATTGACTAAAACATGACCAGATTTATGAGGATTAGCTCACACACCAAACTTGCCAAACTCTAGGCAAAAATCTCTGAGCAGATCTAGCAAATACTAAACTTAGCACCATCTACATATTGATTAGTATGAAATACCCATTACCAGCTCCAGACCATATACTGAGAACTGGCAGCTAAGCCAAATCCAGACTACCCAGGTCAACGAGTTGATGCCCTGAGGTAAAGAATACAGCAGTTCACTACATAAAGGATGTATTACCAACCCACCCTTCTTGATAGGACTTCAAGATCGGAAAACCTTCAGTCATCTCTTTTAATAAATCATATGAAAGGCATTCACTGACTGGTGGCAATCTGAACACTAAATCATGTATTGTTTGTATTTTTTTTCTTGGAAGGAACGGTCTGCGGGCTCCTGATCCCGAGTGCCCATACCCTAAAAACAAAAATATCCACAGTGCCTCTACCCTGTACTCACTCGATGTAATGCTGCTCTCGGGTGTCTGCCCTTTACTCTCCATCCTTCTTTCCTTCCAATCTCTTCTGTCTTTCTTTCCTTCATTCTTTCCTTGTCCTTCTGCCTACGGGTGACTTTACACTCCCTCTTCTGTCTGTTTTTCCTTCATTCTTTTCACTTCCTTCAGCCTGTGGGTGACCCTACACTGAGTGACAAGCCAATTGGTTTCCTGTGCACCAGGAAACCAATTACTAGGCTGGGTGGTAACCATATAACCAAATTTTGGCGCCTGGTGGTTTAGTGGATAATTGTTGCGCTCCAATCGGATTGAGCCGGTGAAGGTTTATATCCAAGGGATGGTTGGGGTTGATTGCTCATGTAACGCCACTCAGGGATGAGTGAGGCTGGTCACTCTCATCTTAATTGTCGGGACCAACTGCCTAGCCCCGGGCTCCTACGCTCCTCATGGGGCAGTGTAGGATTGGATGATGGATGGATGGATGGATGGCCTCTACCCTGTACTCCAATATACCCAGAGTGTCCATACCGTCTACATTAATATACCCACTTTGTCCCCACCACTCTACACCAATATACTCGCATTGCCTCTACCCTCTAAACAAGTATACCCCCAGTGCCCCTATGTTCAACACCAACACACCCACAGTGCTCCTACCCTGAACACCAATGCACCCACAGTGCAAATACCCTCTCCACCAATATACCTACTGTGCTCCTACCCTCAACACCAGTATACTCACAGTGCCCTTACCCTCAACACCTATAAACCCACCGTGTCCCTACCCTCTACACCAGTGTACATACAGTGCCACTTCCCTCTGTATGAGTAATTGCACAGGACTCATCCTCTCTGTACTAGTATACCCACGATGTCCGTACCCTCTGTACCAGTATACCCACTGTGCCCCCATCCTCTGTATCAGTATACCCACAGTGTCCCTTCCCTCTGTACTAGTTCATAAACAGTTCCCCTACCCTCAGAACAAGTATAAAGACAATACTCTTACCCAAGCCCTCTGTACCACCCACAGTGCCCCTATCCTCTTTACCAATATATCCACAGTGCCCCTACCCTGTGTACCAGTATACCCACAGTGCCTCTACCCTCTGTATCAGTATAACCACAGTAATCCGACCCTCAGTACCAGTATACTTAGTGTCCCTACCATTTGTACCAGAACACTCACAGTGTCCTTACCGTCTGCACAAATAAACAAACAGTGCCCTCACGCTCTGTACAAGTACAACCACATTGTCTCTTCCCTCTGAACTAGCGCACTCAGGTGCCCCTAACCTCTGTACCAATATACCCTGATTGCCCCTACCCTCTGTACCAGTATACTCAGAGTGACGCCAACCGTTTGTACCAGTACACTCACAGCGCCCTTACCCTCTGCACAAATAAACAAACAGTGCCCTCACGCACTGTACTAGTACAACTACATTGTCCCTTCCCTCTGAACCAGCATACTCAGGTGCCCCTACCCTCCGTACCAGCATACCCTGATTGCCCCTACCCTCTGTACCAGTATACTCTGGGTGACGCCACCCTCTGTACCACACTACCCACAGTGGCACTACCCAATCCAAGTATACATAAAGTGCCACTTCCCTCTGTACCAGCATAACCACAGTGCCACTACCCTCTATACCACTGTACCAATACATTGCCCCTACCCTCTACAGCATTTTATCCACATAGCCCTTAACCTCTATACCACCATTCCAAAACCGCACCTCCCCTCCATACCAATATACCCTTACAGCCTCTACCCTAAATACCAATGTACCCACACTGTCGCAGACCTTTATACCAAAGTATGCTTACGGCCTCTACCCTCCATACCACTGTGCCCACACAGCCCCTACCCTGTATACCAATGTACCCACACGGCCCCTATCCTCTATACCAATATATCCACACGGCCCATACCCCCAACAGCAACATACCCACATAGCTCCTACCTTCTAACCAGTGTACCCACACGGGCCCTTCCCTCTGTACCAATATACTCACACAGCCCTTACCCTGTATACCAGTATACTCACACGGCATATATCCCCTTTACCAATATACCCACAAGGCCACTACCCTCTATACCAATATACCAACACGGTCCCTACCCTACTTACCAACATACACACAGGACCCCAGCCCCTCTGTACCAATACGAGTATACACACACTGTCCCTGCCCTCAATACCATTATGAGTATAGCCACACTGCCCCTACCCTCTACACATATCCGAATATACCAACGCTGCCCTTACCATCTGTGCCTGTACGAAATACTCCCACGCTGCCGCTACCCTCCATACCAATATGAGTATACCCACACTGCCCCAAACCTCTATACCAGTACGAGTATAACCATATTGCCCCTGCCCTCTGTATGCGCAGAAAGCCCCTACCCTCTACACCTATATACCCATGCTGTCCCCACCGTTTATACCAGTGTAAATACACTACCACTACCCTCTATAGGCATATATCCACACTGATCCTACCCTCTATGGCATAGAAGGTAGGGACTGTCTCGGTATACTGGTGCAGAGTGTAAGGGCAGTACTGTATGGGTATACTGGTGTACATGGTACGGGCACTGTGGGCGTTTTGGTGTACCGGGTAGGTGCACTATATAGTAGTAGGTGTATTATATTAGACAGTAGGGTCAGAGTGGATGTACTGATTTACAGTAGAGAGTAGGGACACTGTGGGTGTACTGGTAAAGGAGGTAGAAATATTGTGGGTTTATTGCTGTACAGGGAAGGGGGACAGTGTGTATACTGATGTAGATGATATAAGCAATGTGTGTATATTGCTGTAGAGGGAACAGGCACGGTTGGTGTATTTTTGTAGAGAGTAGGGGATCTGTGGATGTATTCTGTAGAGAGGTTAGAAGCATCTTGGGTATATTGGTTTAGAAAAGGGTGGAATGTGGGTATACTAGTGTAGACGGTAAGGACACGTGTTTATAATGGTGCACGGGGTAGGGCCATTGTGGATATACTGCTGTAAAGCTTAGGGGCACTGTGAGTATATTGGTGCAGAGGGTAAGGACACTTTGGGTATATTGGTATATTGTTGGGTCCAAGTGGGTATATTGCAATAGAGGGAAAGGGCAGTGGGGGAATACTGGTATGGAGGCTCAGTGCTGTGTGGGTATATTGGTACAAAGTCTATACCAGTATACCTAGAGTGAAGGTATATCGGTATAGTCTATACCAGTATACCTACAGTGTGGGCATACTGGTATAGACTGTATACTAATATACCTACAGTGTAGATGTATAGGTGTAGAGTATAGATTCTATACCAACACACCTACACTGCCCCGAGCCTCTATACCAATATACCTACACCGCCCTTACCCTCAATAGCAACATACCCACGTGGCCCCAACACTCCACACCAACATACCCACAGTGCCCCTACTCACTACACCAACATCTCTACAGTGTTTATACCCTGTACATCAATATACCAACATCGCCCCAACCCTCCACAGTCTCCACCAATATACCCAGAGTACACTTACCCCCTACACTAGTACACCCACTGTCCTTGAACCCTCAACAGCAGTATACCCACAGTGCCCGCACCGATTACACCAACACACCCACAGTGCATCTACCACTACACAACACACCCACAGTGCCCCTTCCACAACACCAACACACCCACAGTGCCCCTACCACTACATCAACACACCCACAGTGCTTCAACCACTACACCAAGACACCCACAGTGCCCCTACCACTATACCAACACCCCCATAGTGCCTCTACCACTACACCAACACGTTCACACTGCCCCTACCCACAACATCAACACACCCACACTGCTCCTACCACTACACCAACACACACACAGTGCCCCTACAACTTAACCAACACACCCACAGTGCCCCTACCCACTACACCAACCCACCCACAGTGCCCCTACCACTACACCAACACATCCACTGTGCCCCTACCACTACACCAGCACACCCACACTGCCCCTACCACTACACCAATACATTCACAGTGCCCCTACCACCACACCCAAGCACCCACACTGCCCAAACACACTACACCAACACACCCACAGTGCCCCTACCACCAAACCAACACACACACACACTGACCTAACCACTTCATCAAGACACCCACATTGCCCATATCACAACACCAACACACCCATACTGCCCCTACCACTACACAAAAACACTCACAGTGCCCCTACCCACTACATCAACACACCCACACTGGTCCTACCACTACACTAACAAACCCACAGTGCCCTTACCACTATACCAACACACCCATAATGCCCCCACCACTACACCAACACACCCATAGTGCCCCTTCCACTACACCAACACACCCGCTGTGCCCCTACCACTACACCAAAACACCCACACTGCCTCTACCCACTACACCAACACATCCGCAGTGCCCTTACCCACAACACCAACATACCCGCAGTGCCCCGACCACTACACCAACACACCCACAGTGCTTCTACCCACTACACCAACACACCCACAGTGCCCCTACCACTACACCAACACACCCACACCGCCCCTACCCACTACACCAATACATTCATACTGCCCCTACCACTACACAAGACACCCAAAGAGTCCCTACCACTACACCAGCACACCCAAAGTGCTCCTACCACTACACCAACACACCCACATTGCCCATACCCACCACACCAACACACCCACAGTGCTCCTACCACTACACCAACACACCCACAATGATCTTACCCACTACATCAGCACACCCACAGTGACCCTACCACAACATCAACACACCCATAGTGCCCCTACCACTACACCTTTAATACACCCACATTGCTCATACCCACAACACCAACACACCCACAGTGCCCCTACCACTATACCAACACCCCCATAGTGCCTCTACCACTACACCAACACATTCACACTGCCCCTACCCACAACATCAACACACCCACACTGCCCCTACCACTACACCAACACACACACAGTGCCCCTACAACTTAACCAACACACCCACAGTGCCCCTACCCACTACACCAACCCACCCACAGTGCCCCTACCACCACACCAACACACCCACAGTGCCCCTACCACTACACCAACACACCCACACTGCCCCTACCACTACACCAATACATTCACAGTGCCCCTACCACCACACCCAAGCACCCACACTGCCCATACACACTACACCAACACACCCACAGTGCCCCTACCACCAAACCAACACACACACACACTGACCTAACCACTTCATCAAGACACCCACATTGCCCCTATAACAACACCAACACACCCATACTGCCCCTACCGCTACACAAAAACACTCACAGTGCCCCTACCCACTACATCAACACACCCACACTGGTCCTACCACTACACTAACAAACCCACAGTGCCCTTACCACTATACCAACACACCCATAATGCCCCCACCACTACACCAACACACCCATAGTGCCCCTTCCACTACACCAACACACCCGCTGTGCCCCTACCACTACATCAAAACACCCACACTGCCTCTACCCACTACACCAACACACCCGCAGTGCCCTTACCCACAACACCAACATACCCGCAGTGCCCCGACCACTACACCAACACACCCACAGTGCTTCTACCCACTACACCAACACACCCACAGTGCCCCTACCACTACACCAACACACCCACACCGCCCCTACCCACTACACCAATACACCCGTACTGCCCGTACCACTACACAACACACCCAAAGAGTCCCTACCACTACACCAGCACACCCAAAGTGCTCCTACCACTACACCAACACACCCACATTGCCCATACCCACCACACCAACACACCCACAGTGCTCCTACCACTACACCAACACACCCACAATGATCTTACCCACTACATCAGCACACCTACAGTGACCCTACCACAACATCAACACACCCATAGTGCCCCTACCACTACGCCTTTAATACACCCACATTGCTCATACCCACAACACAAACACACCCACAGTGCCCCTACCACTATATCAACACACCCACACCGCCCCTGCCACTACGCCCACACACCCACAGTGCCCCTACCACTACACCAACACATCCACACTGCCCATACCACTACACCATCACACACACAGTGCTCCTACCACTACACCACACACCCACATTGCCCTTACCACTACACCCACACACCCACACTGCCCCTACCCACTACACCAACACACCTACACTGCCCCTACCACCACACCAACACACCCACAGTGCCACTACCACTACACCAACACATCCACACTGCCCCTACCACTACACCATCACATCCACAGTGCTCCCCACCACTACACCAACATACCCAAATGCCCCTACCAACTACACCAACACACCCACACTGTCCCTACCCACAACACCAATACACCCAGAGTGCCCCTACCACTACACCAACACACCCACAGTGCCCCTACGCACTTCACCAAAACACCCACAGTGCTCCAACCCCTACACTGACACACCCACACAGCCCCTTCCCACTACACCAACACACTCACAGTGGCCCTACCACTTCTTCAACACACCCACACTGCCCCTACCACTACACCAACAAACCCACAGTGTCCCTACCACCACACCAACACACCCACAGTGCTCCTACCCACTACACAAACACATCCACACTGCCCCTACCACTACAACAACACACCCACACTGCCATTGCCACTACACCAAGACACCCACACTGCCCCTGTCACTACACCAATACACCCACAGTGCATCATAACCACTACACCAACACACCTACAATGCTCCTACCACTGCACCAGCACACCCACAGTGCTCCTACCACTACACCACCACATCCACAGTGCCCTTACCAGTACACTGACACACCCATAGTGTCCTTACCACTACATCAACACACCCACAGTGCCCTTACCCACTCCACCAACACACCCACAGTTCCCCTACCACTACCCCAACACACCCACAGGGCCCCTACCACTACACCAACACACTCATAGTAACTCAACCACTACACCAAGACACCCACACTGCCTGCACCACTACACTAACACACCCATAGTGCCCCTACCCACTACACCAAAACACTCACTGTGCCCTTACCACTACACCAACACACCCACAGAGCCCCTACTACTACACCAACACACCCACAGTGACCCTACCACTACAGAAACACACCCACACCGCCCCTACCCACTACACCAATACACCCATACTTCCCCTACCGCTACACAAAACACCCAAGAGTCCCTACCACTTCACCAAACACACCGGAAGTGCTCCTACCACTACACGAACACACCCACACTGCCACTACCCACCACACCAACACACCCACAGTGCTCCTACCACTACACCAGCAAACCCACGATGATCCTACCCACTACACCTGCACACCCATAGTGACCTTACCACTAAACCAACACACCCACAGTGCCCCTACCACTACATATTTAACATACTCACACCGCCCATACCACTACACCAACACACTCACAGTGCCCCTACCCCTACGTCAACACACCCACACCGCCCGTACCGCTACACCAACACACCCAAACTGCCCATTCCCACTACACCAACATACCTACAGTGTTCCAACCACTACACCAACACACCCACAGTGCTCCTACCACTACACCACACACCCACACTGCCCCTACCACTACACCAACACACCCACACAGCCCCTATCACCACAAAAAAAACACTCACAGTGCCCCTATCACTACACCAACACATCCACACTGCTCCTGCCACTACACCATCACACCCACAGTGCTCCTAGCACTACACCAACGCACCCAAATGCCCCTACCCACTACACCAACACACCCACACTGCCCCTACCACAACACCAACACACCCTCACTGCCTCTACCCAATACACCAACACACCCACACTGCCCCAACCCACTACACAAACACACCCACACTGCCCCAACCCACTACACAAACACACCCACACTGCCCTTAGCACGACACAAACACACCCACAGTGCCTCAACATCTACACGAACACACCCACAGTGCCCCTACCCACTACACCAACACACCCACAGTGCCCCTACCACTACACCTTTAACATACTGACACCGCCCATACCCACTACACCAACACACTCGCAGTCCCCCTACCACTACTTCAACACACCCACACTGTCCCTACCACTACACCAACACACCCACAGTGCCCATTCCCACTACACCAACACACCCACGGTATTCCAACCACTACACCAACACACCCACACGGCCCATAACCATAACACCAACACTCCCACAGTGCTCCTACCACTACAACACACTCCCACACTGCCCATACCACTACACCCACAGACCCACGCTGCATGTACCCACGACACCAACACACCCACAGTGCCCCTACCACTGCACCAACACACCCACAATGCCCCTACCACTACACCATCACACCCACAGTGCTCCTACCACTACACAAACACACCCACACTACCCCTACCCACTACACCAACACACCCACACTGCCCCTACCACTAAACCACCCACCCTCACTGCCCCTACCCGCTACACCAACACACCCACAGTGCCCCTACCCACTACACCAACACACCCACAGTGCTCCGACCAGTACAATAACACACCCATACTGCCCATACCCTCTACACCAATACACCCATACTGCTCCTACCACTACACCAACACACCCACACTGTCCCTACACACCACACCAACACACCCACAGTGACCCAACCCCTACACCAACACACCCATAGTGCCCATACCACCACACATTTAACACACCCACACCCACAATGATCCTAGCCACTACAACAGCACACCCACAGTGACCCAACCCCTACACCAACACACTCATAGTGCCCATACCACTACACATTTAACACACCCACATTGCCCATACCCACTATACAAACGCACCCATAGTGCCCCAACCACTACATCAACACACCCACACTGCCCCTACCACTACACCAATACAACAACACTGCCCATTCCCACAACACAAACACACTCACATTGCCTCTACCAGTACACCAACACACTCACAGTGTTCCTACTAACACCACACACCCAGACTGCCCCTACCACTACACCAACACACCCAGACTGCCCCTACCCACTACACGAACACACCCACAGTGCCCCTACCACCACATCAACACACCCACAGTGCCCCTACCACTACACCAACACATTCACAGTGCCCTTACGACTACACCATCACACCCACAGTGGTCCTAGCACTACACCAATGCACCCAAATGCCCCTACCCACTACACCAAGACACCCAAACTGCCCAACCACTACACCAACACACCCTCACTGCATTTACCCGCTACACTAACATACCCACACAGCCCCTACCCGCTACACCAATACACCCACAGTGCCCCTAGCTCTACACCAACACACCCACAGTACCACTGCACCTTTAACATACTCACACAGCCCATACCCACTACACCAACACACTCACAGCGCCCCAACCACTACATCAACACACCCACACTGCCCATTCCCACTACACCAACAAACCCACAGTGTTCCAATCACTACACCAACACACCCACATGGCCCATACTCATAACACCAACACACCCACAGTGCTCCTACCACCACACCACACACCCACACTGCCCTTGCCACTACACCAACACACCTACACTGCCCCTACCCACGACACCAACACACCCACACTGCCCCTATCACAAAACCAGCACACCCACAGTGCCCCTACCACTACACCAACACATCCACAATGCCCCTACCACTACACCATCACACCCACAGTGCTCCTACCACTACGCCAACACACCCACATTGCCCCTACTAACTACGCCAACACACCCACACTGCCCCTACCACTACACCACCCGCCCTCACCTCCCCTACCCATTACACTAACACACCCACACTGCCCCATCCACTACACCAACACATCCACAGTGCACGTACCACTACACCAACACACCCATAGTGCCTCAACCACTACACCAACACACCCACAGTGCTCCGACCAGTACATTAACACACCCACACTCCCCCTAGCCTCTACACCAATACACCCATACTGCCCCTACCACTACACAACACACCCAAAGAGTCCCTACCACCACACCAACACACCCAAAGTGCTCCTACCACTACACAAACACACCCACACTCCTCCTACCCACCACACCAACACACCCACAGTGCTCCTACCACTACACCACCACACCCAGAATGATCCTAGCCACTACACCAGCACACCCACAGTGACCCAACCCCTACAGCAACACACCCGTAGTGCCCCTACCACTACACCTTTAACACACCGACATTGCCAATACCCACTATACAAACGCACCCATAATGCCCCTACCAGTAAACCAACACACCCACACTGCCCCTACCACTACACCAACACACCAACACTGCCCATTCCGACTACACCAACACACCCACAGTGCCCCTACCCACTACACCAACACACCCACAGTGCTCCAACAACTACACTAACACACCCACACAGCCCCTTCCCACTACACCAACACTCTCACAGTGTCCCTACTACTACACCAACACACCCACACTGCCCCAACCACTATACCAACACATCCACACTACCCCTACCACTACACCAACACACTCACACTGCCCCTACGACTACAACATCACACCCATACTGCATCTACCACAACACCAATACACCCACAGTGCCTTTACCCACTACACCAACACACTTACAATTCTCCTACCACTACACCAATACACCTACAATGCTCCTACCACTACGGCAACACATCCACTGTGCTCCTACCACCACACCAACACACTCACAGATCCCGTACCACTACACCAACACACCCACAGTGCCCCTACCAGTATACCAACACACCCACAGTGCCCCTACCAATACACCCACACACCCACACTGTCCCTACCACTAGACCAACACTCCCACAGTGCCCCTACCACCACATCAAAACACCCACACTGCCCATACCCACTACACCAACACACCCACAGTGCCCCTACCACTACACCAACACACCCACACTGCCCGTACCCCTACACCAACACACCCACAGTGCCCCTACCCACTACACCAACACACCCAGATTGCTCCGACCGCTACATTAACACTCCCTCACAGCCCCTTCCCACTACACCAACACACCCACAGTGTCCATACCACAGCACCAACACTCCTGCAGTGCCCCTACCTGTACACCAACACTGCCCTTACCACTACGCCAACACACCCACGCTGCCCCTACCCACTACAGCAACACACTCACTCTGCCTCTACCACCAAACCAACATACCCACAGTGCTCCTACCACTACACCAAGTCGCCCACACTGCCCCTACCCTGTACACCAAGACACCCACACTGCCCCTACCCACTACACGAACACACCCACACTGCCCCTGCCACTACACCAACACGCCCACAGTGCCCCTGCCACTACACCAACTCACCCACACTGGCCCTACCACTACACCAACACACCCACAATGCCCCTACCACTACACCAACACACCCACACTGCCCCTACCACTACACCAACACACGCACAGTGCCCCTACCACTACACCAACACACGCACACTGCCCCTACCACTACACCAGGACACGCACACTGCCCCTACTCTTAACTGCAATATATCACTAGTGCCCCTGTCCTCTACACGAGCTTAGCTGAGTATAATAAACAGTGCTCCGAATCTCTACACATATATACCCAAAGTGCGTCTACTCCCTACACCGGAATATCCACAGTTCCAATACCCTGTACACCAATATACCCACAGTGCCTGTATCTTCTGCATCAATATACCCACTGTGCACCTACCCTCTGCTCCAGTACACCCACAGTCCCCCTGCCCTCTACTCCAATACACCAAGGGTGCGCCTACCATCTACACCAATACATCCACAGTCCCCCAGTGCCCCTAGTTTCTACACCAGTATACCTGCAGAGCGCCTAACCTCTACATCAGTGTACCCACAATGCCCCTACTCTCCACAACTAATGTTCCTACAGTGCCCCTACCCACTGCACCAATATACCCACGGTACTCCCACCCACAATACTAATACACCCACAGTGTTCCTTCCCACAACACCATTACATGCACAACGCTTCTACCCTCTACGACAATACACCTACAGTACAACTACCCTTTACACCAATACACCCACAGTGCCCCTTCTCTCTTGAGCAAGATATCCATACCACCCCTACGTTGTATACCATAATGCCCACAGTACCCCTACCCTATACACTGTAGAGGGTAGAGGTACTTTGGTAGACGCACTTTGGGTATATATGTGAAGAGGTTCAACTCACTGTGGTTATATTGTGATAAATTGGTGTAGAGGCTAGGGGCACTATGAGTGTGTTGGTGTAGTGGGTAGAGACACTGTGAGTGTGTTGGTGTAGTGGGTAGGGGCTGTGTGGGTGTCTTGGTGTAGTGGGTAGCGGCACTGTGAGTGTGTTAGTTTAGTGGAAGGGGCAGTGTCGGTGTGTAGGTGTAGTGGGTAGGGGCAGTGTGGGTGTGTTGGTGTAGTGGGTAGGGGCAGTGTGGATGTGTTGGTGTAGTGGGTAGGGGCACTGAAGGTGTGTTGTTGTAGTGGTAGCGGCAGTGTGGGTGTGTTGGTGTAGTGGGTAAGGGCACTGTGGGTGTATTGATGTAGAGGAAGGGGCAGTGTGAGTGTGTGGGGTACTGGTAGAGGCACTGTGAGGTGTGTTGGTGTAGTTGGTAGGGACACTGAGGATGTGCTGTGTAGTAGTAGGGGCACTGTGGGTGTGTTGGTGTAGTGGTAGGGGGAGTATGGGTGTGTTGTTGTAGTGGTAGGGGCACTGTGGGTGTGTTGGTGTAGTGGATAGGGAGACTGGGGACGTGTAGTGTAGTAGTTGGGGCACTGAGGGTGTGTTAACGTAATGGTAGGGGGAGTGTGGGTGAGTTGGTGTAGTGGGTAGGGACCTGTGGGTGTGTTGGTGAATTGGGTAGGGGCACCGTGGGTGTGTTAGAATGGTGGTAAGGGCACTGTGGGTGTCTTGGTGTAGTGGGTAGTGGCACTGTGGGTGTGTTAGTGTAGTGGTAGGGGCACTGTGGGTGTGTTGGTGTAGTTGCAGGGGCACAGTGGGTGTGTTGGTGTAGTGGGAACGGGCACTGTGGGTGTGTTGGTGTAGTGGGTAGGGGGATTGTGGGTGTGATGTGTAGTGATAGGGGCAGTGTGGGTGTGATGGTGTTGTGGTAGGGAAACAGTGGGTGTGTTGGTACAGTGGGAATGGGTACTGTGGGTGTGTTGGTGGTTTGGTAGGGGCAGTGTGGGTGTGATGGAGTAGTGGGTAGGGGCACTGTGGATGTGTTGGTGTAGTGGTAGGAGCAGTTTGGGTGTGTTCATGTAGTGGGCAGGGGCACTGTGGGTGTGTTGGTGTAGTGGTAGGGGCAGTGTGGGTGGTAGGGGCACTGTGGGTGTGTTGGTGTAGTTGGTAGTGACACTGTGGATGTGCTGTGTAGTAGTAGGGGCACTGTGGGTGTGTTGGTGTAGTGGTAGGGGCAGTGTGGGTGTGTTGTTGTAGTGGTAGGGGCACTGTGGGTGTGTTAGTGTAGTGGATAGGGACACTGGGGACGTGTCGTGTAGTAGCAGGGGCACTGAGGGTGTGTTGGTGTATTTTAGGGGCAGTGTGGGTGAGTTGGTGTAGTGGGTAGGGACCTGCGGATGTGTTGGTGAATTGGGTAGGGGCACTGTGGGTGTGTCAGAATGGTGGTAAGGGCACTGTGGGTGTGTTGGTGTAGTGGGTAGTGGCACTGTGGGTGTGTTAATGTTGTGGTAGGGGCACTGTGTGTGTGTTGGTGTAGAGTGTAGGGGCACGGTGGGTGTGTTGGTGTAATGGGTAGGGGGATTGTGGGTGTGATGTGTAGTGATAGGGGCAGTGTGGGTGTGCTGGTGTTGTGGTAGGGAGACAGTGGGTATATTGGTGCAGTGGGAAGGGGCACGGTGGGTTTGTTGTCGTAGTGGTAGGGGCAGTGTGGGTGTGATGGAGTGGTGGGTAGGAGCACTGTGGGTGTGTTGGTGTAGTGGTAGAAGCAGTTTGGGTGTGTTCGTATAGTGGGTAGTGGCACTGTGGGTGTGTTGGTGTAGTGGTAGGGGCATTGTGGGTGTGTAAGTTCAGTGGGTAGAAGCAGTGTAGGTGTGTTCGTGTAATGGGTAGGGGCAGTGTGGGTGCGTTGGTGTAGTGGTAGGGGCAATGTGGGTGTGTTGGTGTTGTGGGTAGTGGCACAGTGGGTGTGCTTATGTACTGGGTAGGGGTACCGTAGGTGCGTTGGTGTACGGGGTAGGGGCACTGTAGGTGTGTTGGTGTGGTGGGTAGGGGCACTGTGGGTGTTTTGGTGTAGTGATAGGGGCAGTGTGGGCGTGTTGGTGTAGTGGAAGGGGCACTGTGGATTGTTGGTGTAGTGATAGGGGGAGTGTGGGTGTGTTGGTATAGTGATAGCGGCACTGGGGGTGTGTTGGTGTATTGGTAGGGGAAGTGTCGGTGTGTAGGTGTAGTGGGTAAGGGCAGTGTGGGTGTGTTGGTGTAGTGGGTAGGGGCAGTGTTGGTGTGTTGGTGTAGTGGTAGTGGCACTGTAGGTGTGTTGGTGTATTGGTAGGGGAAGTGTGGATGTGTTGGTGTATTGGTAGGGACACTGTGGATGCGTTGGTGTAGTGGGTAGGGACAGTGTGGGTTTGTTGGTGTAGTGGGAGGGGCAGTGTGGGTGTGCTGGTATAGTGGTAGGGGCAGTGTGGGTGTGTTGTCGTAGTGGGTAGGGGCACTGTCGGTGTGTTGGTGTAGTGGTAGCAGCACTGTGGGTGTGTTGATGTAGTGGGTAGGAGCAGTGTGGGTGTGTTTACGTAGTGGGTGGGGGTACTGTGGGTGTGTTGGTGTAGTGGGTAGGGGCAGTGTGAGTGTGATGATGTAGTGGATATGGGCACTGTGGGTGTGTTGCTGTTGCGGTAGGGGCAGTGTAGGTGGAATGGTGTAGTGGTAGGGGCACTGTGGGTGTGTTGATATTGTGGGTAGGGAACGGTGGGTATGTCGGTATAGTATGTAGGGGCACTGTGGGTGTGTTGGTGTAGTGGTAGGGGCACTGGGGGTGTGTTGTTGTATTGGTAGGGGAAGTGTGGATGTGTTGGTGTAGTGGTAGGGACACTGGGTGTGTTGGTGTAGTGGGTAGGGGCAGTGTGGGTGTGTTGGTGTAATAGTAGTGGCAGTGTGGGTGTGTTGTAGTGGGTAGGGGCACTGTCGGTGTGTTGGTGTAGTGGTAGCAGAAGTGTGGGTGTGTTGTTGTTGTGGGTACGAACAGTGTGGGTGTGTTGGCGTAGTGGGTAGGGGTACCGTGGGTGTGTTGGTGTAGCGGGTAGGGGCAGTGTGAGTGTGTTGTGTAGTGGGTAGGGGCACTGGGGATGTGTTGCTGTAGTGGTAGGGGCAGTGTGGGTTTGTTGGTGTAGTGGTAGGAGCACTGTGGGTGTGATGGTGTCGAGGTAAGAGCAATGTGGGTGTGTCTGTATAGAGGGTCGGAGCAGTGTGGGTGTGTTGGTGTAGTTGTAGGAGTTCTGTGGTTGTGTTGGTGTAGTTCATAGGGCACTGAGGGTGTTCTGTATACCCACTGTCCCCCTTCCCTGTACAGCAATAAACTCACAATATTTCTTCCTCCTTCACCAGTACACCCGCAGTGTCCCTACTCTCTACTGTAAGTCAGTACACCCACTCTGACCCTACTATCTAATATAATACACCTACTACTATATAGTCCGCCTACCCTGTACCCCAAAACACCCACAGTGCCCGTACCATGTACACCAGTATACCCATACTGCCCTTACACTCTGCAGCAGTATATCCAGACAGCCCCTTACCCTCTATACTATTGAGGGTAGGGGTTGGGTGGGTATATTGGCATAGAGGGTAAGGGCACTGTGGGCATACTGGTACAGAGGGTAGGATCAGTGTGGGTATATGCGTATAGAGGGTAGGGGCAGTGTAGTTATACTGGTAAAAACGGTGGTGGCAGTGTGGGAATATTGGTGTAAAGGGTAGGGACTTTCTGCGCATGTTGGTACAGAGGGCAGGGACTTTCTGCACATACAAAGAGTAGGGGCTTTCTGCGCATACAGAGGGTAAGGGCAGTGTGGTTATACTCGTACTGGTATACTGTAGAGGTTTGTGGCAGTATGGGTATACTCATATCGGTATGGAGGGTGGCGGCAGTGTGGGTATTCTCGTATAGGCAGACAGAATAAGGGCAACGTGGGTATATTCGTATATGTGCAGAGGGTAGGCCGTAGGGGCAGTGTGGCTATGCTCATATTGGCATTACGGGCAGGGACAGTATGAGTATACTGGTATTGGTACTGAGTGTTGGGGCTCTGTTGGTATGGTGGTACGTACGGTAGGGGCTGTGTGGGTGTATTGGTATAGAGTGAGGGGGCAGTGAGGGTATCCTGGTGTAGAAGTCCTGGCTGTATGGGTATATTGGTATGGAGGGTAGTGATCGTGTGGGTATACTGGTATAGAGGGTAACGGACACGTGGGGTATATTGGTATAGAGGGTAAGGGCTGTGTAAGTATGCTGGTATAGAGGGAAGGGCCGGTATGGATGTATTGATATAGAGGACAGGAGTCATGTGGGTATGTTGCTGTTGGGGGTAAGGGCCGTGTGGATATACTGGTACAGAGAATAGGGGCCGTGTAGGTACATGGGTATACAGGGTAGGGGCTATGTGGGCACACTAGCATAGAGGGTAGAGGCCGTGTGAGTACTTTGGTATAAAGGTTTGGGCAGTATGGGTACATTGGTATACTGTAGAGGGTAGAGGCAGTATGGGTATATTGGTAATGAGGGTAGGGACAGTTTGGGTATGTTGGTATAGAGGGGAGGGGCAGTCTTGGGATGGTGGTATAGAGGGCAGGAGCTGTGTGGATAAATTGCTGTAAAGGGTAGGGACAATATGTGTGTACATTGGTACATTGGTATAGAGGGTAGTGGCACTGTGGTTATGCTGGTACAGAGGGAAGTGGCACTTTGTATATACTTGAAGAGGATAGTGGCACTGTGGGTATACTGGTACAGAGGGTAGCGTCACTCTGAGTATACTGGTACAGAAGGTAGGAGAAATCGGGATATATTGGTACAGAGGGTAGGGGCACTTGAGTACGCTGGTTCAGAGGGAAGGGGCAGTGTGGCTGTACTAGTACAGAGCGTAAGGGCTCTGTTTATTTATTTGTGCAGAGGGTAAGGGCACTGTAAGTGTACTGTTACAAATGGTAGGGCATTGAGGGTAGGGTTACTGTGGGTATACTGGTACACAGGGTAGAGACACTGTGGATATACTGGTAAAGAGGATTGGGGCACTGTGGGTGGTACAGAAGGTTTGGGAACTGTGGGTATACTGGTTCTGAGGGTAGGGGTATTGTCTTTATACTGGTTCTGAGGGTAGGGGGATTGTCTTTAAACTGGTATAGAGGGAAGGGGCACTGTGGGCATAATGATACAGAGGATAGGGGCACAGTGGGTTTACTGGTACAGAGGGTACGGACACCGTGGGTATAGTGGTACAGAGAAAATGGATACTGTGCTTATACTCATACAGCGGGATGTGGCCCTGTACAGTATGTATAATGGTGTAGAGGGTAGGGACACTGTTAGTATATTGGTGTGGAGAGTAGGGACACGGTGGGTTTATTGGTGTCGGGGGTAGCAGCACTGTGGACATATTAGTGTAGAAGGTAGGGTCACTGTGGGTATATTGGTGTTGAGTCTACACTAATATACCCACGGTGCCCCTACCCTGTACATCAATATACCCGCAATGCCCATACCCCCAATACCAATATACCAACATCGGGCCTACCCTGTATATCATTATAGAAACAGTGTCCCTACAATATATACCACTATATCCACTGTGATTGTACCATCTATACCAATATACCAAAAGTGCCCTTACCTTCTGAGCTAATATACCAACATTGCTCCTACCCTCCATACCAATATACCCACAGTGCCCCTACCCTCACTCCCAGTAAACCCACAGTGCCTCTTCCCTCTACGGCAGTATACTCGCAGAGCCCCAGCTCTCTATACCAATATACCCACAGTGCCCCTTCCCTCTGTAACAATATACCCACACGACCCATATACCAAAACACCAACACAACACCGACTTTCCATACCAACATACCCACCGTGCCCCTACCCTCTATACCAACACACAAAAACTGCCCCAATCCTCTTTACTAATGTAGGCCTACTCACACTGCCCCTACCCTCTATGCCAAGATATCCACCCAGCCCCTGCCTCTATACCAGTAAATCCACACTGCCTCTACCCTCTGTATGCCTATATACTTATACTGCCTCCACCCTCTATATCAACAACCCCAGCTGCGCCTACCTTCTATACCAATGTACTCACACTTCCCATTTCCTCTATACCAATATACTCACACTTCCCTGACCCTTTGTACCCATATACCATCACTGCCCCTAATCTCTATACCTATATACCCACACTGGCCCTACCCTTTATACCAATATACCAACACTGCACTTGCGCTCAATACCAATGTATCCACACTGCCCCTACCCTCCGCACCAATATACCCACACGGCCCCGTCCTTCTATATCAGTACAGCCACAGTGCCCCTCCCCTCAACTAAAATATACCTACAGTGACCCTACAGTCTACACGAATATACTCACGATACCCCTAACTTCTACACCAATACACCCATGGTATACACCAGTATATCAGCAGTGTCCCGTCCCACTGCACCAATATCCCTCTAGTGCTCATATCTTCAACACCAGTATACCCACAGGGCTCATAACCTCCACACCAGTATACCCAAAGTACCCCTACTCTTTACATCAATACACTCACAGTGGCCGTACCCTCTAAACTAGTACACCCACAATGCCCTACTCCCTACACCGGTATACCTACAGTGTCCATATCCTCTACACCAATATACCCAAGGTACCCCTACCGCCTACACCAATACACCCAGATGCCCGTACCCTGTAAATAATTACACGCACCGTGTCCCTACTCTTTAAAGCAATTCACCCTCAATGTCTCTAACTCCGCATAAATAAACCCACAGTTCCCCGACCTTCTACACCAATACATCTATACTGCCCATTCGCTGTACACCATTATAACCACAGTGCCCCTACCCTCTACACTAATATATCCAGTGCCCGCACCCTCTACACCAATATAGTCACAGTGCCCCTACCGTCTACACAAATATTCACAGTGCGCCTACCCTCTGCAGCAATATACCCACTGTTCCTCTACTATCATTACAAAGATACCCGCAGTGCCCCTATCCTCTGTACCAATATATAACAGCGCTCATATCCTCCCAACCAAATTATTCACAGTGCTCCTACCCACTACACCAGTATAACCACGGTGGACATACCCTCTGCACCAATATATCCACAGTTTCTAAACCCTCTTTACCAGTATACCCACAGTACCTGTACTCCCTGTACCAGTAAACCCACAGTACTCCTACGCTCTCTCTATATATATATCATGAAACCCACAGTGCCCCTATCCAGTGTGCAAGTATACTCAGAATGCCTTTACCTTTTATACCGGTAATCTCAGAGTTCCACTAATCTCGGTAGCCTACCAGTATACCCACACTGTCCCAACTCTCTATACCAGTACACACACAGTACCCCTACCCTTTGTACTAGAATATCCACAGTGCCCCTCCCATCTTAACCAGTATACCTACAGTGTCCCTACCCTCGTACCAGTATACCCACAGTGCTCCTACCCTCTGTATCAGTACAGACACTCGGCCCCTACCCTCAGTACCAGTTTACCCTCACAGTCCCTACTCTCTGTACCATTATATGCACACTGTCCCTACCCTCTTTATCACTATACAGTACACATACTGCCCATACCCTGTATACCAGTATACGCACACTGTCCGTATCCTACATAACTATATACCCACATTGCCCCTACCCTCTAACCCTGTATACCCACATTCCCTCAACCTATGTAACAGTGAGCCCAGTGTACCCGTACTCCTTGAACCAATATACACACTGTGCTCTAACCTTTTGTACCAGCATAAGCACAGTGCCCAACCCTCTGAACCAGTATATCAAGTGTGTCCCTACTCTCGGTACGAGTATATCCACAGTGCCCCTACCATCTGTACCAGAATACCCACAGTTCACCTCCTCTGTACCAGTTTACCCATAATGCTCCTACCTTCTGTACAAGTACAGTAACACAGCCCATGCCCTCAAAACCAATTTGCGCACATAGCCCCAACGCTCAATACCAACATACCCACACTGCCCCTATCCTCTCTACCAATAAACACACAATGCTCCTTCTCTCAATACCAATATATATACAGTGCCCCTACTTACTATACCAATATGCCCACACTGTCCCCAGCCTCAATACCAGTGTGTCCACTTTGCCCTTAGCCTTTACGCCAATATACCACACTGCTTCTACCTTCTATATGCACTGTGAATACACTGCCATTCCTTTCTATACCAGTAGACCTACAGTGCCCCTACCTTCCATGTTCACAGTCCTCCTACCTTCTTTATTAATACAGCATACCCATAGCGCATCTACCTTCTTTATGAATACAGTATACTCATTGTGTCCCTACCTTCTTTATTAATACAGTATACCCATAATTCCCCTACCTTCTTTATTAATACAGTATACCCACAGTCCCTCCTTCTTTATTAGTACAGTATACCCATAGTGCCTCTACCTTCTTTAGTAATACAGTATACCCATAGTGCCCCTACCTTCTTTATTAATACAGTTTACCCATAGTGTCCCTAACTTCTACATCAATATACTTACAGTTTCCCCACCCTCTACTGTATATCAATACACACACAGTGCCTCTACCCTCGATACCAATATATCTACAGTACAGTGTCCCTACCCTCTATATCAATATACCCAAACTGCGCCGACCCTCTATAGCAACATACCTACGCGGCACCAACCTTTCATACCAATGTACACACACTCAAAAAAGTATCGTTACACCTTCTGCGCGATACAAACTGATACCACGAATGAAACATTTGATAACAGCCTTCCTCCAACCCTACCGAGACAGCTGGACTGGTCAGTCTGGAACTCATCGGACCCCCCTGTAATGATACTTTTTTGAGTGTGTGTACCAACACAGATCCAACCCTCCATACCAATATACCCACACTGCCAATACCCTGTATACCACCATACACATAAGGCCCCTACTTTTTACACAAATATAACCACCATACACATAAGGCCTCTACTTTTTACACCAATATAACCACAGAGCAACTACCCTCTATACCAGTATACCCACAATCCTCCTACCCTCTACAGCAATATACCAACAGTTTCCCTACTCTCTACACCAATATACCAACAGTGCCCCTGTCAACACCAACATACCCATAGTGCCACTATCTTCTACACCAATGTACCCACAGTGCCCCTACCCTCTACAGGAATACATTGACATTCCCCCTACCCTCTGCACCAATATACCCACCGTGCTCCTACCCTCTACATAAATATGCCCACCATGTCCACAGTGCCCACATCCTCTACACAAATATAACCACACTGTCCCTGCCCACTACATCAATATACCCACAGTGCCCCTCCCCTCGAAACCAATATAAACACCATGGTCCTACCCTCTACACCGATATACCCACAGTACCTCTATTCCCTTCACCAATACACCCGCAGTGCCTCTACTTTCTACATCAGTACATCCACAGTGCCGCTACCATCTAACCCATTATGCCCACAGTCCCAACGATCTACACCAAGATATCTGCGGTGTCCCTTCTCTCTAAACCAATATATTCACAGTGCCCCTACCCTCTACACCACTATATCCACAGTGCCCCTACTCTCTACACCAATATACCCACAGTGCCCCTACTCATTACACCAATATACCTTCAGAGATCCAACTTTCTACACAAATATACCCACAGTGAGACTACCTTCTACTCCAGTATACCCAGCGAGCCCCTATCCTCTATACCAATATAGCCACAGTGCCCCCACCCACTACACCAATATACGCTCAGTGATCCTACACTCTACCAATACACGTACAGTGCCTCTACCTTCTGTACTACAGTTTAACCACAGTGCCCTTACCCTCTCTGCCAGTATACCCACAGTGCTCCTACCTTCTCCACCAGTATATCTACAATGCCCCTATCCTCTGTAACAGTATACCCACAGTGCCCTTACCTTGTGTACCAATATTCCCATAGTGCCCCTACCCCCTATACTAGTATACACACAGTTCCCCTAACCTTTGTACTGATATGCACAGTGCCCCTATCATCTGTACCATAATACCCAGTGTCCCTATCCACTACACCAGCATACCCTCAATGATCCTACCTTCTACACAAATATACCCACAGTGAGACTACCCTCTGCTCCAATATACCCAGTGTGCCCCTACCCTCTGTACCAATATAGACACAGTGCCCCTACCATCTGTACTAATATATCCACAGTGCCCGTACCCTCTGTTCCAGCATAAGCACAGTGACCGAACCCACTGTATCAGTATAACCATTGTGTCCCCTCCCTCCGTACCAGTAAATCTACAGTGCCCCTATCTTCTATACCGGTATAGCCACAATTCCCCTAAGCTTTGTATCAGTATACGCACAATGACCCTTCCCCTCCACCAGCATACCCATAGTGCCCTTGCTCTCTGTACTAGTTTACCCACAGTGCCCTTACCCTCTCTATTAGTATACCCATTGTGCCCTTACCCAGTATACCTACAGTGCCCTTACCCTCTCTACCAGTATACCCACAATGCCAAAACCCTCTGTAATTGTATACCATCAGTACTTTTACTCTCTCCACCAGTATACCTACAGTGCCCCTACCCTCTATTCCAGCAAAAAGTTCAATGTCCCAACTCCCTGTACCAGTCTAAACACAATGTCCCTATCATCTGTGACAGTATACTCACACGGCCTCTCCACTCTGTACTAGTATACCCACTGTGCTCCTACACTCTGTACCAGTATACACACAGTGCTCCTACCATCTGGACCAGTATCCTCACACAGTCCCAATCCTCAATATCAAATTTACCACACAGCCCCTACCCTCTATTCCAATGCTCGTATACCCAGACGGCCATCTACCGTCTCTACCAATATATGCACAGCGCTCTTACCCATATATCAGTATAACCACACTGCCTGTACCACCTGTATCAATATATCCACACTCCCATTGTCCTCTATACCATTATACCCATAGTGTCCATACCCTTTCCACTAAAATGCCCACAGCATCCCAATCATATAAACCAATATACCCATAGTGTTCCTTCCCTCTATACCAATATACCCGCTGCGCCCCCAACCTCTATACCAATATACCCGCAATGCCCTTATACTTTATTCCAATGTATCAGCAGTACAATACCCTCTGTGCCAATACATCCACAGTGCCCCTTCCCTCTATCCCAGCGTACCCGCAGTGCCCCTTCCTTCTACGCCAATATACCCTCAGTGCCCCTATCCTCTATAGAAATATACTCTCACTGCTCCTACTCTCTAGTCCAGTATAACCACAGTGCTCCTATCATCTATTCCAGCATACCCACAGTGCCACTTCCCTCTACACAAATATACCAACACAGGCTCTAACCTTTATACCAATATTCCCACACTGTCCTGACCATCTCTACTAATATACCCTCACATCCCGGCCGTCCATACCAATATACCCACGCTGCGCCTACCGTCCATATCAGTATACCCATAGTGCCCCTACCCACTATACCAGTATACCCATACTGCCCCTACCCTCTGTACAAATATACATACGAGTACACTGCATGTACCCTCTATACCAGCACACCCACATTGTCCCTACCCTCTATAACTATGTATCCAGACTGCCCCTACCCTCTGTACCAATGTACCCACACTGCCCTTACCCTCTACATCAGTATAATCACAGTGCCCCTACCCAATATACCAATATACCCACACAGCCCTTACCCACCATACCAATGTACCCACACTACCCCTACCCTTTATACCAACATATCCATACGGCCCCTACTCTCAATATCAGTATATACCCACAGGGCCCCTACCCTCCTCACTAATATACCCACAGTGCTTCTATCCTCTGCACCAATATACCCACCGTGCCCCTACCTTCTTTATCAGTAGCCTATACTCACAGTGTCCCTTCCCTCGACACTAGTCAACCACAATGCCCCTACCCTCCACACCAATTACACCCACGGTTCCCCAACCTTCTACACCAATATATCCTTCAAAAATATACCCACAGAGCTCCTACTCATTACACCAATATACCCACAGTCCCTGTACCCTCTATCCCAATATACCCACAATGCCCCTACCCTCTACTCCAATATACTCATAGTTCCCCTACCCATTACACCGATATACTCAATGCCCGTACCCTCAATCTTAGTACACCCACAGTGCCCATAGCCTGCAAACCAATACACCACAGTGCCCCTCCTTTCTACAGTAATACACCTACAGTGTCCTTACCTTTTACACCAGTACACCCACAGTGTTCCTACCTTCTGTACCAATATATCCTCAGTGCCCCTACATTCTGTACCAGTATGAAACAGTGCCCCAGCGCTATGTAACAATAAACTTACAGTGCTTCTACCCTCTGCACCAAAATATTCACAGTGATCCCACCCCCTGGACCAATATATCCACGTTGCCCCTGCCCTCTACCAGTGAACCAACAGTGCCTAAACCCTCTACACCAGCATAAGCACTGTGCCCCAGCCCTCTGTACCAGCATACTCAATGTGTCCATACCCTCGGACCAGTATACCCACAGTGTCTTTACCCTCTGTAGCAGTATGCCTACAGTGCCCCTACCGTCTGCACTATAATACCCAGAGTGACCCTCTTCTCTGTACCACTATATCCACAGTGCTCCTACCTTCTATACCCGCATACTCACACACCCAATACTCTCAGTACCACTTTACCCACACAGTCCCTACCCTCTATATACCAATATTGCTACACTGACCCTACTCTCAGCACCAATGTACTTATACCCCTACTCTCTATTCCAATATAACCACACTGCCCCTACCCGCTGTACCAAGATACTGTACACACACTGCCCCTACCTTCTATATCAGTATACCCACGTTGCATCAACCCTGCATACCGCTATACCAATATTTCCCCTAACATTTGTATCAGCGTACCTACAGTGCTCCTAGCCTCTGCAGCAGTATACCCAAAGTGCCCCTACCGTCTGTACCAGCATACCCAAAGTGCCCCTACCGTCTGTACCAGCATAAGCACAGTGCCCCAACCCTCTGTACCAGCATATCTACTGTGTCCCTAACCTCGGTACCACTGTACCACCAGTGTCCCTACCCTCTGTAATAGTATACCCACTGTGCCCCTACTTTCTGTACCCCCCAAAAAAAACACAGTGCCCCCCCCCCCATGTTAGCAGTATATCCACAGTGCCCCTACCGACTGTACCAGAATTTCAATAGTGCCTCTCCCCTCAGTACCAGTATGCTGACAGTTTTTCTACTCTCTGTACCAGCGAAGTCACACAGCCCCTCTCCTCAATACCAGTTTACCCACATAGACCCTACCCTCTCTACCAACATACCCATACTACCCCTACCCTTCATAACAACATAACCACACTGCCCCTACCATCAATACTGATATACCCGGACTGCATCTATGCTCTAGACCAATATACTCGCATTGCCCCTACGTTCCATTGTAATATAACCACACTGCCCCTAGCCTCTGTACCAACTTATCCACACTGTCATTAGCCCCTGTAGTCTATACGAATATAACCATACTGCCCCAACCCTCTATATTAAAAACGCACACCATCTCTCTATCCTTTTTTCCGATAGACCAGCAGTGCCCCTACCCTCCACACCAATATGCCCACAGTGCCCCTACCCTCTTCACTAATATGTCCACAGTGCCCCTGCCGTGTATACCAATATACCCACAGTGTCCCTATCTTATTACAAATATACCCACAGTGAAATTACCCTCTTCACCAATATACCCAGTGTGCCCCTACCGTCTGTACTAATATACCCAAAGTGCCCCTCTCCTCTGTACTTCTATTTTTTTTTTTTTAATAGGAAAACAGAGGAACGAAAAACAAATGAATAAAAAAATAATAATCCATACACCGGATTACTGGCGTTCTCCATTCATGAAATGTCTGCAGCAGCTGGACTTGAACAGTTGTAGGTTGAGGTTTGGGGGGAAACAACTCTGAGGAAGCGAGTTCCAGAGAGGTTCAGTTCGGGAAATAAAACAGTGTCCCTACTCTCTGCATCAATATACCCACAGTGCCCTTACCCACTACACCAATAATCCTTCACTGATCCTACCCTCTGTACCAGAATACAAACAGTGCCCCTACCCTTTGTAGCAACATAACCACAGTGCCCCTACCCTCTCTACCAGTATACCCACAGTGCCTTACCCTTTCTACCAGTATACCCATGGTGCCATTACCGTCTGTACCAGTTTACCCAGTGTCCCTACCCTCTGTACCATTATACTCACAGTACCTAAACCCTCTGTACCAATATTCCCACAGTGCCTCTACTCTCTATACCAGTATACCCTTAGTGCCCCTACCCTGGGTACCAGTATTCCCAAAGTACCCCTACGCTCTATATCAGCATACCCACTGTTTCCATAACTTCAGCTCCATTATACGCACAGTGCCCCTACCCTCTGTACCAGTATTCCCACAAAGCCCGCTCTCTCTGTTACAGCATAAGCATAGTGTCCCAACCCTCTGTACCAGTATACCCACTGTGTCCCTACCGTCTGTGCCAGAATAACCACAGTGCCCCTTCTCTCAGTACCAATATACCCACCATGCCCCGACCCTCTGTATCAGTGTACCCACAGTTCCTTTATCCTCTTTACCAGTATGCTCACAGTGCCGCTACCTTCTGTGCCCGTATACCCACAGTACCCCTACCCTCTGTATCAGTATACCCACAGTGCCTAAACCTTGTTTACCAGCATGCCCACAGTACCTCTACTCTCCGTACCAGTATACCCACAGTGTCCCTGTCCTGTGCACCAATATTCCCCCAGTGCCCCTACCCTGTGTAACAGTAAAACCACAGTGCCACTACCTATTATACCGGTATACCCACAGTTCCCCTAATTACTGTACCAGTATACGCACAGTGCCCCTACCCTTTGTATCAGTATACCCACAGTGCTTTTACCCTCTTTCCAGCATCAGCACAGTGCCCTAACCGTCTGTGCCAGTATAACCACTGTGTTCCTACCCTCGGTACAAGTATACATACAGTGTCTCTATTTTCTGTTCCAGAATACCCGCAGTGCCCCATTCCACTCTATACCAATATACCCATTCTGATCCTACCTTCTGTACCAGTATACTCAAAGTGCTCCTATCCTCTGCACCAGTGTACTCACACAGCCCATACCCTCAGTATCAGATTTACCACACAGTCCCTACCCTCTGTACCAATACACCCACATTGCCCATACCCTCTATACCAATACCGTATACCCACACTGCCCCTACCCATATACCCATATGATCACACTGCCTTTACCCACTGTACCATTATACCCACACTGCCCGTACTTTTTATACCAATAAAATCACACTTCTACCCTGTATACCAAAATACCCACACTATCCCTACCCTCAATAACCATTATACACACACTGGCCCTACTCTATGAACAAATAGACCAAGAGTGTCCCTATCCTCTATACCAATATACCCACAGTGCCCCTTAAATCTATACCAAAATACCCATTGTGCCCCTACCCTCTCTACCAAAATACCTACGGTGCCCCTACCCTCTATACCTATATACCAAGAGTGCCCCTACCCTCTATGCCAGTATACCTGCAGTGCCCCTTCCCTTTATAGCAATTCGCCCACAGTGCCCCTAGCCTCAGTACCAATATTCCCTCACTGCTCCTTCAATCTGTACCAATATACCCACAATGCCCCTACCATCTACACCAATATACCCATAGCGCCTGTTTCCTCTGTACCAATATTCCCACACAGCTTGTAACTTCTATACCAATATTCCCACATTTTCCCAACCCTTTATACCAATATACCCACACAATCGCCGCCCTCCATATCAATGTACCTACACTGCGCCTCCCCTCCATACCATTATACCACAGTGCCCTTACCTACTATACCAGTATACTCACACTTCCCCTACCCTTTACACCAACATACCTGCACTGCATCTACCCTCTGTAACAACACACACACACACAGCCCCTACCCTCCATACCAATATACCAGCACTGCTCCTAACCTAAATACCAATATACCCATACTTCCCCTACCCTCTATACCAATGTACCCACAATGTCCCTACCGTCTATCCCAATATACCCATAGCGCCTCGACCTTCTACACCATTATACCCACCTTCCCCGTCCCCTCTACACTATTGTTTCAACCGTGCCCCTACCGTCTAAACCAATATACCGACAGTGCCCCTACACTCTACATCAGTATACCCACAGTATCCTTACTCTCTGCATCAACATACCCTCATTGCATCTACCCTCTGAACCAGTACACACACAGTTCTCCTGCCTTTTACACCAATACACCGACGGTTCAACTACCGTCTTTACCAGTACACCCTAGGTTCCCTTACTCTCTACACTAATATAACTACAGTGCCCCTACCTACTGCACTAATATAACCACAGTGCCCGTACCCTGTACATCAGTATACCCATAGTGACCCCAAGCTCTACACCAATATACTTATAGTACACCTACCCACTACACGAATATACCCACAGTCCCCGTATCTTCTATACCAATATACCCACATTGCCTCTACCCTCTGCACCAATAAATCCACAGTGCCATTACCCTCCAATCTAATACACTCATTGTGCCCCCACCCTTGGTACCAATATACCCACAGTGCCCCTACCCACTACATCAATATACTCACAATGATCCTACCCTCTGTTCGAGTATTACCACAAAGCCCTTACCTTCTGGACCAGTATAACCACAGTTCCCCTACCTTATGTAAAAGTATACCCACGGTGCCCTTACCCTCTGTACCAGTGCACCCACTGTGCCTAAACCCTATATACCAGCACAAGCATAGTGCCCCAGCCCTCTGTACCAGTATATACATTGTATCCCACCCCTCGGCACTAGTATACCCCCAGTGTCCCTAACCTCTGTACTGGTATACTCACAGTGGCACTACCCTCCGTACTAGAAGACGCACAGTGACACTCTATCTTTACCAGTCTACTCGCCCTACCCATATCCTCTGTACTCTTACCAGAATACCCACAGTGTCCCTCTGCTCTGTACCACCATCAGCACAGTGCTACTACCCTTTCTACATGTATACTCACACAGCTGCTACCCTCAGTATCAATTTACCCACACAGTCCCTACTCTCTATAACAATATAACCACATTGTCCCTACACTCTATACCAATAAACGGTACACATACTACCCCTGCCCTCTATACCAATATTACCACACTGCCCTTACCCTTTATACCAATATACGCATCATGCCCCTACATTCTATATCAAGATATCCACACTGCCCCTAGCCTCAATACCAATATACCCACACTGCTGCTACCCTCCATGACAATATATCAGCACTGCCCCTAACCCCTATACCGCTATACCCACAGTTCACCTGACCTCTATGGCAGTGTACCCACAGAGCTCCTACTCTTTGTATCAGTATACCCACAGTGCCCCTACCCTCTGTAGTAGCATGAGCACAGTGCCTCAACCCTCTGTACCAGTATACCCCCAGTGTCCCTACCCCCTGTAATATTACTGGCACAGTTTTTACATTTTTTACTAGAATAAACAGCTTCCCTCCCATCGTTGGCAGTATACTCACTGTGGCATTACCGCCTGTACCAGAATACCCACAGTGCTCATCCCCTTACTACCAGTATACCCACCATGCTCCTACCCTCTGCACCAGTATACACACACAGCCCCTACCCTCAATACCAGTTTACCCAGACAGCCCCTACCCTCTTTACTAATATACCCACATTGCCTCTACCCTTTCTACCAATATACACACATTGCCCCCACCCTGTAAATCAACATAACCACACTCCCCCTACCATCTATACCACTATACCTACACTACCTCCATCCTTTTGACCAATATACTCACCTACTTTCTATTCTAATCTGCCCATACTGCCCCTAGCCTCTATACCAATTTCCCCACATTCCCCTAACCTTTATACTAATATACCCACACTGCTCCTAAACTTTATACCCCGTATACACACCATGCCTCTACTCTCTTTACCAATAGACCAACAGTGCCTCTACCCTCTATATCAACATACCCACAGTGCCAATACCATCAGTACCAATATACCCACAGTGCCTGTACCTTCTGCACCAATATACCCACAGTGCCCGTACCTTCTACACCATTATACCCTCTGTGTTCCTACCCTCTATGCCAATATATCCACAGTGTCCCTAGCCTCAATAACAATATACCCACTGTGCCCCTGCTATCTATACCAATATACCCGCAGTGCCCCTACCCTCTATACCAGTATATCCACAGAGCCCCTACCGTCTATACCAATATAACCACAGTGCCCCTACTCTCTGTACCAATATTTTCAGGGTTGCTGAGTGACAGGTTGTGTCCTGGAGCATACCTGTCAAACACTTCCGGCCTGCCAAACACGTAGCTTCATTTTTGTTTTTATTTTTTTGTTTTTTTGAAGCAATAGTTTGAAATAGTTATTGTTATTCGTTTCATCTTTATTACTTACTAGGTTTACATTAAGCCAGTGTACATTTCCTGAATATATATTTGGTTATTTATATAATAATATATGCATTATACAATATCCTGCCGCCAGGCGTCGCATTGTTTTCTCTTTTCTCCAACTTTTTCGCCTTTTTGTCTTTCACTCATCTGCTACCTCCATAAATTGCCATGTTACTTCCCTTACCCCCAGGTTGGGAGCATTGCTCTACACCCACAGTGCCCATCTTCTCTTTATCAGCATACCCACAGTGTCCCTACCCTCTATAACAGTATACTCACAGTGCCCCTACTCTCTGCACCAGTATACCCACAGTGCTCCTATCCTCTCTACCTGTATACCCACAGTGTCCCTACCCTAAGTACAGTACTATTATGCTCAGTGTCCCTACCATCTGTACCAGCATACTGACAGTGTTCCTACCATCTGTATAAATATATAAAAACAGTGCTCCTACCCTCCGTACCAGTACAACCACAGTGTTCCTACCCTCTGAACCAGTATACTCACAATGTCCCTACCCTCTGTATCAGTGTACCGACAGTACCCCTACCCTATATACCAGTATATTCACAGTGCCCCTACCCTCTGTACCGGTATACCCTCAGTACCCCTACTTTTCGTACAAGTATATCCACAGTGGCACTACCATCAGTACCAATATAACCACAGTGCCCCTACCCTCTCTAGCAGCATACCCACACAGCCCCTACCCTCAATACCAGAGTACCCACACTACCCCTACCCTTTATACCAGTATACCAAAAATGCCCCTACCCTCTATACTACCGTACCCAAACCGCCCCTACCCTCACTACCAACATACCTACACGGCCCCTACCCTCTATACCAACATACCTACACGGCCCCTAACCTCTATACCAACATACCTACACGGCCTCTACCGTCTATACCAGTATACCCACATAGCCCATACCCTCTGTACCAACATATCCACACGGCGCCTACCCTTTATACCAGTTTACCCACACGGTCCCTACCCTCCTCATAAACATACCGACACCGCCCCTACCCTCCCTACCAATAAAAACACGGGGCCCCTACCCTTTATACCAGTACGATTATACCCCTACTGTCTCCACCCTCTATACAAATACCAATATAGCCACCCTGCCCCTACCTCCTATACCACTGCAGGTATACCCACACTGCTGCTACTCTCTATACCAGTACAAGTATATCCACACCTCCGCTACCCTCTGTACCAATACGAGTATACGCAAACTGCCCCTACTCTCTATACAAATACGTGCATATCCACACTGCTCTTACCCCCTATACCAATGCGAGTATACTCACACTACCGCTACCCTCCATGCCATCATACTCACACTTTCCCTACCCTCTATGCCAGTATACCCGCATTGCCCCTACCCTCTTTACCAGTATACCTACACTGTCCCTACCATTTATACCAATGTACCCACACTGCCCCTACCCTGTATACCAATGAACTCACACTGCCCCTATCCCGTATAACGATATACTTACACTGCCCCTACCCTCTATACCAATATACCCACACTGCCCCTACCCTCTGTACCAATATACCCACACTTCCCCTATCCCGTATACCAGTATGCCCACGCTGTCCAAACCCTCTTTATCAATATACTCGCACTGTCCCTACTCGCTATACCAGTATACCCACACTGCCCCTACCCTCTCCACCAGTATGCCCACAATTTTCCTACCCTACACCAATATACTTACAGTGCCTGTACCCTCTATACCAATTTACCCACACTGCCTCTATGTCAATATACCCACAGTGCCTCTTCCCTCTATACCAATACACGCACAGTGCTCCTACTCTTTATATCAGTATACCCTCAGCGCCCCTATCCTCAGTACAAACGTATACCCCCTACCCTCCATAATAGTATACCCACAGTGCCCCTATCCTCTATACCATTATACCCACAGTGTCCCTCCCCTCTATACCACTGTTTCTCAAACTAGGAGCCATGGCCACTAAGGGGGCCACAGCAGGAATTTAGGGGGGTCATGGCGAACTAGTGTAAGTAGTAAATCCGAGTATGGTATATCTACCTTAGACCCGGGTTAAGAGGCTACGCTTAAGCTTGTCGCCTTGCTCTCTCTCGCTTCTGCATATACTTGCTACGTTCCGATACCGCTGGATCAATGTGCGCGTAAGTTAAAATATGGCTAAGTGGCACTACTTTGTATGCATTGTGCAGGAGTGATCTTGCTGTTGAGTTAACCATATATGAAGTCCTATTCTCCTCTATTGAAAGGATTCTCCCAACAGACTTGGGACTGTGCACAGGGTGCAAGTGTATCTCCTTCGCTCCCCATAACCTCCCTCTCGGGCACGACGTAAGATCGTGAGAAATATCTACTGTTTTCTGTACAGTTATTCTAGTGTTACTTACGTGATAATTAATTGATATTAGTACTGTGATGATTGATCATGTGTGTGTGGATGAAAGAATGAGGAGGTATGTTGTGGATGCATGAGCTGGGTGAGTGGACTTTCTGACCACTACTTGGCGGTGATGAAAGTCAAAGTACAAATGTAATGGATGTATAGAAGGAGAGAAGGACAGGAGGAGGTACAAAGGAGTACAGAGGAAAGCAATTGGTAACAGACTTGTTGGTCCTTCCTTGTCTGTGTGGTATAGGGAAGTTTATAACTAACAAAATTATTCTATCAGCTAAAAACAAGACTAGAAAAGGAGGAAAGAGGGTCGAAAGGTTGCAAGAGGATGGAAAAAAGGCAGAATATAAGAGAAAAGTGGTGCAGCGATTGGGTCAACATGATTTGGAGGAGATGGGGGAGGTGGAAGATGTGTGCAAGATATTCATAGAAGTAGTCTGTGCAGCAAGTGAGGTGATGTGTGGGGTGAAGATAAGACGATACGGGTCAAGGAACAGCATGGTGAAATGAAGAACTGAGACAAGTTGTGATGCAAAAGAATAAAGCATTTAGTGAGTCGATGGGCAGCAGAGGCACCGAGGAGGTTGAGAGACGGAAGAGAGAGTTATATTCAGAGAGGAGGGGAGAGGTGAAAAGATTCATAGGAGACAGTAGGAGGGGAGTGGATGAGGAAATTGGAAGGAATTTGAGTGTGAAGTGGAGGAAATGTAAGAAAATGCTCTGGAAGGAGGTAATGAGAGTTAGACAGGTTGATAAAAAAGTTAGTAGGGGAATGAAAGATAAAAATGGTAGACTGATAGTGGAGAATGGAGAAAAAGTGAGCAGAAGGAGAGACCACTTTAAGGAATTGTTAAAGGTAGAGAATTTAAGTAATGTGAGTGTAAATGGTTGGGGATTAGCTGGGAGAAGGAGGGAGGTGAGAAAGAAGGAAGGAAGAGATCAGTAGTATGGAAGTGGTGGAAGCAATGAAGAATGTGAAAATGAGGAAAGTCCCAGGAACTGATGGAGTGTGTCGTGAAATGCTGAGGCATGGGGGAGACATAGTAGTAGAATGGGAGTGGAAGATGTGCAGATTGGCCCGGGAGGAAGATAAGGGTTCCAGAGGATTGAAATTTAGGTATAATTATTCCCCTGTACAAAGGAAAGGATAAAAAGAAGTTTGTGGTAATAATATGGACATTAGTCTTCTTGTAAGAGGAAAAGTACAGTATATGGTAGGATACTCTTGACAGAGTTTGGGAAATTTGTTGAAGAAGAACTGGGAGGTTGTGTAGATCATATTATTCATCCCTAGATCTTCAGCTGAAAAGTTGCTGGAGATGGAAAAGAAGTTGTATGCGGCCTTCACGAATTTGGAGAACGCATATGACAGAGTGGATAGACAAGGAATGTGGAAAATATTAAGAATGTTTGGAGTAAATGAGACTGTTGAATGCCGTGAAGAGTATGTATGAGGGTGCTAAGACTGCAGTGAGTGTGTATGGTGAACTGAGTGAATTTTCCCATCTGAATGTTGGATTGAAACAGGGATGTGTCATGTCTCCATGGCTGTTCAATCTGAAATGTGATGGGGTTATAAAAGAGGTACAAGGTAGGGCAGTGGATGTTGGGGACGACCCTAATAAGAGAGGGCAGCGTTTGGAAACTTCCTGTTCTGTTGTTTGCAGATGATAATGTATTGTTAGTTGAAGATGAAGGGCAACTGCAAGGATTTGTGAATGAGTTTGAGAGAGCGTGTAAGAAACGGAATCTAAGGGTGAATGTAGGGAATGGTAAAGTTATGGTCTTTGAGAGAAATGGAGTCACTAAATGCACAGTGAGGTTGGATGGTGAGAAAATGGAAAATATGAGCGCATTTCAGTGCGGGGACTGATAATTATACCTAATGCTTGTCTGTATGAAATTATGTGAATGCGTGCATGCGTACATATGAAAGAGAGAGAGAGAGAGAGAGAGAGAGAGAGAGAGAGAGAGAGAGAGAGAGAGAGAGAGAGAGAGAGAGAGAGAGAGAGGAAATCGATACAGATAAGCTATTAATTTTCAGTCAGTCAAATGCTTGTCCAGTTTGCACTTCATCATCATCATCATCATCATCATCATCATTATATCCAAGCCTCTCTCGGTTCTGTATAGGGTAAAACAAGTCACACCCGATCTGACATTCTATTTTGGTCAATTTAATGTAATCAGATTAGGGCTGACCTTACCATACTTTCATTAAAAAAAAAAAAAAAAAAAATACGGTACCGAGTAACATCGGTGGTTCAATCAGTTACGTAGTCACCTCGCAATGCGAATATCTCGTGTCTAGGGTTTGAACATAGGCCCTAACATGGCCTTTCATATGCTTGGTTATTGTATTTTTCCACGCTATCAGTACTGCCGAACACATAGATATTGACGCACGTAAACATGGCCATTATAGACTTTTACACTAATCGTTTTTCCTGCAGACACCCTTTGCTCATTCGTACTCTGCCAGCACAGGGACTTCTAGCCATCACTCTCCCACCGAGAAGATCTGGTCCTGCTGTGTACCAAGAATGGACTGATGAATGACTCGTCTTTTGTAAATATCCAGTCCAGCAACGAGTTAACCAAATACTTATGGTGAAGATTAAACTCTTTTCACTTTTACCTGGCCTAAATTGTCATCTCTCCATCTTAAATGCTTAACCGTAGCAATAAAGTAACACTAGAATGCGATGCATGTAATTTGGGGGAGGTGGTGGCCGAATCAGTAGAGAGGCGGCCTGCAGTAGGCTACTAATGGACCCAGGTTCGAATCTCGGCTGGGGCAGGGAACAGTTTAAGGATTTGAATATCATTAAAGCAGATTTTTCTGATCTACCAGAAGACCCCCCGACATGTCATAAAAATACCCCCACTAATACCAATACACCAGTCCTGTATGAGACAGCCCTAGCATGTATTCAATATGGACGGTGAGTGTCAGTGCCGAAGTGGTGACATGCGGAGTTGTGTGGATGTAGGAGGACTACTGGGCCATGATAACGGGCTATGAAGCCTATGCCCAGAGTCGGACACATAAAAAAGAAAAACAACGAAAAAATGCCATGGAAATGATAGAGCCGTAAATTATCTTATACTGGCACTGTGCTACATGAAATAAGCTACAAACGGACGAAAATCTGTGCCACGTTAGAGTGAAAGAACTGTAGTTACGTAATGGGTCAAACAAAGCACCATTTAGAGGTAAGGGCCTTCATCTGGTGTATAACGTTCCTTCCTGCTCTGTGCTTCTTCAGACAGTGTAGTTATAAACTGAGGAAGTCCGGAACAGAGCGAAACGTTACACACCAGAAAATAAAAGCCCATACTTGTAAATGGTGCTTTGACTGACAAGTTTGCAGAGCACATTAGCCACATCAGTGTAGTTACGTAAGCCAGCGATTCCTCAGGTTGTTTCAAGACGCAGTTTCCTCGAGGTGCGGATAACCGTGACTCTCATGTTGCCGTATCGTGACAGCAGCCCCCTTGAGTAACTCCTTTACGTTACTTTTCATCCTGGATTTCTGTTTTGCTTTCGTGTCCCTAATATTCATCTTTGGGCTGGACCGTCTCCTTGTTTGCTTTCCGCTTTTTACCTTTTATCACGTATCTGGAAATAATCATAGTGTACCCCTTCAAGCGCTCCTCATATCTTTCTCTCCAAAGTATATTACCCATTAAGTGTTTTAGTGTGAACTGAATTAATCCGTGTGGCTACAGATGATTTAGTTTAGTTTCAGCTATGTACAATAAAGATGTCTTAATTTTAATAATCTTAATGGGCCTAATCTAAAAATACATTTGTCTGATGAAACCCAATTCCTAGCAAGCAATTTTTAATAACTCTAGCAATTAATACAGGTATGATTAAGGTTGTTACTTTCTTCATTTTAGAGCATACTACGTACTGATGACGTGATTGATAACATTAACTTTAATGAAAACTAATGTATTAAGTTTGAGTAATGCGTCCGTCGCTGTTTTTATAATCTCTCTGTCTGTCCATGCATGTCTTTATATTTATTGTCCACTGCAATAATCATGTGACGGGTGGACTCAACAAAAGGGGCCTTCAGATATTTGCCCCTATTCAGCAATAACCCTCATCTCATGAAACAGGCTTACTCTCATATACTGCAGCCTACTCTTTCACTTTGTTTCCGCCTTTGTGTCGATCTTACTCTTTTCCTTCCAGTCAGTCCAGTACAATACATTCTTTTCATAATAGCTTGTTAGGTCAACGAAGGACATATTGGTTAATAAATACTATAAGATGAGTACAAAATTCCCGGTTCACTGAGCGGAGAGATATCTGATTGAAGAAAAGCTAACGAGAATCAGAGTTAAAAAAAGGAAAAGAGGGAGAAAAATGAAGTGGAAAGATAAGTGATAATGAGCGAAGAAAAGACTCCCAAATTAAGAGGATGCAAGGAAAGAACTGGAAACTAGGAGGAGGCAATGTACTCGTATGTGTGCGTAGGTATGCGTCTGTGTGGGTGTGCATACGTGAGTGCGCATATGCGTGCTCCTTCGCGTGAGAGAGAGAGAGAGAGAGAGAGAGAGAGAGAGAGAGAGAGAGAGAGAGAGAGAGAGAGCAAAGTGGGGGAGGAAAATTGGGAACGAAGTAAACAACATTAAACTGAAAATGAACAGTACGCCAGAGAAACGAAGAGATGCAATAGACATGGGAGGCTTGAACGAGTGAGAAGCCAATGTCAGAATTAAATGAGATGAAGAAGGTAATTTAAGGAAATTAAGAAAACAGCTGAATGGCCAGACTCTGAAGATGATCTCTGGGAGATCAAAGATAGGTCCATTGGGTGGCCATGGATTATAAAGGCAAAGAGCAACTGGAAAGAACTGCGAGATAAACTGATGACGGGGCAGAAAAGGCTCAGAAGGAAATGACAGGAGGCGAAGAAGGGAACTTGGAGGAGGTGGTCAGCTGGTGTTGTGTGAAGTGCTGCCTATAAGCTGAAGGGTTAAATCCATGCTGAGCTAGAGAAGAGTTTGAGAATCCGAGCTACATAACAACATCCTTCTCCGCATATAATCCATTACTTTGTCCTGAAAGCCATCTCGTTAGTACCATCACACCACTCCTGAACGGAATAGTTGTAGCACAGAACTTAAGACATGTCGATGATAATTCCCAAGTATTGACATGTAAGGGTGCACGACGCAATCTGTTGGTACTTGAGAGGACTTCTGGGCCTCAAGGAACATACTGCATAGTTAAATCGCAAAATCGTAAAAAAAATGTAAGAGAAAGGGAGGTTTATATGCTGTGATTAATGCGCAAAACAGCCAATAAGGATCTGAAGTGCGAGAGTTATTGTGAAGCAGTAGAGATTTTGAATAATGAATGAGATATGGACCAAAGAATCAAGAACGATCTTTCGAATCTGTACTCCTCACTTTCGGTACTTCCTTAATTACTTCAGTATAAGATCAGTTACCTTATCCCACTGAAGAAGCAATGTTAGTTTGATTGATCATTAATCACCGTTTCATATAATAAGCTCAAAATCATTACACCAGATGAAATGACAGTGCGGAGATATAAGAACAAATCACATTATCATCAGATTAAGTCTTTCGGTGAGAATAATATTATTTCAACTCTTCACTGGCCAGTTTAATCAATCGAGCCGTTTACCCAAGACTAAGACCACATGAAAATCAGCAAAAAGCAGCCAGTATGTTCCAGGTTTCAAAATACACTTGCAAAAAATGAAAATAAAAATAGGAGTCCAACATGTTTAAGCAGCTTTACAACCGCTGAAAAGTTACGATTCTATCTTCGTAAGAGCTGGATAGATTTAAGTGTACTGTGTTACTGGACATAATTATACAGTAGCAGGTAGGTACTGGACAAAGGAGACGCATGATCACTATTTCTCGACTTGTGGACCAAGGAGGAGTGTTAATTTGCAATTTACTGACGTATTCTTCATTCTAAGTAAATACACTCAGTGCGACCTTACTCTTGTTTATATATCGCGATTTTCTTTTTAATGCTTGGATCAGAGGAATCCCCGGACTGTCCAAAGGGTATTAACTTTCTGTCAAAATAATGTTCAGCTTCTGAAGAAATGACTGAGCCAGAATGACAAAATTTTATTTGTATGTCGCTTAACATTACCCTAAACCATACATTTCCTGTTTATCTATTGCACAATCCTATCCTGCCCCATCCATTATGACGTGAATAATGGAAATGCTGCCGTAAAAATATAACTCTCAAGCCCATTTTATTTATATCCACGATTCTTTCGAATGGAATATTTTGCCTAAAGGATGATGGTGCAATTTCAAATTTTCATTTATTTTTAATGTTAGTATTAATTTGTTCATGAAAAGTAAACCGGTAATATGGTAAGCAAGCACTGCGTGATTCAGCCTAGACTGCTGTGAGTTTAATCTACACAGTGTTAGCAAAATCTGATATCACCATACTGAAAACGGTGATGAAATCTATTTGTGTATCTATAGCCAAATGCCATAATCCTGTAACGGGTGGTTGTTTGACTTTTAGTTCTTGTTTTAAGGGGAGGGGCGCCAATCCTCCACCAACCCACTTGTTGACACGTAGGGAACACTTATGGGTTGGTTATATGGTTACCACCCGGCAGTGTAAATGGTTTCTTGGCTTACAGGAAACCAGTAAGGCTTGTCACTCAATGTAAAATAATCTGGAAGAGTAAAGAAGAGTTATAAAAAGTGGTAAGAAAGATGGAAGGGATGGACGAGAGGAGAGCAGACTGAAAAGAATCATAAAGGTGAAGGAAGATATAGGTAGCACTACATCAAGTGAGTGGATGATGGTCGCCATTACCTACCAATCTCATGTATGAAAAAGTAGCTCTGAAATAATATTTTTGTTCAGTTACTTCCACAGTATATATATATATATATATATATATATATATATATATATATATATATATATATATATATATATATATATATATAGATAGATAGATAGATAGATAGATAGATAGATACATACATACATACATAGACATATAGATAGAAAAATAGATAGATAGATTTAGACAAACATATACAGAGAGAAGAAAGTTGGTAGGTCTGGGAATATTCGCCGAAATGCTGAAAGTTTGAGGTAGTGAGCAGGTGGGAGGATGGTAATCAACCTACCACTGCAACTGGAAAAGAACAAAAACTGTCAAAACTGTCAGATGACTGGCTGAAGTATGTCACTGTGAACGCTCAAAAATAAAAGCGAGACGAATCTGTGCGTGGTAACCATAGGCGTCTAAAGTGTTAGACCAGGGTGACGGATGAGAGGGTATGGTGGCAGCATTATTATAATTATTACAGAGATGGTGAAAATTGATGAGATCTAATCTGTTTCCATGACTGGCAGGAGTACGCGTGATGCTGTTTTTTATGGCAGGCACCAACAGAAGAAAGTCCAGAGGAGGTAAAAAAAGAAAAAAAAAAGAAAAAAAAAAAAGAGAGAATTTTACCTAGTTTTTGTGGAACTGAAAGAGGGCATTTGAGTGTCCAGCATGGTCGTGCACTGGGCAATGGGAAATATGAAGATGTACGTGGTTGTTTTGTGTGGAAATGAATATATGTGACGGTTCGACAACATACATGAGATTCAGCAGTGATGAGAGTGGGGATTTTACAGCAGGGTTTGGTTTGTGCATCACGGGTCTGTATTAAACCTCTTTCTTTAATCTTAGGGTATGAAGCAATGTTGTGGGATTCTTGGTCATGGTTGGTAGGGAGATCTGGAATAAACAAAACTCAAAACATTTTCATCCTTGCTACCACCAGAAGTTTATATCCTAATTAAGAGTCGATTCTCGACATTATAGCCTGCCTAAGTGTACGAAGGAAAATCATGTTATACGCACAGCGAAGAGGAAGAAGACTTGGAGTTAATGACTATCAGATACAAAAGTCATTTAAGCAGATAATAAAATATTTCAAAGACTTGGTCATCCTCTAGAATACTACCTGAAATAACTGATGCTACATCCTGCTTCCCCATTTTACCGATAGGCAAAAGGAACACAGGGGGAGTCAACTTTGTCCACACTTACTATACAAAACAAGGATACAGACGGTATCTCCACGCCCAGCAACCAAGGTAGAGCACCTAGAATGTGAAAGAAAAAAGAAAAGGATGGCGACCACACCACCTTAAATACAAATGATATGAAAATATTGTAAAAGATGAAGATTTGAGAGCACTCTATACCTCTGTAATCTGCAACGAACATATGAAAGGGTAAGTACCATCTGTAAATGTGGTTCAGCATTAAGCTACTGAATCGGGGAATGTCTTTTAACTTCTTGCGATTTCCTTACATTTCATTGAGCTTAGGTTAACTTTCGAACTGGATTGGTTAGAAGTAGCCTTAATAAACCCCTTCAGTCCTTTAAATAAAATCGTCTGGTAACGGCAAAAATAAATAAACCAAAAACAGTCACCCTGTTTCAAGGGGATAAGGAACTCCAGTAATAGGGTTGATCATGGTATAAGTGAGCGTTTTCTACTTAGGTGTGGAGGTTTAATTAAGAATGAACGCACTTAATTACTCCAACAGTTGCCGAGAAAAAGATCAGTGTGTGTAAGATGTTTAACCCCATTACTGCAGTTATGCTTTCCTCTTAAATTATGCTACCTTCAGACGACTATATTCAGCTCAGGAAAAACTCGTCGTGCTGTAAGGGTCAGCAAAGACCTGGCTATAGGTCATCTAGGGACAGAAAGAATTTGAAAATGCCAACTCGTTCAGGGATTATGAATAATTTTCCCGGAGACAAAGTCTAGAGCCTTGTGGTACTGAGCCAGAGGAAACCTTTTCGTTCGTCCGTCCTTCCGTTTGTACGTTCTGTCCCGCTGTACAGACTACAGTCATGTCCTGATTTTGATTATGTCCAAATCCTTTTTTCCCTCATGACCATAGACCCTAAGGGGTTGAAGAGACACAAATAAACTCTTCTCAGAACTCTGAGTCAGCTTAAGTCTGAATGTAAGCCCTACAGTATTACCTTACGTATCGAAATATGAAATACAAAGTAAATATCTTTTTCCTAATGAAAAGTTAGGGCACTATGACGAGCAAAAATTTACCGACATTACGCAACCAACACTGTGCCCTGTCCTCTATATTTTCCATCTCTGCTAATGTCATAAAGTATCCACCAGTCTCATACTTTTTTGTCATGTGTTTTATACTGAGCAAGGCCGGATCCAGCTCTTCGGAAGAGTGGGGGAGGGGGGGAGGGAGAGTGACTCATTCCAGAATTACTGCTTAATTCATTTTATCAACCAATAACAGACAATTCACTTTTATTTTTCCTGTTTTATTCATAAGAGTAGAATACTGTAATACTGGTAAATGCTAGTTTAATAAGCTATATAATGCATATACTATGATAACATATTCTTTTATTATAGGTATCCATTGGTCTGCTAAAAATGTGGGCCGTATGCTCCCATGCCCCTTGTAATCTGTGCCAATTGATATACATAATATGTTATGTAACACATTTGATCACTACAACGAGCAGGTAAGTGTTGGTGAAGTTCTGATCGCAAGAGTAGATCACCATGAATACTTGAATAACTCCTTTAGAAAATTAGTGACCTGGAATGGCTAACATGATATAGTGGTTTTCATGGAAGACTGAGCCATACCTCGCTAACACTGATAAATAATAATAATAATAATAATAATAATAATAATAATAATAATAATAATAATAATAATGTAACGTTTTTATACAGTGAGAAGGAGCAGAGGAACAAAATTTGCAAAATTCATCTAAAAAAGAACGTCGCAAGAGAGTCAAAATCATGATAACATTTATTTCAAGACGCTGAAATAAACGGCCTTTAAAAGAGTGAGGCTGAACACAGAAAGAGGCAGACTAGGATTATATTAGAGAGTCAGCAAGTTGTACAGTCACTCCAAAAATCTATTTCAGTAAAGAAAACGATGGATTTCAGAATAAGTACACCAAATGTTTAAGTAAAGCTGATTAGCCATGATGGGAGACGCATACATATAAGATGGTACGAAAATAGAGCTCCACTAGAAACCCAACAAATGGTGTCTTATGTGTTGCAACGACGGCTCAGTCTGCTGGTGTGGGTGTGGCAGTGAGGGTAGGAAATGAATAAATGACGCAAGGCAGACACTGGTAACGCTAAGGTGTCCCTGCAAAACATGGAAAACTGCCCGGGGGAGGGAGAGTAAAACGTTATACATGGTCCACCCTGTATAATGACGACAATTTCTCTCTCTAGTAATGGACTCATCACTCTTGTTTCTTCCAGGTTACAAGTGGTGTTAGCGAAGTCTGAGGAGAAATTAAAGACTTCAAACACTGTGATGAACGTGGTAAACCAACATATCTACCAAACAAGTCAAATTTTTAGGGATTTTTAGAACAAGACTATTTTCTCAATCTTATGTGACTCACTCACCTAACTAACATGGTCTGGCGTTATGTGAAGCAGAATCTCAGAGTAGTTCCGACTGGCTGCTTCGGTACTATCATCTCTCGAGTTCCCTTAATTCCCAGTAGACCGATTGAAATTGCCTTGCGTTAGCTAAAATATAATACCAATGTTGTCCAACAATGAGGGGAATAACATTTATGCCTCTTGGCCTTCCTGATGATACCTAGTGCCTAAGAATAAGGTTGAAAAAAATGTAGAAGCTAGTTATGGACGCCGCAGTTTGTTTAAGCTGGTAGTTAATTATCCATTCCAGTGACTCCTCTTAAAGGAGAACGGGTCAGGTAGCCATGGATAATCAACCTCTCCTCCTAAAAAAAAAAAAAAAGCGTAGGACCCATACCGCATTCACAAAACACCTTCGTCAGTTGTTACGATAGAATCTTTCCCATATCGATGAATCATATTGTATTTTTAACGTCAGTATTCACTGGCGCTTTGTTCTGAAGTGTTTAGTATCTTGACTGAGTTAATATAAAAACATAGTCAAATGATCTTTAATGGACCTTCAGCTCAAGAATTTTTATGAATATGGCCCCAGCAAACCTGAGTTGTTAGTTTTGGTGGATGGGGAAAAAAAAACTTCAAGGTCAACCACTTCACTCCTATGATTTACTTATTTTATTCTTGTTAAATTCAGAAGAGAACAAAGATGAAATAGAAGAATGGAGTGGAGAGATAATAAGAGAAGGAAGGGTGTGAGCTGAGGGAAAGGCAGCCAAACAGCAGAGGACAGCGCGAAATGAAAAGCTTTTGTTTGAGGCCACGTTACGGGATTACAGAGTTAGGCAAAAAACAGGTAGAGAGTTTCTTTTTTTTTTTTTTTTTTTTTTTTTTTTTTTTTTTTTTTTAGGAGAGATTTCTCAAACCAGAAGAGTTAGAAACATCTTTCATCAACTCCCCCAGTACCCGTGGCTTTTCCTAAGTTCAGAATTATCACCTGGAAGTAGGGAAAAAAATATTAATATGTTCATGGGTTAAGCTTAAGAGAAACGCCTTCATAAAAAACATCATTTAATAATAGATGCATTGAAGATATCGGATAATGTAAAAATGATGATGACAGAAAATCCAAGGGAATCTGTTTATATTATAGAGTTAGCCTTTAGTGATAAAAAAAAGAGAGAGAGAGAGAGAGAGAGAGAGAGAGAGAGAGAGAGAGAGAGCACACACACAGTTAAGTAGAAAGTGAGAAGGAAGGAGAGAACTGGAGAGAGGTAGATAGGCGAGAAAACAAGGGGACAATTAAAGGAAAAAGATATATTAGACAGGGAAGGAGGAAGCAAGAGAGAGGAGGTAAGCCCATCGAATATCAGAACTCCTCTTAGTTCCCCCAAACCCCCTAGCGTCAGCCAAAATATTGTACTTTAGAACATCCATAGCAACGAGAAGGATGAGCTTAAATTATTTACCCAGTTAAGTTTATACCCGTCGGAAGGAAGGAAGCAAGAAAGAAACGAGAGAAGGATGAAAGGAGGGAAGGAAGGTAGGAAGAAGGAAGGAAGGGAGGAAAAGAGGGAAGGAAAGAAGTAAGGAGGGTAGGATTAAAGGAAGGAAGGAGGAAGGGAGGAAGAGGGAAGAATGAAGGAAGGAAGGTGGGATTAAAGAAAGGAAGGAAAGACGGAAGAAAGGAAAGGAAAGGAAGGAAGGAAGGAAGGAAAAAGGTGCAAAAGGAAGGAACTGAGGGTAAAGGAGAAGGTAAGGTGAAAAGAAAAATATTCAAATTAAGACAGACTTTTCGAACTGTAAGGATCAAAATATATACCCTTCATTAATCCCTTCACTACGAGAGGTTTTTCTTGGCTGATTAAAGTAGCCTGGAGGCAGCAAGGATGAAATGCAAAAATACATGGTCGCAGTGAAGGCGTTAAAGAAATGAGGAAGGAAAGGAGGAAGCAAGGAGGGAAACAGGAAAGTGGAGGGGAAGGAAAGGAAGGAATATTAGTGGTAACGGGGTAGGGGGTAGAGGAGAGGGGGGAGAAAGAGAATAGTTACGAAATAAATGTGGGAGAAAATAAGGAAGGAAGGAGAGGACGTGGAAAGAATAAAAGAAATATGAGGACGTGGAGAGAATGGGAAAAAAAAAAGTGGCAGGGAGAGAAAGAAAATTATGAGTAATGGACAAGGGAGCGAGGCGAAAAGGAAGGAGTAGAAAGCGAGAGAGAGGAGGTGTGAGAATGACAGGGAAGAAGGATGTTAGGAAGGAAACAGTGTGCGTGAAAGGGGTAAGAGAAGGAGCAGAGGAGGAGATGTAGCAGAAAAAGAAAGGAGGGGAGAGAGAGGTAGGGGAAGATTAAGAGGATGGAGGAGGACCGAGAGACAAAAGGGGGAGTGGATGGAAAGAGAGGGCGTGAAAGGTAGATGAAGTAAAGGAAAATGACAAGAACGGAAGGAAAACCGTAGGAAAAAGAGGAGGAAGTAAAAGGAAGAGGGACGGAATGAACAAGGAAGAGAATAATAGGTAAAGGAAAAATCTGAGAGACAAAGGAGAGTAGTGGAAAATAAGGGAAAAGGAAGAGAGGGAAGAAGAAAGGAAGGAAAGAATTAGAGGAAGAAGGAAGAGGGACAGGACGTACCGGAAAAATCAGAGAAAGTAGAAATGAAAATGGACAAAGAGGAAAAGTTTGCGAAGGTAGTTGGAGGGGGGGAGGAGAAGGACATGGAGGGATGAAAGATTGGTGGATTATAGGAAGAAGGAGGGAAGAAGTAAGGAAGAAGCAGAGAATACAGAAGGGAGGAAGGAAGGAAAATGATGAAAAGGAGGGGAAAAAGAGGAGAGTGAAGGGAAAGCGAGTACACTAAATGAAAAGAAGAGGAGAGGGAAGAGGAAGTTAGGGAGAAAAGAGAAAGGGAGTAACAGGAATAATTATAAGACAAAAGGATGAGATAAAGGGAGGTACAAAGGAAACTGAAAAGACAGGAGAACAACAGAGGGGAAAAGAAAGAATAGTGAAAATGGTTTGGGAAGGAAAGGGAGCAATAGAAAAGAAATGGGGAGGAAATCAAGGAACTGAAGGAAGATGAGGACAAACTATGGAAGGAAAAGGAGTAGGATTAAAGAAGGAAGGAGGGAATACTGAGAGAAAGATAGGGCAAGAAAGGACAAGGGAGGGGAGAAGTGAGGAGGAATGAGGAAGCAAGGGAGAGGCGATTAACTCCTTCATTCAGATGTCTTCGTTTGTTCTATACTTGCCATCTTCAAGCAGTTTTATCCAACTCTGGGACAACCTCTCTCGGGGAAAGTGTTAGAAACGATATCTGTTTATAATAGGTCTCCCCTAAAACAATATAAGCGTATGGAGATGGTAAGAATAAAATACAAATGAAGTACCAGGGATAATTGGGTTAAGGGGATGAGCGAGTGTGGAAGGAAAGAGACAATGTAGAAGGGAAAAGAAAGGGGAACTGACCGAAGCATATACTGGGAGGGGAAAAAAGAAGAGGTAAATGGGAAACGGAGATGAAGTGAAGGGAATGACTAGGGAGGGGAGAGTGAGGATGGAAGGAAACAGAGGACGTGGAGGGAAGGATGGACGGGAAATTTCGGGGGAATTTAGGAGAGGAAGGGACAAAATGGGAGGAGGAAGGGGAAATCTAAAAGGATGAAGGGAAGAAATATGAAAGGAAACAGAGGACGTGGTAAAGGAAGAGGGAAGGATGTTAAGGAGAAAAGAAAAGAGGACTGCAGAGGAACAGGGAGAAGGAAACAGAATTAGGAAAGAGGAGGAGGAGGAGGAGGAGGAAGAGGAGGAGGAGAGAAACGGAGAATGTGGAGGGAAGGGATATTAGGGTAGTGAAATGAGGGAAGAGGGTAAAGGCAGGAGAGAAGAGGAGAGTAAAAGTAGGGGGGAAGAGAAGAGGGAGAGGAAAGGCAGGAGAAAAGAGGAAAGGGAGAGGAAAGGGGGTGAGAATAAGGTGATGAAGGAGGAAGGAGAAGGAATATGGAAGGAAACAGGGGACGTGGAGAAGATGAGAGGGAAGTGAGAGTATCGCAGGAGGGAAGGCGTAATAGTAAAGAAAAAAGAGGAGGGGTTGAGGAGGGATTACGGAAGGAAACAAAGGAAGCGGAATGGAAAACTGTGGGAACGGAGAAGGGGAAGGGGATAAAGAGTGTGAAAAAAGGGAAAGAGGGAGGATAAAGGAAAGGGAGGAGTGTGAGAGAAAAGTAGGGAAAGGATTAAGGGAATGAAGAATGAGAGTGCGGAGGGAGAAAGGAAAGTAAAGAAGGAAACAGCGTGAAGAGCGGGAAGGAAAGGACAATGTAAGAAAGCACAGAAACTGAGGGGATAAATAGGAAAAAGGAAAGAGGGTTATGAAGGAAGGAAAAATGAGGATGAGGTGGAGGGAGGGAGAGAAGAAGAGTGGGGATGAGATGGAGGGAGCAAAGGAAGGAGTGCGCG
>NC_137029.1:8478094-8573094 GCF_032717465.1 Coenobita brevimanus
CTTACAATACATTCGTGGCTTCGCTGGACCCATAATTTTACCGTCTGCTTGGTGCTTGTTAAGTTTAACAGACTAATTCGTGCAGCTAAATTTGTGCAATGTGGTGTGTGTGTGTGTGTGTGTGTGTGTGTGTGTGTGTGTGTGTGTGTGTGTGTGTGTGTGTGTGTGTGTGTGTGTGTGTGTGTGTGTGTGTGTGTGTGTGTGTGTGTGTGTGTGTGTGTGTGTGTGTGTGTGTGTGTGTGTGTGTGTGTGTGTGTGTGTGTGTGTGTGTGTGTGTGTGTGTGTGTGTGTGTGTGTGTGTGTGTGTGTGTGTGTGTGTGTGTGTGTGTGTGTGTGTGTGTGTGTGTGTGTGTGTGTGTGTGTGTGTGTGTGTGTGTGTGTGTGTGTGTGTGTGTGTGTGTGTGTGTGTGTGTGTGTGTGTGTGTGTGTGTGTGTGTGTGTGTGTGTGTGTGTGTGTGTGTGTGTGTGTGTGTGTGTGTGTGTGTGTGTGTGTGTGTGTGTGTGTGTGTGTGAGAGCGTGTGTGTGTGTGTGTGTGTGTGTGTGTGTGTGTGTGTGTGTGTGTGTGTGTGTGTGTGTGTGTGTGTGTGTGTGTGTGTGTGTGTGTGTGTGTGTGTGTGTGTGTGTGTGTGTGTGTGTGTGTGTGTGTGTGTGTGTTTGTGTGTGTGTGTGTGAAAAGAAAGATAATTGTGTAAGTTCAGATGATTAATCCTTTAGTGCTACGAGTCCTTAATAGAGGGCAGTGTTGGTGATTTTCGAATGTTGATTATGGAGGAATGCCCTAAAATTTTGACTTATAAACTTTAAGACTATGAGCTGGCAGGAGAAGAGCGGTACACCAAGTTCATTTCCCTAAGTAATCCCAGGAGCAACTTCAAGTGGATTTTTGTTGGAGGGAGGTGAGTGTCAAGAACCTCTCACACCATCATGTCTGTCTTCACTATACTGATAATTTTACAGTCTGCTTGGCTCTAGTTAAATTGTGCAGATCAGTAGGGACGATTAAATTTTTGTGCAGCGAAATGTGAGAGTGCGTGAAAGAGGGGGATGTTTAATTTGTAAGGTATTAATCTGGAAAAAAGAAAATGATTAGGGCAATTATAGAATCCTGCGGTCAGCGATGTCACGCACGGAGCAGCAATGTGTAGTGCCCGGCCACCTGCTCTCACAGAATGTTGAGCGAGTCGAATTTGTGAAAAGCGAATTCTGCTTTTATTTCGAAACTCACTTTCCCCTTCCGGTCTTAGAGACGTTCCTTTATGCCTCGAGTTTAGACTACCTCATTACTAGACGTCTCTCCAGCGGTAAATAAACAAGGCTGATTGGAAACAAAATATAAAACACGTCAGTGTACTGAAAGGTGAATTACTTGGTAAGTTTTAACAACTGAATGAGTTTGGTTATAGCGTAGTGGGATTTAGATCTACAGATAACATTCAGTAATCCTCCTCTCCTCCTTCTTCCCGTCTTTTATTTATCTGCCTTAGCACTGGACTTGTAGAATTTCCCCCATCTGGACAAAATCGTCTGTTAAGTCAGAAGCACCAGAAGAGTTAATAAAGATAGTGTTAACTCTTTACTGCTAGCATATCCCGGATCTGAATGGAACCGTCTAATGTCTTCCTGCATAAAAGACCTAAGTCGGTCCAAATATAACTAAGTCTTTGAGTGACAGGATATGCCAAAGCTGAGTAGCATCGTTTGGTATTAGCCTGAATAAAATATGAGAGTCCATTGTCAACAGGCATAAGCGCCCGGTGTGTAGTGGTTGAAAGCAACATTTTATGTGAAGGCCTTGCACTGCATACAAGGATCTGGAAGGAATTAGATATTTTTCTAAATTATAAAATGTTACCAGGGGCATAGGTTCGTGCCCTACTTTTGTTCTGAACTTCTCTCCCCTACCGCTGTTATTTCGTCACTGTTCTTCTGAATACTGTTTTTGCATTCCTTCCCTTTACGGCTGCCACAAGCACCCCTCTAGCTACACTGTCTCTTCTCCATTTTTCTAATGCAAGAGTCAACCGATGCTTTCAGTCTTTCATATATGCAACTGTTTAACTGTGAAATTAACAAAGTCTGTCTTTCCCACTGTCTTTTAATTATCCTTTTAAAACTTTAAGTGCAATGATGTCCAAGTACCCCGAATTTAACTACAAAATTGGCTTTCTTTTTTTTCGTCAGTTTTCTCTAAAGCGAACAAGTTTTGCATACTTTTAAAAAGTCTTCGATTCTTTCTTTCGCTCTTGCATTATGGAATTCCTGATGGCTGGAGCGTAAAATACAGGATTATTCATTACCATAACCATAGCAGGGTTATTGCTGAGCGAGCCAATAATTCCCCCATCTTTCCCCTCTCTAACCCCATGCCCCTCCCTCGCCTGGCTTCACCTCCCCGCCGCTGTTCCTCCCCGGTATCACTCACCCATATCACGTTGCCCATTTCCTCTACAGAGGAGGGGAGGCTGGCGAGACCATTTAAGAGATTACTGACGGTCTTCACAGCGCAGAGTAAAATGACTAAGCTAATTAAAACATAATTAACCCCTGGAACAGGATGACATTTTACTGTATTGTATTCCTCTTACCGTCAGACGAGTTTTGCTTCAGTTTAGGAAAAGTCACAAAGAAGTATATGGGTTAGTGAAAGTTATATGTAAGCCATCCAGCTCAGAAAAAAAAAATCTCAAAAGTAAATGAAGTCGTTTGGAAAGAGGAAGAATATATATAAACAGACCATCTGAGTCACGGGGCTACATTTTTTTTTTTTTTAAATCTCACCTAATGCTTTACTTTGAAAGATAAAGCATGAGCGTTACTTAACTAATTCGGTAACCACTTCTTGTTATTGCTTCATCTTGCCACCCCCATGCGATATAATTAAACTAGGAAAGCTCTCTTGTAATGAAGCGGCTTATGAAGGCTTTATGCAACCCTTCCGACTCAAGGTCTCTCATACACTATATTTTGACTGCTTGAAGATACAAAAAGAAAGTAAATAAATAAAAATACGACACCGTAGTGGTACTAACTTTGGCCTTCTCGTCACTGGTCAACATCCATATATCCAAAACTAACCAACCAGTCTTTCCTTGTGTCTGTGTATAGCAAGAGAATAAACGTTCGCCTAAATATTCTTATTTTCTACTCACATTCCTCTGCTGGCTGATATTCCTACACTGACAGAGCTCTGGTATTTTTTTGCCCAAAGATATGATGCTTCCAGGAGGGAATTGGCGGACATACGCTAAGCATAAATTACGGGCAGTGGAATAGTAGGCTAACTTTTATTCCAAACTGTACCCGGATTAATGAGACGTAGCATGGGGTGCAATGAACAACGTACCAAACTCGCGAATGGAAGAAATGAAGTCCAGTTTTCGGGCTGCTCAGACTGGTAGATAAAGTCTGCTTCCTCCTTTGTTCCTCTTTATCCGTCAGTATATACTGAGGACCTGAATATCAGTTCATCTGTTGTGGGTCGTATTGTAGGGAAAGAATGTGACCTAGCAAGAGTTGGTAAACAGCCTTAATGACTCGTGGAGTCGATAGAGAATAACCTAAGCCTTCTTCGTCTTCCGTACCCTAGGGAAAAGTTTGGGTATTCCCTTGTCGGCGCCAGACGCGTGTCTGGCCGTGTAATACGGCACGAGCCTTTGTTTGTATACTGGACCATGATACCAGCATTGTTTTTCGGTTCACAGTTAGAGCCCATCATCATTATCAACTGCTATTAGTTATTTGATATTCATGCCAAATTCCAAATCTCAATTTCTTTATCCCAAATTACAATTTCACTGTCTTTTCTGTATAATTTCCTAATTTGTTTCACACTTCATCAAGGCTGTCTGCCTCCCCTCCCTTTCTCCCACCCCCCTTCCTCTCCCTCCCCCCCTTCTCTCTCTCTCTCTCTCTCTTTCACGCGCCTCTGGCCTCCCACGCGACGGTGGTGTGCTGTGCCTCCCGTCTGCCCTGAGGCCTTTGAGGCCCCCAGGCTTCTTGTGGTTTATCATCGGTAATTACACCCCGCCTCACCCCTCTACCCACCACACTCACTAACATACACACTCCTCTTGCCTCCAACCCACTCACTGTCTTATCCCTCCACTCACCACACTCACTACCACACACCTCTTGCTTCAACCCCACTCACTGCCTCACCCTTGTACTCACACTCTTCAGTTTACTCATTACTTCATCCCCTTTCGCAACTCCACTCACTATGGCACAACTCTCAGTTCCATCCCTCCTCTCGCCACTCACTCTGTATCACTTATTACCTCACGCCCCTCTTCTTCATCCCACCTCATTCACTCTTACACCATCTCATTACCTGCTTCACGTTTCTCACCACCACACTCATTGCCTCACACCTCTCGTCACTCCATTCACTACTGCACACCTCTCATCTCCATCCATCCTCACTCACTCTCACCCCACCCCACACACTGACTCACCGCTCTCGCTACTCCACTCACTACCTCACCCTTCTCACCACCCCAGTCGCGTGCTTACTCCTCCCACCACCCGCCACTACCTTACCTTATCGCCGCCCCACTCACTGACTCACCCTTTTTGCCACCCCACTCACTTCCTTATTCCTATTGCCACCGTAGGCTACTCACTGTCTCGCTCCTCTCAGCAACCTATTTACTGCGTCATCCCTCTCACTATCCCCCCACTCAGAACCTCACTCCTCTTGCCTCCTCACTTACTACCCCATCCAGTCACCCACCAGCTTCTCTATTCCAGTATCCGTCTTCCACACTCAGCACTCCACTCACTCTCCCCTTTACCTCAGTACATATTACCCCAACCATCATTCTCCCACAGTCAACATTCTACTCATTCCCTTTTAACTTTCGCCATTTCTCTTACCCTTGTATCCCTCTCCGCACCTAACAGTCCACTCACTTTCCCTTTCATTCATTAACTTCCCTTACCCCCTCTCTATATATCAGCATCCCTCTCGCTCTCACTTTTACTTTTCCATTTCCCTCTCCTACTCAGACCTTCCTTTCACTGAGCACCCCACTCACTTTCTTACCTCTCCCCTTCGCTTCTGTACCTCTCTTCCCTACGCAGCATCCCCATTCCACTCCGCTTCTCTTCTACTTCTCTCTCCCACCCAGCCCTTTCCTCCACTGAACACCCCAATCACTGTCTCTCTTACTTCCCCACTTCACTTCCCCCGTACCCCTCTTTCCTACGCAGCACACACACTCCACCCCACACCTCTTCCACCATCCTCTTCCACTCATTACCCCGCCCCACTGGAACTTCCCTCTTTCATTAACCTACTCCCCTCGCCCCTCTCTTTTCCTCCCCCTCACCGCCCACACTCTCACTCTTCTAGCCATTTCACTTTCCTGCTGCACTCATAACGTCATCCTCTATCCTTTTGATCTATTCTCTCTCTCTCTCTCTCTCTCTCTCGCTCTCATCGGCCTGTCTGTCTTTCTAACCGCTTATCTTTCTACCTACCGATCGAACTATCTACGTATTTATCCATCAGTCTATCTATTTATCTAACTGTCTGTCTGTCTTTCTAACCATCTATCTACCTACCTACCGATCTGCTTATTTATTTATCAATGTAGCTATCGATTTGTATCTTTCCATATATTTGTATGTATGTATCAGTCTGTTTATTTTTGTATCTATCTTTTCCATCTACCTCTACTATATAAAAAATATATATATAGATTTTAGGATAGATACTGTGAGGGAATGCAGTATCTTATAATCCCATCTCTCTCACTCCTTCCACCACGTTCATCACATCACGCAACGTACTTCACCAGAAATAACACCCTCTCATCCAAACCCATATCTCCACCTCACATCACCGTCCGCCTTGCTCATCATCCTACCTCACTCATCACACCATCTCACTCAACTTACGAACTTTCATTATTTTGCTCACTACTGCAGCGCCCCCACCCCATCCCCTTCTTCACTCCGTTCACTTCATGGCACCTCACTCCATGTCACCCTAACTCCAACCTCACATCATCGGTCCAACTCACTGTTATATTTCTCAGTCTACTCTACTAACTAGCGCAGCCCTTCCACCACCTTATCCCACTCACCATCACAGACCTTTCATCATCCTACTCGACTCTATTTCACGCCACCCCACCCTAGTCCATCCCCCTCTACCCAACTCCACTCACTGGAGCAGTCCTCTCAGTATCCCAACCCACACCATCCGAACTGTCTCCAACCCGAACCCCTTCACTCACTATAGCACCCCCGCTCACTACTCTGCCCACTCAATAGTACCGCCTTCTCGTCAATACCAGAGCTCTCACCCCACCCACACCACTCCACCTACTGTCACACTCCTCTCACCACACCTCACCCCACCTAACTCAGCGCCTCGTCCTTCCACCACCCCTATCTTACCCAGCTCATTAAAATTTTCGCTCCATCACACCCCACTCCACCCCACTCATTTCCCAAGCCCCCACACCATCCCAACCAACCCAAGTCATTACCACAACTCTCACATCATCCTATGCCACTCACTACCGCAATCTTCTCACTCCATCCCACTTAGTAATCACCACTCCGTCCCCTTGTGTTCCTCCCAGCTAACTCCTCACCTCTGTCTCACCCACTAGCCTGTCCCACGTCTTTACCCTACCCAAATCACTACCTACCTCCACTACCGTCTCGGCCACACCCGCCACTCAATCCCAAGTACCACTACAATCTTTTCACTAACCCATCCTACCTTCCATTTTGCATTCTTCATCGCTGCAATTACATTCACCTTCCCACCTAAGTCATCAACCTACCTGCCCACTGTCTCCACTCACCAACGGAAAAACAATCACTGCATACCCTCAATTACCCCATTCTAACTCGCCCCTGTTTATACCATTTTCACAAGATTACCTAGACCTCTTTACTTACTTCCTTTACACTTTTCTTAGTTACCTCCCTACTTGACTCGACACTTAACCAATGTTTTCCTCACCTAGCCTTTTACTCCTCAAACCAACCATCTTGTTCCTCGTCATCGCTCTTCACCCATCGCCAGAACACCAGTCACCCTCTCGCTCATCACCTAGCCTTTCCCGTCGCCTTAAGTTCAGTCAACACATCATCACCGAACCCTAAGTGCTGTCTCTGACCACTTACCCCTCCATCATTTCTGAACATCCTTTTTTAATTACCGATTCCCCTACACACCACCGGACTCACTTATCCTTCTGATCTATTCTCAGTATTTCCCTATTCAACAACTCAACTCTAATACCACCTAATTTTGCTATCCCCAACATTGAATAAGTTACCATACCTACCAATCATCCTTACCCACATTTTCATACAACCCTTTGCCCCACCGTCTTCACAACACCCTGCCTATCAAGAGGGTTTTCACATAAGGCTTCCTTTCCTATCCCTAATCAAGGTGACCATTCTTCCACACTCACACCTTTTCACAATCACCTTGACTCTCCGCAAACTGCCTACTATATAATCTTTTCTTTCATCCTCTCCCACTTTACCAACGGGTTCCATACGAGTTGATGATACCTCTCTACAGCTAATCTCATAATGAGATTTATCCCACAAGTCCATATGCAGTCAAGTTCATAAAGTATGTGGGACGAAAAGACGATCTACTTTGTTACACTGTACACTTTTTCCTTCTGATCTTACCTCCACCATTAAACCGGGTCTGCTTATGAAAATGAAATCTCCCTACACATCTGCCACAAATATCGAGTTATTAAGAAGCTTAATGCTTTTGATAAGAAACAGGAGAGAGCATCATCTCTACTGGAATATTCAATATATATATATATATATATATATATATATATATATATATATATATATATATATATATATATATATATATATATATATATATATATATATATCCATCCATCATCCATTCCTACATTGCCCTATGAGGAGCGTAGGAGCCCGGGGCTAGGCAGTTGGTCCTGACATTTAAGATGAGAGTGACCAGCCTCGCTCATCCCCGAGTGGCATTACATGAGCAATCAACCCCAACCACCCCTTGAATATAAACCTTCACCGGCTCAATCCGATTGGAGCGCAATAAGTACCCACTAAAACACCAGGCGCCAAAATTTGGTTATATGGTTACCACCCAGCGTAATAAATGGTTTCCTGGTGCACAGGAAATCATTTGGCTTGTCACTCTGTGTAGAGTCACCCACAGGCTGATGGAGGTGGAAAGAATGAAGGAAGGAAAGACAGAAGAGGGAGTGTAAAGTCACCCGTAGGGAGAAGGACATGGAAAGAATGAAGGAAAGAAAGACAGAAGAGAATGGAAGGAAAGAAGGATGGAGAGGAAAGGGCAGACACCCGAGAGCAGCACTACATCGAGTGAGTGGATGGTGAGCGCCCCCACCTACCACAAATATATATATATATATATATATATATATATATATATATATATATATATATATATATATATATATATATATATATATATATATATATATATATGCATAGCTCCTTCATTTCCATTGTCTAAAGATTGTTCATTGCATTTTCAAAACACCTTGTTCCCTCAACTGTACCTGGTGCTTGTCCTTAAGACTGATGTTGTTGCCTAGAAAGGTAGGGAAGGACAGCAGGTCGACCAAGGTATTAAATTACTTCTTCCTCTTATTAAATTTCTTCATCCTCTTGTATCCTCTTTTCCTTTCGCTTCCTGTCTCATCACCACACTTCCTTCCTCGTTTTATCCTGTTTCTTTGTCCATCCTTCCTTCCTGCCTGTCCCCTACGCTCGGTTTGCTTTTGCCCAACAGAACTATTGTAGGCCACTCCAAGAATTTGAACATTAAGTTGTGAATGCATAGTTTTTAATGAGCCTTCGTTATGAGGTAGGAATGAGTCTTCTTGGTTATTAGTAAAGTTAGTCACCAATCTAACTACGCTTAGCCATTAACTTCGCTCCAAAGGTCAAGTGATTTTTGTTAGGTTAGAAAAACTGGCAGCCCTTAAATTCTCCTCGTAATGCCTTTACTCTTCGTCTCTAGCACTTTTAGTACTTCATAATCTAATCCATTCTCTAGTTCCTTTCCCTTCTGTACGTACACTACGTACCTATGTACATCCACCCCACACACGCACGCACTCACACGCATTAACGCACTCAAACACACACACACACACACACACACACACACACACACACACACACACACACACACACACACACACACACACACACACACACACACACACACACACACACACACACACACACACACACACACACACACACACACACACACACACACACACACACACACACACACACACACACACACACACACACACACACACACACACACACACACACACACACACACACACACACACACACACACACACACACACACACACACACACACACACACACACACACACACACACACACACACACACACACACACACACACACACACACACACACACACACACACACACACACACACACACACACACACACACACACACACACACACACACACACACACACACACACACACACACACACACACACACACACACACACACACACACACACACACACGCGCGCACAGACAAAGAGAGACAGACAAACAGACAAAGACAGACAAAAAGACACAGACAAACAGACAGACAGACACACACACAGACACACAGACAGACAGACAGACAGACAGACAGACAGACACACACACACACACACACACACACACACACACACACACACACACACACACACACACACACTAAACTGCTCTACTGTCCCCTTCAGCTCTTTGATATCACTATGCATCATACACCCAGGAGCAATTCTTCCTTTTCTCTTCCTCCTTCTTTACTCTTTTCTCTCTTCTTCCTCCTCCTCAGAAGACGCCACCTGTCCCCGAAGATCATTACCTGAACCAGCCCCTTGACTCCCCCTTCTCCTCTGCTTCCGTTCCCCCCTCAGCCTTATCCTTCCCTCCCTCGTACCTCTTCCATCACCCCACACCCTCCTCTCCCATCTACCACACTCCCCCCTCCGCCCCTCCCTCCCCACCTTCCCTCATTATCGTACTACTCCTCTCTTCCTCAACAGCCAACCTGCTCCTTCCCCCTCAACCATACCCCTGCCTTCTCCATAACTCTAGTCCTTCATCTCTTTTTCTCACTTTCTTCCTCCCTTTTTTGTCCTCCTTTCTTCTCCCACCTTTCCCACCCACCTCTTCTTAGTCTCCCTCCTATCACCCCACACATTCTCACACACAGTACGTAACGAATTTCACCTATTGTTTATCATTCTATTTGTTCATCCTCATTAACTCAGCCTATTCTCTCTCCCAATACCATTCCCTTCGCTTGCTTTCTCTTAGTTCTTACTTAGATTAGTTTTTTTCCTTCAATCAACATAGCACATTCCCACACTATTAATCCCTCTTTCCCAGTAGTCCAATTTTTGCTCTCCCCTTATCCTATTGTAGCTACTGTTCATGCTCTTGCCAACTCAACCCCTTTCTCCCAATATCCCACTCTCTGAATTCCCCTAATCCTTCTCTATCCAGTACTTAGTCATCCAGTACACGAGCACTTAATCGTCTCCCCACCCCCTCCTCTTCCTTCCCCACAGCCCACAGCCATCTCTCCCCTCCCTTCCAGTCTGCTACCCTCTGCTTTCCCCTCACAGTTCTCTCTTCAGTACTCCAGTCGTCCAGTACAGCACTTAATCGTCTCCTACTTTCTCCTCCTCCACTTCTTCCCCACAGCCCTGAGCCATCTCTCCTCTCCCTTTATTTTCCTACACTCCTCCTGCTATCCAGTACACGAGCACTTAACCCTCTCCTACCGTACCCCCCTTCTCCCCCAATCGTCTCCCCCTTCTCCCTATTCTCCTTCCCTTCCTTCCCCACTGCTGCTTCCGCCACACGCCCCCTCACCACAAGACTTGCCTGGGGCCTCAACACGCGCCAGGAGGGGGAGATGGGGGGAGAGGGTGAAGAGATGGAGTGTGGAGGAAGGAGAGGAAAGGAGGAAAATTGAGGGGAGGGGGAGAGAAGTGGTAGGTTGAGGGAAGCATATGTGGAGAGTTAGAGAGCGGGGGAAAAGAGAATAATGTGAACGACTGAGTGCTTAGGAGAAACAACCAAAAGACCAGAAAGGCTTGATGCAGTGATAAAAGAAGAGTTGAAAAGATATGATATAAAGGGCATACAAGAAAGGGTATTGAGGGGGGACGAGGAAAACCGAGGAAGGGGGAAAGAGTTGGTGAAGGGAAATGGGGAGAAGCAAAGTAAGAAGGGAAATGAACAAGTGAATTAATAAGGATGAAAGAGCAACTGGGAAGAACTAATAAAAAGAAAGAGGGAGTGTGAAGAAGGGATGTGGAAGGAATAAAAATGGAATGGAATGAGTTCAGTTTCCTCTCCCTTCAAGGTTAGCTTATTTTGCGTTCCTCAGTTACAGGAGTCCATGGCAGTAGTAGTAGTAGTTGTAACAGTAGTAGTAGTAGTAGTAGTAGTAGTAGTAGTAGTAGTAGTAGTAGCAGCAGCAGCAGCAGTAGTAGTAGCAGTAGTAAGTCCTGTTTCAGTCCACCATCCTCCTTTAGGGGATAGTAAATAAAAACAAGTCAGAATAAAACGAATATATACGCTATATTCTATACACTGTTATTTAGGATGTGGTGGAAATAGCATAAGCATACTCGACTAGCAACCAAGAAAACTCCTGCTTGATTCCCGGGTCGACCAGGGGATCTCTGGTCGTCTCTACGGTACTCTGTTTATACCTAAAGCTGAAATAGGGACCTGGGTTGTAAATTCAGCGGTTGCATGTCGCAGTTTGGGTTAGTGCTTGTATGTTATCCTTGTCTGTCTCACACATACTACTGTATACTGTTTTTACCCCTACTTGGCCGAAAATTCCTATGTCACCATCTTGCACGCTAAGTTAGAACAACAAGTTAACAATAGAATAATGAAGAAGTGATATGGAGAGGGTGCGGAGACGTAGCATCAGTAAAATAAGCTGCAAAAACCACGAAAATCTGGCCAAAGTATGATGGAAACTATAGTTATCATCAGAACCAATACATCAACTATCGGTGTTTTTATGAGAACAGGTAAGCTTAGAGTGACCGTTCAGTTACATATGATATATCAAGTAATTAAAAGTAGTAACTTAATTAAACTGACTGAATGTAAAAGGTGGATAAGGAATCTGACAAAAGTGAAGGGATTCTAGGGATATTATGTGATTCAAGAGCAAGGAAGGGGAGAGGAAGGAGGAAAAGAACAATGTAGGGGGAAGGGGTAAAGAAGAAAGGGACTTCGATATATGCCTACTAACTTCACGATGGAAATTAAGATAGACAATACTTTTTTGCTAAATCCCAGTATTCTTCCTCACAATCGGCAACAATAAATGCAGCATCCAGGTCCCCAGCTGTATGGGGGAGCGAATGCGGGACAAGGGTAAATAAACTTCATGCTACACTCTGACCTATCCGAGAATCCTGCTAAGTGACCAGGGGACAAGGGGAAGTAAACTTTGTCCAACAGTCTGTTCAACCCGGGAATCGAACTCGGGTTATCCCAGTTTCGAACTAGACTTGCCAACCAGTGCAACATCGACTCTTCTTAACCGATGGTGGTGGGTGGAGAGGCTAGGGTGAGGCAGGATGAGAGGCATAAGGAGGATGGGATTGCGGAGCGAGGGAAAGAAAAAGCTTGGAGGTTTGTGAGTTGAAGTAGGGAGGTAAAGAGAAGACGGAGGAGGGGTGGGGGGGTACGGGAAGGAGGGAGGAATTGGAAGCAAGGGAGAGGCTGGGGAGAAGCAGGAAGAGATGATTGGACGAGAATGCGGAGCGAAGGAAAGAAAAACCTTGGAGGTTTATGATCTGAAGCAGAGAGGAAACGAGAAGGAAGAGGAAGGAGGAGAGGGGGAGGGATTGAAGGATGGGAGGAATTGTCACGGTAGCTGGACTGACGAATCACAGGCACTGCAGGGAGGAGGAGGAAGAGGAGAACGAGGGGTAGGAGGAGGAAGAAGAGGAGAAAGAAGATAATGATGACTGATGATTATGATTATTGATGATGACTGATGACGATGACGATGACGACGACGACGACGACGACGACGACGACGACGACGACGACGACGACGACGACGACAACGACGACAGTGGTGATTGGTGGTGACGGTGGCGGTGGTGATAATGATGATGATGATGATTATGATGATCATCATCATCATGAAAAGAGAAAGAAGGAGAGAAGGAGGAAAGAAGAAGGATAATAATGAAGAAAAGGAAAAAGAAGAGAAAGACAAGAAAGTGGGAACTGAGAACTGAATAACAAAAAGAGGAAGAACACGAAGAAGAGAAGGAAGAGCAGTCCAAACAAGAGATGCACAAAACAACGGCAGGGCAGACGTCGGTAAACATTTTCAACTTCACGTTACCAGAAGCGAAGCGGAACCTCGAAACCCACAGCAAACACAGCTAAGAAGTATACAAGAGCCACAGCTTCTCTTAGTGTCGTGGATGTTTTTCTTAGACATCAGACGAAAACCACAAGCAGATGACGTATTTATTTTACTTACATATTCATTTACTTTTCTGCTATCTGATGCCTTCATTTATATTGGAGAGAATTTCCACAGAGGAACAGATTGGTTGAATTTTTCCTAACCCAGTAACTACGATTGAGTCACCCTCAATTACATAGTCATTTACAGGTCATGAGAACATAATAAGAAATTAAAAGGAAGATGTTAAGGCTCCTCTACTTTTATGTAAGTTGCTTTTAACAGCTATACAACGAGAGGTTTACCCCCTCCCCCTAATAAATGATACTGTTTGGTGATAGGAAGAATAACATATGAAAGACATCCCAGTAGTAAAGACGTTAAGGTTTATCTATTGCACTGAACATTAATGATAATATTCAAGCATAAAAGAAGGTGGTTCAAAGGGCGTGTGCATGTTTCGGTAGTGATGAATGGAATGTGTCTCGCAAAAATTGTCCTCTCTTCAGTGAAAAGAAACACAATGTTCCCGTGTGCTTAAAACAAAAAAAAAATCCTAATATGTGCAGAAAAGAGATGGAACACACACACACACACACACACACACACACACACACACACACACACACACACACACACACACACACACACACACACACACACACACACACACACACACACACACACACACACACACACACACACACACACACACACACACACACACACACACACACACACACACACACACACACACACACACACACACACACACACACACACACACACACACACACACACACACACACACACACACACACACACACACACACACACACACACACACACACACACACACACACACACACACACACACACACACACACACACACACACACACACACACACACACACACACACACACACACACACACACACACACACACACACACACACACACACACACACACACACACACACACACACACACACACACACACACACACACACACACACACACACACACACACACACACACACACACACACACACACACACACACACACACACACACACACACACACACACACACACACACACACACACACACACACACACACACACACACACACACACACACACACACACACACACACACACACACACACACACACACACACACACACACACACACACACACACACACACACACACACACACACACACACACACACACACACACACACACACACACACACACACACACACACACACACACACACACACACACACACACACACACACACACACACACACACACACACACACACACACACACACACACACACACACACACACACACACACACACACACACACACACACACACACACACACACACACTAATACAGCATGACACTGAACTTTATCAATTATCTTGATGTCATATTATGAACCCGAATTTTTACAAGAAAGTTAGGCTGAACAGGTAAGCAATACAAAGACATGTGATGTATCCAATCATTTCCACTTGCTTTTGGACTGTACTATTACTGTTAATTTTAGAAGTTTTTACTCATGCAACAAATTATAGAAATAGTAAGAAAATAGCTTATGACAAGCGAGATGTTTCAGTTCAATGGTATTTTAGGAGAAATCACTAAAAGACATCACAATATTTCGCTGGCATTATTCTGCGAGTGTCGAAATTAGTCACTGTAAATACAAACTATTAACCAGTGCATTTGTAATTAATTCAGTGCTTTTATTGGTACGGAAGAACATAACAAATGGATACTGGTGTAAATACCCTAAGATATTTACAGAATAAGCAGAACCAGTTGTGAAGGAACACCAGAGTGACCTGGGTAAACAAGCTTCTCACCCGACTCGAGAAAGTATCATTAAGCTGCTCCACATTTTGGTTACTTTTGCCTTTCAACTCCAGGAACAACAATTACCTGCGTTTTCCTGACACGAGCCTGAAACACTAATTTATTTAAGGCTGCACTTGTTTAATGTTCAGTAGATTCATCTAAAAATGTTTTGATGAACTGATAGATGACACAGGTATATCAGTTATGTAAGAAAAAACTAAAAAAGAAAAAGAACTGATGTATTAATGGATGACACAGCTATATAAATCAAGAAGTAATAAAAATCTTATGAACGCACAGTGTTTTGATCCATTTTATCAATATTTTGTTTCTGGTATCTTCTGTTATATTGTATTTGTATGTCTGATTTGGTGCAATGAATATGAGATGTCGCTTTATTTAGTCCTCATTCTATTACCTTTCTCGAATTACTTTTATGGAAATGATTACTGAAATATATAATGCTGTTCTGACCATGGCTTTCAAAGTACAGTATTATATTAAGAAACTTAATTTTTTGTCATGAATATCTAGCTAACGCTAAGACCCTTTGTCAGTCAACTTATTTTCGTTTCATTACTGCTATCCTCAGTTTTGTTAAGTTTTCCAGAGACTCTTTAAAAATGAATGATTAAGAATAGTCCCATTCGTTAATATATGGGGTCTTCCGATGGCTGAAAAAAATTATCTGGAGGTAACGATAGTATATCAGTTAAAGACATCAGTGGACTGAGGGGGATGAAAGTCCTTTTTAGTGATATCTTCTAATCAATTGCTAAAGACGTTTTGATAGTACTGCATTTGTCTATATTTCAGACTGTTAGAAAAATAACTTTTCTTACCGGAACAGTACATCTGATAGGATCTTCCAAGGGAGTCGGAGATGCCAAAAGCACGTCAAAGATATTCACAACTCACTGAGGATTTACAAATAAATATCCCGGATCTTCACAACACATGAAGGATCTTCAAATCAAACTGAGGATCTTCAGGGAAAGTTAGGAATCTCAAAGCACCTCCACGAACAGTAATCTGTTCATACTTCAAAAACACAAGTGAAACCTCACTGTATAGTGAAGCCTTTTACATATATAGGATTCATTTCAGCTGTTCGAGTCTCGGACTTGTAGAACCAGCTCCATCAGAGATGAATATGTTTTGCAGTTTCCTAAATTGGTAGTACAGTAAAATGCCAACTGCATTGCTTATGGACTTGCAGTACAATTGATAATAATATTTATTCCATTACGTTATCATTAGCAGAGACTCGCAATCATCATCATCATCATTTTTATCATCATCGCCTCAGTCTTATTTTCCATTGTTACATACGGTAGTGAGATAAGCAAAATTAAAGCTCTTTACATCTTTTAGGGGGGTATGAATTAAAGGAGAAGGAAGTCCTCATTCCATCTTCTCCCTCCCGTTACACAGGATGTAAGAATTGCTTAGTTAGCACATAAGTAGTGGGCTGGAGGTCTCTATATCCCTACGACAGTATAGCAGCAGATGCATAGTTCCTACTCACATAATACTTCTAATCCTGGATGGTGGGAAGTCGTAGCCAGGGCTGCAGAACGAACTTAGACCTCTTCTTGGTAATCTGCAAGTTTCTGGACTATATGGGATGCAGTGTTACCACGAACTGCTTCTCGTGTGCCGCACCAAAGCTTCAGACCACCACCTTAACACAGGTCTTCGTTCCGACTGCATGTCTGCAAACCATGAAGCCATTCACTACGCATGGTGGTAGTGGTAACCGTGTAACTAAATGAGACCTGGTAGTTTAGTGGGTTAAGGCTTACCAAGCTAGATGAAGCCTTTAAGAGTTTATGTCCGAGGGATGGTTGGAGTTCATTGCTCACAGTATGGTATTCAGAGGCGAGTGAGACTATGTAACCCGAGCCTTAAACGTAGAGGTTGAATAGCCTAGCCCCAGGCTTCAAGGCTTCTGATAGGGCGAAGAAAAAAAAAAAAGATGATGGATTGATGGAAAAATTATGGCTCAGAAATGAACAGCATGACAGGGTGCAAATCCCCTTTCCCTTTCATAACACGCAACGGCGTGTCCACACGTGTGCTAGAACAAGTGATGGCAACATGTAAGCAACAAAGTAACGAACAAGTTGCAAACATGCTGGGAACAGCAGTGCCCAGACCATGTTGGCAGCATAATGATGAGGTCACAGCTGCCGCGTATGAACACACTTACCCCATCACCTCTGCTGCCAGTAGGTTTGAAGCTACACTGTAACATGTTTGCGTACATCTGTCCAAAGACTGCTGCATACATGTATCCAATCATGTTGCCAACTGTGTTCTCAACACGTTTGCGTACACATGTGGACACACCCAAAGGAATCAGTGGGTATTATTATTATTTTTTTCCTTAGTAGAGACATCGTGTAAGTTAATAACATTCTATAGAAACGTTTTTAGTGATGATCTTCGTTACGTATCCATTCGAAAGCATGCTCATGTCACTGGAAATGAAGCTGAGCTAAAGCAAATAATATGAATGCGTGATCTGTATTTATTTTTCCTTGTTTATTCAGCTTGGTACGATTCACTGTTGTGTCCCATGTGGCGACCTTGACTGTAGGAAGAGTATGTGTCTTTGTAGAATTGGCTGTCTTTCCACTAAATATGTATAAGGACAGAAACACAATGTGTGTTTTTCATCGTCATCAGGATTTGTAAGGACCTGCCGATAATAAGATTACAAGGAAACAATTAACATGTCATCAAGGAAGCAAAGGACGAATGTAAATGACAAAATGGAAGGTCAAAGCAGCTATACTCCCATCTAAATGATACCTTAGAAACAACAAAGGAGTCAGGAGCAAATCAAAAGAAAGCCTTTGTTGCTCAATATCCCCTCCTGAACCACACGCTCTAGTCGTGAGGGTAATGTGCAACCGCAGCTCTAACCCCAAGGCATCGGGTCACCTTCTCGGGTCAAAGGTCGAGGTGCCCCGAGGTCGATAATTCCCAGGGGCAATGCGGCAGGTGGAGCTGAGGGTGATGGAGAGGAATATAGGTAATCCAAATACACACACAAACATAGGAACACTGGTGGCACTAAGCATACGAAAGAGAAAGCAAAAGTCAAGGAGAGGAAGATCTGCATTACTGACAACAACAGAAGAGCGTGAATACAAAAAGAAGGAACAGGAAGAGTGGCAAGTGAGGGCCCAGAAGGAGTGTTGCACCACGGCCATGGCATTTCCGGAGTAACGCCCGACGAAGGAAGAAGAATAAAAGTTCCTCCTCGACAGGCGACGCCGGGGCTGCTGCTGTTGCTGCCACGCGAGTTGCTCAAAATTATTACGTGATAAAGTGGTAGAGTACCGTGACAAAAAGGGTGGTTACTAAGTAAGGACAGAAACACCTGGAGATTATTTTATCGAGGCCAACCCTCACAGGATGCGGTTGACAGGCATGATAGATTAATAGACAGGTAAAGTTGATGGAAAGATTGCTGTGGATCTTTCAATACTCAATTATGTAGAGCTTCGCCAGCCTTTTTGTTTTTTGTTTTGCTCTGTCTATTTTAAATTATCGTTTCTATAAGTAACTAACGTAATACTTCTCTGTATGCAGATTTACAATATAGAAGTTTTGTAATGAAGGAAAGACAAACCTCCTTTGCTTTATTTGCTTCATATTAGAATAAGCTGCCTTTACACTTACATGATAACTGAAGATCTTGAGCTTTAAAATCAGTATGAGGAAGACAACAGGTGCAGGGGAGACAATTACGGGAGAGGTGACGTCGTAATAAAAGTGAATATATTCCTGGAAGTCTTTACCACGCCCACGCTGCTTCGGTGCCACATCTTTGCCACAAACACCTGCCGAACGATTCTATATCCCGGCTTGTCAGAGATAATTTCAGTACAAGTCCGCATGGGGAGGACTAAGACTGAGGAGAGTGAAGCTCGGTATTGGAGAAATGGAACAGGGGATGGTGGGAGGGTGGCATAGTGAACTGTGGCATCGTTGGGCCCGTAAGGCGACAGGTGGCCCACACAGCACTTCCTCTGAGTAACACTAATAAATCCATCTTGGCAAAAAGTGGGAGCAGCACGAGGGAGAGAGGAGAAGGAGGGAGAGGGAGTGGGAAAGAGGAAGAGGGAGAGGGAGAGGCACAGGGTTTGGGGAGCTCTCGTGCCGTACTCATTATGCCGCACAATACAGAGACGCAAGTATATTTCCAAAGTTTGATGGATACAGAGGGGAAAAAAATCGAACCATTTGGAACACTCATTGGTAGATATAGGGTGATCAATGTACTTCGCCAGTTCTATATTTCCTACAGACGGAACTGAGAAGATAGTTGTTTCTTTGTGTATGCATTCCAAGCACGTACGTCCTACCCTAATCCATATAACGTGAGCTGACTTCATGCTATTCTTCTCTTTCAAGGTTGCAGGATCTGCTATATGGTTTGGTTGAGTAGGAGAGGTTTGGTTCTTTTTCTGCCCTTATTTTTCTTCAGTGTTCATGGATCTCAGAATATCTTAGTTTTAGTAGGAAAAGTGAATTTCCTTACTGAATTATTATATTCTCTCTCTCTCTCTCTCTCTCTCTCTCTCTCTCTCTCTTTCTCTCGTTTGTGACATGAATTAACATTTGTGCGTCTTAGTTTCCCCGAAGACTCAACGTGACAGTAAATAGCAATCCCGGAAAAAAAAAAAATCTTTCCTCATTGATAAGGTACAGTATGCTGGAAGGCGGACTTAGATGAAGCGATAAACTTCAAGGTGAGTTGGGACTACCAAATGGAGAGGTATTGTTTTGCACGGCCAGTTCAGAAAACGTAGGCATACATACATACATACATACATACATATATATATATATATATATATATATATATATAAATATATATATATATATATATATATATATATATATATACAGAGAGAGAGAGAGAGAGAGAGAGAGAGAGAGAGAGAGAGAGAGACTGATAGATAAATTAATCGATAAAACGGACAGGTGGATAAATTGGAGAGTAGATAGGTACCCAGGAAAATAGGCAGCAACAGATAAGGACAAACAGACAGACAGACAGACATAAACAGACAGATTGTGTTCAGAAGGTTAATAGATGATAGCACCAAATCACAAGAGACAAATAATATAGGAAATGCATCCAAAAATTCGTCCGTATTGGTATATGTGCCAATGTGTGGGTGAGAGTGTGTCGTTGTGGGAGAGTGTGGGTCTGTGAGTGACTACGTAGATGAGGGAGGATGTGTATGGGAGAGTCTGGTGTGTGTGTGTGTGTGTGTGTACGTACTTACGTACGTAAGTGCATGCGTACGCGTATGTATGTTCAAGAAATTCGCGTATATATAGGTAGATTGTATCTGTGTCATATTATCGCACCAGACTCAACGCAACAGTAAGTACTTATCCAGGGAAAATATTTTTCCGTGTTGCGGAGTATTGTATGGTGGGTTGACGTAAGGTGGAGTGGCAGTCAGATAGTGACGGTCACTTCATAACAGACGGAATGTGTGTGTGTGTGTGTGTGTGTGTGTGTGTGTGTGTGTGTACTAAGGGAAGCAATGTGTGGGTGTGTAAGTGAGCTGATGCGGGAATAAGTGTGTGGAGCGAGTGTACTGGTGTGGGAGTCAGTGTGTCGGTGTGGAGTGAGTGTGTGGCTGTGGAAGGCTGTGTGTGTGGGGGGGGAAGGGAATGCAAGTGTGTACAAGTGAATGTGTTGCTGTGGGTGGAAGGATGTGGATGCAGGAGTGGGTGAGAGAGCTTATGGGTGAGGAAGAGAGTATGTAGGTAAGGGAAAAATAACTTGAGTGTGTGGGAGGGTGTGTGTTTGAGATGGAGGGAGTGTGTAGGTGAGCCAGGATGTGGGGCCAGGTATGTAGTTGTATGAAGGAGTATGTGGTGTGGAAGTAAATGTGTGTGTGTGTGTGTGTGTGTGTGTGTGTGTGTGTGTGTGTGTGTGTGTGTGGGAAGTAGCAGGTGGTGTATCCTAGCTTGGCGCCACACACACACACACACACACACACACACACACACACACACACACACACACACACGCCGCTCTCGTGACGCGTGCCGCCTGAGGTGACTGAAACCGCCGCCTGCAGAGTGTGTGTGTGTGTGTGTGTGTGTGTGTGTGTGTGTGTGTGTGTGAGAGAGAGAGAGAGAGAGAGAGAGAGAGAGAGAGAGAGAGAGAGAGAGAGAGAGAGAGAGAGAGAGTTACTAGTTAATATTATTTAGAAAAAATGCATGAAGCCTACCCCATAAACTAAACCAATTCTGTTATACTCTTGACCGTTTCAGTTCGGGGACGTATCACATCGTATTCTTGCAACAGCCAGGCGAGTTTATTTAGATCCGGAATTATCTCCGTTACCTGTCGTAAGGAAAGAGTAAATAACGATAGTCTGGAACCCCTTCAGTAAAACGGGTCGCTCCAAAACCGTTTAAAATCGTCCGGAAGTTGCAGGACTAATATATAAATGTCGGCCTTATAATCACTAATGAAAATATGATCGATGGTAGATGGATGGATTGGGTTCTCGATCTGTGAAATAGAATAACGCTTTTCTAACTTCATTCTCTTTACCAGCTTCGTCATCTCAAGTGTGACTGCTGATGGTTAGGATGATGGTGACTGTACAAATGTCAGATAAGATTAGTGGGCTTGGCAGATATTTATTATTGTGAAATAGGTTACAAGTGTCTCTGTGACAATTTACTTTTCTTAGGGGAGACGTGGGCTAGTGAAAGGGTTAGAGCCACTGCTCATTAAGGCAACATATACCAGAGCCTTAAGTATGATGTTGTGGTGGGCATGTGGTGGACCAGGTGTACCGTAGTGCTGGTGGTGGTACGGTACCTGTCGCGTGGTAGCCCGGCAGGTACCAACCCCTCCCCCTCCCCTCTTCAGCTCCCTATAATTGGAGAGGAGACCAGCCTAGCGTGACTCCCCCTAACCCCCTCTTCACCTCCCTCTACTATCCTCTCCTCTCCTGCTCCATCCCATACACAAACCTCTGTCCCCAGGTACTATTTCGTTCTCAAGCATATTTCAGTATTGTTTGTCTTATTCATGTCACTACCAGAGATGAGACAAGGTCATGGTGTGTAGGGTGGGGTGGTGGGATGTGAGCGACGGGCGTGGGATGCGGGGAACTGTGCTGCGTTGGGGAGTGACAGTTTAGCGAGCCGCTTTCAAGGTCCTCCAACCACTCGCTTCCGGTGAGGGAGGGAAGGGATGGAGGGAGGGAAATTTTAGTTGCCAGTTCCCAGGACGTGTGCTGTTCGTTACTGGTAGGTAGATATGAAACTTTACAATTCAGGCTTTACCTACACATGTACTGGGCAGTGATGGCTAACACAAATTAAAATCTTGTGGCTTCTGCGTCTTACCTGCTTGGTGATTTGTGGCAGATTCTGGGGGAAAATCTAGTTGCCAGTTCCCAGGACATGTGCTGGTTATTAATGGTATTAAATTTGACAATACAGTTTTTACGTACACGGGTACTGGGCATTAGAAAATAACACAGATTAATAGTGTTCTCTGATTCTTACTTGCTTGGTAACTGTTGGTTGATACTAGGGGGGAAATATAGTTGCCAGTTCCCAGGACGTGCGCTGTTTAATACTGGCCGGGATATTTCAGGCTCTACAATCCATGCTTTTAGGTTGACTTCTAATGGGTAAAACGAGTATGAACTACCTCTGTCCTGTTATTGCCGGCTTGGTAATTTGTGCGTGATATTGAGGTATAGTTGCCGGTTCCCAGAACGTGTCTTGTTCGTTATTAGCAGCTATGTATTAGGTTCTATAATACATGCTGCAAAAAGCACAGGTAAATGGCCCAAACGTGTAACCAGGATGTTCATAATTACTATTCGTTGCCTCTCCTTTGCTTAGTATTTTGTGACCGACGGGAAGAAAATTTCGGCTGCCAGTTCCGAGGACATGCATTGTTCTTTACTGCCAGGCGTATGTTAGGTTCACCAATACATGTTTAGGACACAAGTGCTGGAGGCGAGTATTATAATTATTGTCCTCTACTTTTTGCTAAATGATTTTTGGCTGTTACTTAGAGATACTTTAATTGCCAGTTCCTAATATGTGCGCTGTTCACTATTGGTCCAGGATTACAGGCAGTGGGGGCTATTGGACAAAACACAGATTAATAGTTGCTGTCCTCTGACCTGTTGTTGGTGATTTGTGGTTGGTATTGTGTGTTTTTGTTGCTGTGTGGCGGATGGGTGGGGTGGGGTAGTGTGGGGTGTGCTTGGGTGGGGTAAGGGGCGCCGGAGGGAGAACTGACTTGGGGGAACACTGCTGTCCAATAGTAAACACAACTCGCAGTCCCCAGCTATGGTTTTCACTGTCTGTCGGTCCACTCTCCCTCTCTCTCTCTCTCTCTCTCTCTCTCTCTCTCTCTCTCTCTCTCTCTCTCTCTCTCTACATATATACATAATCGTTCCAATCGTTACTCGCACCTAAAGATACAGTAGGGTGAAAAAATAAGATTGTATATACAGTACGTAAGGTTATCATCGTCATAACCCTACTCCCACACAATACTGGATGAGTAGGATCGAAAAGAAAACGCAAGTTGAAAAACAAGTAAATACAACACTGTACCGACACGGAGCAACAAAACCTGCGTGCCGAGCCGGTCTTCACTCATCTCTTTCTTGTTGCCTTTTCTTGTCTAGCCCCACTTTTTGCAGCCTCGACCTTACACACTTGTTACGCTTCCGGACATGTTCCATGGCAAAAACTTGATATTCAGGGTTATAATGTACGTACGTGTATGAATAACACGAAATATACACAATGTAAACCTCCGTTAGAATATGTACAGATATATCATGCACCTAATGTTTTCTGCAGTCCGAGTAAGCTCTTTTATTTATTTATTTATTTATTTTTTTTAGACTACCACTGGACAACTTTATTTGGTGCAGAACAGGCTTTGTTCACTTAACGAGTTAAAGCATGATGGAAAAACTTATTCATTTTTATCCTCAACAGGAAAAAAAATATATGATCCGAACCGGCACATGTTACAGTTAATAAGGCAGAAGTGATAACCTGTTACATAGGAAACAGTATCAGTTCAGCTGTTGCACCATTACCTAAATTTGCATCGGACGCTGAATCTTCTGCTGTATTATTCTTTTTGTCTCTTTGGTAATAAGGAGAAGCATTAAATTATTCTCTTTACTCCATTAGCTCATTTCTTCTGCACCATCGTATCCTGAGACTCAACGTGCATGTCATGTCACCGACCTACTGAAGCCTGTGAAACCTGCCCCTGAACCCATCCTAGTAATGACAATATCCGTTTCACAAAGGCTTGATAATCACCCACAACTAACTGGAACCCCGTAAAGAGTGGATCGGGTGGCGGGGTGGGGGTGTCAGGTTGCGCCACCTGATACTCTCTTGTCCGCTGACTCACAACAGACACTTGGGGTAGGCCGTCTGCACCGTGCTCACAGGGACAGCTATGGTTACTCCCGTCGTGTAAGAGGACGTCCTCAGTGGCTGCACTTTTTTCCCTCACTTCCATTGGGCTTCAGAACTTAGGTCTATAGTGCAGATGTCAGCAGAATTTTGTTACCAAGCAAGTATTATTTATCTCATTGTCTGTGTATTTGTCTGTCTATCTGTATATCTGTCTATCTGTCTGTTTGTCTGTCTATACAATATAGTGAACCACTTTTTTTTTTTTTTATCATATTTTCCATTTCGATGACGCCTTTTAATTACTGTAATGTCCATACCATCTACACACCACTGTGTTCAGTTTAGACGAGACTTTTTATACTAGAAGAGGTTTACCTTTAAGCCCTTCACTACAACAGTTCTTTCGCCTTAACTTGATCTAGATTTGATAATGTTACGGCTCTACATCCTCTCCACGGCACTTTTTTGTGACCAGCACCATATTTTAATGTCAATATATTGCTCCAGCATTCAAGATGGAATGATGACATTATAGGCCAAGTAAGAATAATAAGAGTATAATGGCCTAACCTAAGACGAATAACAATAGCAAGAATGAGTCTAGTAACACATCATTCTAACGTGCCTAACGAAATTATTGCAAATTAATATACCTCTCATGAAAAAAGCTAGCGAGAAACATTGAATAGGACATGTTAATCAATTACCCTAGAATACAATGGCCGAAGCATTTTACCTTACAATCACATCCTTCCTCATGCAGCTCCTGGAATAATTTTCATCAGAACTGATATTACCCACTTCTTTCTCTAGGCAAGGCAGCATTTATATCATAATTAATTTAACATACTTGTAAAATCAAGATAAGCTTTGTAATATTTCATTATAAATATCTAGGCAACCACAATGAGATAACCAAAAGGAATAACTACCTAATGATGCTGTTTACCGTAAGTGTAGTTATAAAAGCAACTATGATAACTTGTGCAAAAGCGGCCTTATTTACCCTCTGAGTGCTAAGAGTTCCCTCAGCTGACCACGATCATCTGGTTTTGGGCCTGAAAAATATATATAGGTTCATTCATAGCAGAGAAAAGTTATTTGAGTTAGCCTGAATCCCCTTGACAACTGTAATTTAACCGAGATGAAGGAAATAAGTCTTTTGTTAGCCTCTGTACAGTATGCTACCAAAGTACGACAACAGCGGAGAAAAATCTAACCCTCTGGCAGCGGTGAGTTCTCTTTAGCTGTCAAAAAGTTTGCTGAATTAAGACACAAAATTCCGTCTCATGTCACAAAGTTAGTCGTGATGGTTTTCTGTGTCTTTGCTGTGGTGGGTTTTATCGAGTTCAATAAAATCATTTGATATTCGCCGACGTAATGTACAAGCGTAATATTTCGGTCATCTAATTAGTGCTAAAAGATATCGCTATTTATGGTAATCTGTTGAATATTTGTGCACATTTCCCAGCTTTCTGCTTAGGTTACCCCGTGGTTCAAGCAAGAAGTCCCCAGTTTTGAAGAGACTAAAATAACACGCAGGTACATTTTATTATCTTGGGATGAAAACAGCACATCAGAAGTATGGTTGAAAAGTATTTGCCTGTAAATACTCTGAATCTATGGAATCAGTGCCATCGAGCAAAAAGCTACACTAACATCACACAAAACTGAAAAATATTGGCAGGAAACGTTCGGCAAACAGGGCATCCGAAGCACTGATAGAAAGTATCGTCCGTAAACTCTGTGCTTATACCAAATCAGGGAAGTCGAGCAGATACGTCCACTAAAATCACACGTAAGATCATCTATTATCTCGAATGAAAACACTGAATTACGAGTATAGATGAAAAATATCGCCAGTAAACGCTCTGCTTATATGCAATCAGCGAAGTCGAGCGAAAAGGTGCAATCCTTGGGTATTGTGACTATTTCGGCGGGTAAACACGGTGTCCAGTACGGCTTAACTGAGGCTTACAGGAAAAAGTGTTGTCAAAATAGCAGGGAGTTGTGATGGCAGGTGGTGGTGAAGCAGCAACAAGACGAGGCTCCCACCAAAATATGGCTCCTGGAAAGCTTTTTTTCCCTGTTTTTTCTCTCTTCATCGCCAAGCCAGGGTAAAGGTCTAGCTGCACACTGGCTGGGGTTGAGGGAAGCATTCAGTGGTGCGAATAGAGCCGAAATTGTAGGAATTAGACTTGCTGAATTTTCTTGAAGGAAGTAAGCCATGCGAAGATGAGATGGTGCACTTGAAGTACGAAATCCCTTCAATTCCAAAAAGTAGTTTTCTGTGTATCGAAAGATGCCCGATATATGAGAGCAATGCGTGCTTACTTTCTCTGCTGTTGCGGTTGTGCTTGATGAAAGTTTTGAAATAAGCAATCACCTCTGACATACCAGGAAACCTACAACACCCATTTCAGTTTCACAGGGTGCATTGCCCCCGCCCACCCAAACCACTCATTACAAAAGTTACTCATCTCGCCAACCCTTATGTATCCAGCCCACCCACTTTCTACCCACCATCCACATCCAACTTTTAAAAGAAATATACACAGATTATCAAACACAGAACTACTCATAGAATTTTGGAAGTTGTAATATACTCGCAAATGATAATACGAAGAGAGTCTGACAACACGAGCCAAGGCCACGAAGAATGGATGCAGGTAAACTTACAAGACAAATCGTGCAAGTAAATAGACGTCACTGTATTATTTTCTGGTCTCCAAAAATGCGGCGTGAGTTATACTGATTCATGATGTGCCTGTGACCTTAACCTTTGGCGTTTGTTTATTAGCTTATTAGGAACCTCAGGGCCTTGAAGTGCTCACGTTTAGCAAAGAAAAAATGTACACACACACACACACACACACACACACACACACACACACACACACACGATACAAATACAGATACATCCTCTCTCTCTCTCTCTCTCTCTCTATGTTAATCTTCAGCGTATTCTCCGTGTTCTTTACATGAGAAAGCGAGATTAGGCACGGAGATAGACCTGCACCTCGACTAGGTTTTAGGCAGGATATGATTTTGGGGTTGTCTCTCTGGGGTTAGGTAACGATAATTTCGGCTTACACATTCTTCAGGCAAAAGAATGTCATATTTTTGTTATTAATTGTCGTCTTAATTCACCCTATTTTTTTTTTCCTTCACTTCTCTTCGGGTTGTGTGTGTGTGTGTGTGTGTGTGTGTGTGTGTGTGTGTGTGTGTGTGTGTGTGTGTGTGTGTGTGTGTGTGTGTGTGTGTGTGTGTGTGTGTGTGTGTGTGTGTGTGTGTGTGTGTGTGTGTGTGTGTGTGTGTGTGTGTGTGTGTGTGTGTGTGTGTGTGTGTGTGTGTGTGTGTGTGTGTGTGTGTGTGTGTGTGTGTGTGTGTGTGTGTGTGTGTGTGTGTGTGTGTGTGTGTGTGTGTGTGTGTGTGTGTGTGTGTGTGTGTGTGTGTGTGTGTGTGTGTGTGTGTGTGTGTGTGTGTGTGTGTGTGTGTGTGTGTGTGTGTGTGTGTGTGTGTGTGTGTGTGTGTGTGTGTGTGTGTGTGTGTGTGTGTGTGTGTGTGTGTGTGTGTGTGTGTGTGTGTGTGTGTGTGTGTGTGTGTGTGTGTGTGTGTGTGTGTGTGTGTGTGTGTGTGTGTGTGTGTGTGTGTGTGTGTGTGTGTGTGTGTGTGTGTGTGCGTGGGTGTGTGTGTGTGTGTGTGTGTGTGTGTGTGTGTGTGTGTGTGTGTGTGTGTGTGTGTGTGTGTGTGTGTGTGTGTGTGTGTGTGTGTGTGTGTGTGTGTGTGTGTGTGTGTGTGTTTCAGGTAAAGAGAGAGAAGGAAAACGACAGCAAGAATGAAATAAAAGAGACTTCCTCTAACTAAAGGCGTTAACTACTACGAATCGATGAAATTTCTTTAATTTACCAAGAGAGATGATGAGATATACAGCCTTCCAAGTAACAAGAGGCCAGGAGAGGAACGGGGGAAGGAAGAGGAAGGGATCGAGGAGAGGTGAGGAGAGGACAGAAAAAGGGAGCAAGATAGGAATGGAGAGGGAATAGAATGGACAATGGGAGAGCAGGGAAATGGAACGATGAGGAGAAATGGTAACAGAGGAAATTTAGAGAAAAAAGAGAACTGATAGGAGGGGATGGGAACGAGATGGGAGGGCAAGACAGGGACACAAAATGAGATAAAAGCGAGGAGACACGAGGGTAGGGGACAGAATGGAGGAAGGGGAGGAGAGAGAAAAAAGAATTACAAAAGGAGAAGAGTAAAAAAGAGAAACGGATAATACGACAAGAAGGAAGAAAGGAGGAAAGGGGAAAGGAGAGCGGTGACAGGAAGCGGAAGGTTAGAGGGACGTGGAGATACGAAACGATGGGAGGGAATAGAAATTGGAGAGAAACAGGGAAGACAGGGACAGCAGAAGGAAGGTAAGAGGGAGTGGGAAAGGAAATGGAAAAGGATAGAAAAAGAATGGGAAGGGTGGAGCGATAAAGGGGAGTGGAGGGGAGAGGAAGGGAGAAGGGGGGAGTGGAAGAAGGAAGAGGAGAAGACAGAAATGGGAAGGTGAGAGAAAGAAGGGTAAGAGGATGAATGGGGGAGAGGAGGGGAGAGGATAGGAGAGTGCAGGTGACAGGAGGGAAAAGAGAGCAGGCAAGGGGAGGAGACAGGGGAACGAGGACAATAGAGAATAGAAGAGGGGAGTGTGGATGGATGAGAAGGGGAGGAGAGGAGAGAAGAGGGGGATGTGGGTGAGTGAGAGGAAGGACGGTGTGTACAAGCCTACTTCCTTAGTCCTCTACGTACCCTAGATGGTGACAATGGCAGACCAGCATACCGTGGAAACATTCACAAAATGCAAAAACGGAAGCTTCTCCAACTTTTTGCACCACTCACCATTTTTCTTCATCATTTTGTCACCTTTTTTCCATTTATTTTTTTACCAGTCTCACCATTTTTACTTGTCAAGCTGTTTCCAGTTTATTTCATTAATTCCATTCATTTGCCACGGTAGCTTTCGTCTTTCTTTGGCCACCAGACGTTTCTTGGCTGTAAATCCTCTCTCTCTTTGAAGCTGCAAAACGAAAAACCTATTATTTTTTAAAATCTGTACCTCATTATATTATGTAATAGTAAATTACACCATCCTCCGCTCTGTTTAGTTCGCAATTTTCTCCCAGTTCTCTCACAGGTTTATTTCACCAGTTAATTTAGCATCCTCTTACAAGTTAATTTTACAGTTCTCGCACCAGCTTACTTCACTAGATGATTTCACTATACTTTCACCAGCTTCTTTCACCATTCCCTGACCAGCATTTTCACCGTTATTATCATCAGTTTGTTTCACCAGTTTTCTTCAACACCCTCTCATCTACTTATTAAACCACCTTCTCTCTCCAGTATGATCTCTCACCAGTAATTTTGTCATGTTCTCAAAAGTAAAATGCTTAACATCTTGCTCATTACGAGCTGCCTTCCCAAGTAAAATAAATTCGTCTGGTAGAAGCAAGAATGAATTATAGTGTCTCTTTACTAACGGGTTAATATACTGTAGAGTGCATCTAACAACATTTACTAAGAAAGGCCTGCCCTAAAGTAATTGAAAACGTTTAATGCTTGCTAGAATAAAACACAAAAAAATCACTGAAGGGAAAAGGAAGGATAACTGCAAAACGAAAAGAACCACCATCATTTTCTAACACCATTTTCTCCTCAGCTTTCGTGCTCCATGACTCTCCGACTTTTCCCTAACATTAATCCTGATTCCTCTTAATGGACGCAGCTAAGGAGAAGGTGAAGAAGAGCACTGAGGGTGAACGCATTACAATTAGGAGTGCACAGAAGCGTAGCGTTGGTGGGGATGATCTGTAATGAGGGGGATAATTGATACTTACACCCTATTTTACTCTTGATTTAACTTCTCATTGTTGTACTCCAATAATTTCCTCTTGATTTGACTATTCATTTCTATACTTATTGATCTCAAATTCTGATAACGGCAGGTGTCCGAGGCTCAAATGTCTTCATAATAAGATGCTGCTTGAGATCATTTACTGTGGAAGTTATTTATCAGTTACTGAGGAATACGAAAAAAAAGCATGTTTCACTGCACAAAAATATAAATTGAAACACTGGTCTCCCACTTTCTGCATGGCGGGGGCTTCCTGTATCCCTTCAGCACAGTGTGACAAGAAAATTAAAACACACACACACACACACACACACACACACACACACACACACACACACACACACACACACACACACACACACACACACACACACACACACACACACACACACTGATTGGTAAGTATGTAACCAACGAATAGTGATATGGTGGCCTAGTGGGTTACGGCGCTTGAACTGGATGTAGTCCATAATGATCTAAGTCCTGGGGAATGTTGGCCTTCATTGCCCACGTAAGGCCTTCATTTTTTTGGACTGTGCAGCTTAGTTCCAGTTACTTACACTCATGACAAGGTAACAGAGAATTGCATAATGACTGGTTGAATGACATAATTTTGTAAACATGTAACTTTCGTCAAAATTATTGCATGCGTTCATTCAAACCGTGGTATGAAACACACACACACACACACACACACACACACACACACACACACACACACACACACACACACACACACACACACACACACACAGTGTATATCCATCAGTCAATCAATCACTCAATCAAGCAATCAATTTATCTATCTATATACCGTACGATATCAATGTAATGAAAGGATTTTACGAAAGAAATCCCTATCTGGATTAAGTTTATCATCAAGATATTTACCTGTTTTCCTTACGAGCCAGGTGTCCCGTTGTGGGTGTTGTGGTGTTGTCTGCGTGCCGAGCCTCACCCCTGACAGCTTCCCTCATATCCTATTTGGCCCACAAGACACTATCATATCAAATCCGACAGGGACACCAAATACCCGGACCCCCAGCCTACCCAGTCGTCACCACCGGGGTCTTATTGTCCACGTGTGCCCCTCCCCGTTTGCATCCCCACCTTTCACGCCCCCTCCCTCTCTTCTCCCCCTCTCACTCTCCATCTCACTTCTTTATTCTCTCCTTCCCCGCCCTCACGCCCTCTCGCCCTCTCACTGCACTCCCCCATGCTCACGCCCCCTCCCACCTCTCATTTCTTCTCACCTTTCACAAACCGTCTCCCCTGTCACTCTCCCATCTCTGTCTCACTCCCTCTTCCTCCTATCACACACTTTCCCCCACCCTCGCTCTCCCTTTACCCCCGTCTAACACCCCTCCTCCTCGTATATCTCCTCCCCTTCCCCTCTTCTCACGTCCCCTCCCCCACATCTTCTCCTTCTCTCTCTTAATTCTTCCCTTCTTTCACCTCCTCAACTCCTCCTTCTTACCCCCTCTTTCCCTCTCACGACCCCCTGTTTTCTCCCCCTTCCCCGCGGCTCACCTGGGGATAAGCTTAGCCTGCCACACAATAGGGTAACTAGGGCGCTCTAATTAGATTCGGGGCTAAATGTAGAATTACTCCTATCCAGATCACCTCCAGCTGGGTTAGGGTGAGGTGGGGGAGGGCGTGAGGTGAGGTCAAGATATGGGGTATTTTCTAAGGAACAGATATATAATGGGCACACGAGGGAGAGGAAAACCCACACTCTCATTTGATATTATTTTCATTCAACTCTCCTTTACAGCGAGGACGTATTTTGTTAGTTTGTTCTTGCTATCTTTAGGCGAAACTTCATTCAGTTTAGGAGAGATCTTTCCACAATAGACAGGTTAGATAGGTCTATAGCTCCCATTTCCCTACTTAGTACTAGAGGTTTTGCAAAGTTTTAGATAGTTTCTTCTGCAGCCATTATTAAAGTTAAAAGATGTCCCGTTGATGATGTGGTTAACCCTTTCAGTCCCCTGGCTTAAATTTTAGATTATTCCTGATATCACTAAATGATTTTATTCTGCTTAGGAGATCCGCCTAGAAGTGAATGGGTTAACGGAGGCGATATACAACCATGTTTGGAAAGGATCTTTCTATTCTTTATTAAATCGTTTGAAAATAGCAAGAATAAAAAAAAATACTTTATTGTTAGGTTTATATTTCATCAGACGAATAAAGAAACTGCAAAAGGACTGCACGGGAAAGAGCTGGTGCTCACAAAACTGCGTGGGTATGGCATGTTGTGGTCATAGACTCTTCTGGATGTAAACGCGGTGGACTGCAAGTCAGAGCTGCTATTCCCATTCAACCCACCATCCTCCCTCCGGGGGAACTGAGGGACGTATGTATAACTGCCCATAGTGGCGTTCAGATATGTCGATTCCACCACATGCAGGTGTCCCTCCCTAGCACCAGGTGTTAAATAACAGCATGACAGGACTAAGAAGAATGAAGAGGAAGTTCTATGGAAAATGAACTGTTGAGAAAGATTTGAGGGTTGCATATCTCTCTCTCTCTCTCTCTCTCTCTCTCTCTCTCTCTCTCTCTCTCTCTCTCTCTCTATTTATATATATGTTAGTACACACTGTATATTCACGTGACAAAAGTTCTATTAATTTTGGCAAACTTGACAGCCAAAGGAATGGCTCTTTCCTATAGTTATCAAAAAGATAAAACCATTGTGAATGGTGTGGAGTGTGGAATGAAACCGAGCATTTCACTGGTTTAAATGATAAGTGAATGAATGTACGGTCCCTTTAACTGGACATTCTGATTGTATCTCCTGTGTGTTCAGTGTTATTTTTCTGTAGGCTATACCCATCTTTAAAATGGTTGATGACGACGAGGACGACGGCGACGGTGATGATGTTGATGAGCAGTGGGAGGAGGATTTTATAAGAAAGTGCAGAATTACAAGGTCGTTTTCCCCCATGAATATCTCTTACGCTGTCTGGCAAACAACATTATGGGTCAAAGCTCTCTCTCGTCCAGAACGCAGCATATTTTGAATTACACAGGCTTTTATGTTCAGATGTGCAGCTCTGTCTAATGTATTTCCTAATAATTTACATGCCATGTTTAAGGTCCATAGTTCATGCACAGATTTAAACTGAAAGAGCCATATTTATAGACAAGGAAAAAAAAAGAAGTCCTTTCCATACCCTAAACATCAATAATCTGATTGAATATTAATAGAAATGTATACAGTTAGCATCTTCAGTCCGGCGAGGTCTTTTGTATTAAAAATCTTTCTATCACAATGCTATTTTATACAATTTAGGGAGACCATCTAGCAGTGAAAGATCTAATGAAGGCCATACAGTATCTAACCCCTGCAGTGAGTTATGTCTTTCCTACGTTGAATAACATAGTATGGAGATTGCCGAGATTAGACAAAGAAGACGTCGCTTGAATCAAGGCTTTAATGACATAAGATCATAATCATCATCATCATCATCAGCAGCAGCAGCATCATCATCATCATCATCATCATTATTATCGTCATCATCATTCGCTTCTTTTTCCCACCTGAAGATAGGGTGAGACAGGGTACAGATATACAGGAAAAAAAAAAAAGATAGATGTTGAACTATTCAACAACATACTCAATGAAACGGGCCACTCACGCATTCACTCAAGCACCCCGTAACTCTGGTCCCACCTGCATGTACACCTGTCCGCACTCAGTTTCATATTTGCCTGTCCAACAAAGCCAGTCCCTTCTCATACACACCTTACAAATTTCATTCAGCTAGTTCGAGTCCGTGTCAGTTCCATAGCCTCATCAGCTTCCATTCCTCGCTTTTGCACACACTCATAATAGCAGTAAAATGTGGAAACCGAAAAATGAATAAGATGGCCATGCTACAAGACTCAGCAGGGAACTCCAAGAGTTAAGGGTGAGACAAAGGCGACTGAGGGCTTAGGATATTTCTTAGCACTTTTTCCTTAGCCATTTATTTTTCCTGTTACACCAAAAAATTATCTCGCGCGTTCCTGATAAAAGCAGGATATAGATAACATGCAAAAATATTGAGATTTAATATACAAAATAAATCGCTGTGAAGGTAACGTTACGGTATGGAATCTCCTATGCCAACAAGAATATAGCTTGAGTGAGACTGCGAGGTCATAATGATCCCGACGTTTCCTACGGACGTGAAAAAGTAATGGATATTTTAACGGTACTGCGGCAGGATCAAGGTGATGCTGCTCATATGGGGTAAAGAAGGGGAGGAAACTGACGTGCCCAAAGACGGACGATTAACCTTTCGAGTTTGATAATTCATTTTAAATTTTATTCCTGCCACTTTCAAATGACCTAAGTTAGCTTTGCGGGAGATACCAAGTTGTGATGAAGGGGTTAATGGAGACTGTTTCCATCTCTTAAACTACAGATGATTTCTCCAAAGCTAAAAAAAAAAAAAAAATCAGGCTGTAGCAAAAATCAGTGACTGCAGGGGTTAAAATGAGGACTGACTCCATGAACACAAAGAGGCCATCTTGAAAATTTACCCTTGCCATCCAAATGGTTTTCTTCGACATAGGAGAAATTTTCGAACTGGAGGACATACATATACACATACAGCCTTCATTAAGAGATTCATCAGGAGGAGGTTCTCGAAAATTGAATTAAATCACGTGGCTCTAAGTAGAATAAAGTACTAAAGACACCCTGGAAGTGAAGAGTTAAGCATAACAAAGGGCAGTGTTACATACGATAAGAAAGAAGGATAAACACACGGAACATACGCAAGGCAGAAGCATAAAAGGTGACATGTTAAAGCTTGACACAGCAGGAAGAAAATCATGAATCATACAACTGATCACGTTATTTGTTGCAGTGGAGCTGTCCAGGAATTTGTGTATACAGGAATTTCTTTTTGATAGGTTTCGTTCCAGTACAGACTGTAACAGTCCTTAGGAATTTCCTATATCAGGCAGTCAATATGTATTTTAATTCAGTTAGAGTGAATGGATCTGTAACACTCCCTATAATCCTACTTCCTATGATCCTACAAAGAAAAAATCTGGTGGCGGAAAATCAGTGAAGAAAATGAACACCACGACCTGGGTCCAGACACAATAGTTTTCACATTATCCACGTCCAGGCTAATTTTCTTCAAGATTGTCATAAAGCCGTATGACCATTGTAAGCGTGAATTTTTTCCAGTCAGAACTTGAAATACGTTAGCCAAGCCTCATCGGGATAAAGCAGTGATCAGGATATAATGCAGACAGCACTACTGTACTGCTGCCATACATTCATTCATTTAATGAGTGATCAAAATTTAATCACACCAGTGTATAGGTTTCTGTTTTTTCGAGTCCTAAAACAGAGGAATAATTAACAGAACAATCATTAAGTGATCTCAAACAGAGAAACCGCCCTGTTGTGTACACACACACACACACACACACACACACACACACACACACATACAGAGAGAGAGAGAGAGAGAGAGAGAGAGTTCCAGTATCCAGATATCTCATTACTGGTAAGAACATAAACCCATTCACTGCAATGATGTTTTATGTTATTCTCATTTTCTCCTGACACTTTTATTCAGCCTGGGTAGACTTGAGGAAAAGGAGGGACTAACTATTGTCTTCAGTCCCTCTTTCATTTCGTGAGTTCCTTCTTAATTTCAGTAAAATCGTCTGAAGGTTGCAAGGACGAACTAATAGGTTATTATATAGAAAGTGTCAAAAAATTTTAGTACACTGAACTGGGATTACAAAGGAAAAAAGAAGGGAGAAAGAAAGAAAGAAAGAAGGAAGGAGAGGAATAAAGAAAGAAAGATGTAAGGAAAGGATGAAAGAAAGAAAGGAGGAAGGAAAGGAAGAAAAAATAGAAAGATGTAAGGAAAGGAAGAAAGGAAGAAAGAAAGAAAACAGAAAACTACAATACGTTCAGTAGCCGATTTTTATAATCATGAGAAAGAGGAATCACCGTAAAAACGCCAGGTACAGGAGAACCTGCGATGGTCTCTCTTTTTTTAAGCTGTTCTACAAGGAACAAGAATACCATCGCCTTCCCTACCACCCCACCCCGGCGCACCACAACAACACACACACACACCACCCTCGTATCTTCACCCTCAGAGCCTGTCCACCGCGACGCCTAATCCTCTCATTGTCACTGTCCCGGGCCTCTTCAGCGTCAATCCTTAACGGTACACGCATTCCCATTTCCAATTTGTAAGGACTGGGATGGGAAGGGAGGCGAGACAATAGGATAACGGAGGACCGGCGGGGTTTCAATCTAGCGGGGCACTTTGACCTACCTTGACCTCATCGCCGTGTCCAATCATCCCCTGGTTGTTATATTTAGAAGCCGTGAGAGCTCAAGTGCGCCGCGACAGTAAGCAGATGCATTAACATGTAACTGAGACATCTTTGGAGGAAAAAGGTATACCACATTACATTTGCACAAGAGCTACTCGATATTATAATTAGGAAAAATAAAGACATATCCAGTCGTAACATATTGCGTTATACAATTACTTCATGGCAAGTTAAGCTACTAAATACCCTAGAAGTTTATGGAGCATACTTTTACCCGAGATAATTAAAAATGCCTAACATTTCCAGGAAAAAGTAGCTTATTTATGTGCCGTACAGTCCAATATCAAGTTAGTTATATTTTCTACGAAAAGTGAATTTCATATTTTAAAATATTAACATAAGTACCATTCACAGAATATCAAATTTCTTTAAAGTGGATTGTGTTCATTCCTTGAAAGCCTCGTTAATTTATGTGAAATATGCACCTTTAAATGGGAAAGCGGTTCAGTATGATGGCGAATAAATATGACACAATGGAAGGCCTGATATATTCCCAAAAAATTCTCTCCTTACTCTGCGCCTTGAGATCTCACCTAAATCATTTACAGCCAGCACGACCACGAGACTCGCACCTTATCCTTTAAATTCCAGTAAAAATCCCACAGTGTCGAGGCAGAGTGTCTGAGCTTCACGCAGGCGCAGTAAAGGACACACCCGAGAACCGAAAAATGGAAAAGGAACACAACGATGCTGAAACACCAGAAAAACGCGAAACTCCAGCGGGAAAAAAAAATATGGCCGAGAAAACACTGGGCCCGGCGTTACGCAAGACGTAATCCAGAGCAGAGTGTGTGATTTTTTTCGCTCCTTCACCCGTTCCGAGTGTGTAGAGGGGTGGGTAGAGTTGTGAGGCGACCTGTAATGATCCGTGCAGCAAATACTATTTCTGCAGATTATGGCGGGTTAGTAGACTCGGCAAACAGAACAACAAGCCTGATCGGAGAATTCGGCCCAGAAGAAAGGAAACATGACAGGTGGAGTTCGAGATCACATTTTTGCGCGGTGAAGAGAGACCCCATTTGAGAGGACTGAAGGGAGCTGGAAAGGCGCCGTAAATTGTGAGACTGCTTAACCACGGGCACGAGAAAAGTCACTGAAGGAAAATGTTGAAGTTAGGTGAGAGGAAGGGAGGCAGGGCACCATTACGAAGGGATGAGAAAGGTAACGAAGAGGTGAATATGGCAACAGTCGAAACTAATTCTCTTCTACCGCACAACATATTTCAGTGTGCTTTGTGTCTGAGTGAGAATGATGATACTCTGTTGACCTTGATCTTGTTGTACATATACTAAGAAATATTAACATGCCTAATTTCCCTCCTCTTAATCTCTTAAATAACGTTCTCATAACATATAGCCAAGTTAAAAATTTTCGATGAGACATATTTTAGTCAAATTAGTTATTTACGAGCAATGCTGCAAATTGTTTATCGCTCTCCCTTCACAAAGCTACATGAAGCAATCTCTTATAAAGATTTACAAACAAATATACATTACGAATAAAAAAAATATACAAACATTTGTTAATTATAATAAACCTCATTGAAATTTGGTGAAAGCGTACACTAATACTGATTCCCCATTTCAATAAAATGACGTCTTTTTCTTTACTCAAACTATCACCGGACGATGCCAACAAAGTCTACATTCAACCCTAGTGGTTCAAGGACTTTCAGTAAAAAAACAAAAACAAAAAAAAATTAATATCATCTGAAGACAGCAGGAATAAGATAAAAGACGTGCTGATAGTGAAGGAGCTGAATGTTGAGGGTGGGGTGGGGAGGGGATAGGAGATGGAAAGCCCTGGAAAAATCTTCATAATATATTCTAATTAATCTGTAAGGTATAAAAGTCTTATATGTATATTATATAATATCATTATTAGAAACAATTATGTTTGACCTTGTCTTTCAACTTTAATATTCATCCTAGTTTACTTGCAAAGTATTCTATAGCTATTTGAAGATAAAATATATCAAGAAATCTCTTACTCTCAACTTAAACTTAAAAAAGTTTGTGAATACATGGTGTGGAGGTTGAACAACAGAATGGGTTGACCGAGAGGCGTGTAAACACCACCAGTCACTACACTACACAGCGGCTACTTCAAAACGCCTCACCATCCGCCTTTGGGCATCTTTCATTCACAGCACCACACTAAACTATACTGCACCATATTATCAGACTACACAACACTAAGTACACAAAACTAAGCTACACTACACTACACCGCACAGCGGCTACTTTAAAACGCCTCACAATTGCCTTTTGGGAGTAACTCATTCACAGCATCACACTTCACTACATTACACTAAACTACACTACATTACACAATATTACACTAGACTACACCACACTACACTGCGGCTACTTCATAACTTCTCACCATCGCCTTTTATCACTCAGTTTCGTACTTTCTTTAATGTCTTCCCTTGTTTTGGTCTTAGATGCCAGGACTACTACTGTTTAAGTTGCTGTAGTGCCCATCGCCGTCACTGCAGCAGACTGATATATAAATACTAATGGTTGGATGTTAACAAACATGTCAAAACAAGAAGTAAACATTCACATGCATGTTAAATACATATACATGCATCCACTTGATCACACAATGGAATGTTTATACGAGTACATACACGGTTATAGTGGCCTCTGAATGACATATTTATGGCTTTAGCTAGTAATATTCTGCTTTGTCAGTTACAGGTATCTGGAATTAACAAATGTCAAGTTTGTTTTATATCTGTCTGTTTCCCAGCATTCCCGCAGGTAGATTTAAGTCTGGTGATCCAAGTCGAAACAAGGAAGATATTTATAGGCTGTAACTTTTTATTGTACATGTCTTCAGGCAAATAATAAGATTCATTTATTCATATTTTAATGAACAGATTGTTCAGTTTAGTCAAAGACAGCCAATTCCTCGTGGTACGTACGAAGCAACGAGTTAACGTTAGCCACTAGACTCTTTTGCCTTGATACTGTGATGTTACGTTCCAAATATTTAGTTTTCTTTGTCTCACTGGAAGAATTTCTATCTATTGCCAGACGCCTCAATCCAGTAAGGGATGGCCACAAATAAACTGCCTCCATGTCGCCCTCCCCAACGCCATTTCACTGCCCTGCTCTCAGCTCACACCCCCCTATCTCATGTGCATCTCCACTCCATCCCTCCATCTCATCCTCGGTCTCCCCCTCCCTCTCCCCCCTTCCACCTCACTCGCATACACTCTCCTTGTTAGTCTCTCGCTCTCCATCCTCTCCGCATGGCCATATCACCTGAATGTATTTCTCCTAACGCTTTCTATCACATCCACATCCACGTCACAACACTCCTTCACTTCCTCAGTTGCAAGTCTCTCTCTCCGTGCAATTCCACATACTCCTCTCAAATAACTCTTTTCCACTGCTCTCATTCTTGACTTGTGTCCTTCCAGCAAAGTCCAAGCTTCACTTCCATACGTTAGGGTTGGTATCATAGTATTGTCATGCAGTGACTCTTTTACTTCCATACTCACTTCCATGTTCCTTATCACGGCTATCAAACAGCCAGCAATCTTTCACCCTGTTGTACCCTTTCAAACACTTCACCGTCTAAACTTCCATCCTTACTTATCACACTACCCATGTACTTAAACGCACTTTTTCCATTTCCTCCTCATCCAGCTCACTGTACATTCATTGGCTTCATTTCTCTCGACGATTATTACTTTTTCCTACATTCACCTTTCTATTCCGTTTCTTATGCACTCTCCCAAACTCATTCACCAAACCTTGCAATTCCCCTTCGTCTTCATTTAACAACAGGCTACAGTATCATCTGCAAACAACAGTATACGGAGTTTCCAAACACTGCCCTCTCTCATTAGGTAACTCCAACATCCACTGCCCTGCCCTGCACCTCTTTTATAACCCCATCCATATACAGATTGAACAGCCATGGGGACATGACACATCCCTATTTCAATCCAACATTCAAATAGAAAAACTCACTCAGTTCACAATCCATACGCACTGCAGCCTTAGCCCCTCATACATACTCCTCACGGCATTCAACAACTTCCCATTTACTCTATATATTCTTAATACTTTCCACATTCCCTGTCTATCCACCCTGTCATGTGCTTTCTCCAAACCCACGAAGGCCGTATACAACTTCTTTCCTTTCTCTAGAAACTTTTCCAGCAAAGACCTAAGAATGACTATCTGACCTTCACAAACTCTTCTCTTCCTAAAACCTCCCTGTTCTTCGTCAACTAATTCCTGTTATTTCCCTGTCTCTGTCAAGTATTTTACCATATGCTTTTCCTATTACACTAAGAAGACATATGCCCCTATGATTACCACATATATACTAGTTTTTCCCCTTTTCCTTTGTACAGTGGAATAATTTTACCTGATTTCCAATTCACTGGGACTCTACCTTCCTCCCAGGCCAATCTGCACATCTTCCATATGCATTCTACTACTGTCTCTCCCCCATGCTTCAGCATTTGCATTGTAATCTGTGTCTTCTTTTTATTATTTATTGTAAGTTTTGTGAGTTAATGAACAACAAAACCATATGGCTAACCCTTAAGCGCAATCTTTCCCTGTCTGCCCCTATCGTGAAACTGCATAATCCAGGAGGGGGTGGCATCTGCTCTACTGTTTGAAGTTTCTGCAGACAGTACTGAATTAGGTGATGCGTTACACGTTATTAAGGAATACCATTATCCCTTTCATAACTGTAATCTCATATTTTAAAGGTCCATATAAATACACGAAATTTCATAAGAATAATATGCCAAAATACGATCATATCCTTTTGGGTATTTCTTAACGATTCACTTGTTACTCTGTTCTACAGTTCACAAGGCTTACTATAACTGCAACAAAACTCACTCATGTAGTTCCATCTCCAAAGAATAAAAATCTTTGAGCAGTGTACAGTCAGTGGGGTACTTGCATTCTCAATTATGCCTAAAGATAATGTACAGGTGGTAAAAATAGCCAAAGCCTTACCTTGACTAATGCATGTCTCAGATGGTTAGATTTTCCATGACGAAATGAGAGAGAGAGAGAGAGAGAGAGAGAGAGAGAGAGAGAGAGAGAGAGAGAGAGAGAGAGAGAGAGAGAGAGAGAGAGAGAGAGAGAGAGAGAGAGAGAGAGAGAGAGAGAGAGAAACATTTCGCCCACTGTGGCAATATAATCAACGGTTACAGTATCTTATGTGAACGATTTGTTATCACAGTACTTCTGCAAGTGAGAAAGGCAAGGTTAATGTGTTGATCAGTTGGCGAAAGGAATGAAAGAAAGAACAAAAGAAATGAAAAAAGAACGAAAGAAGAAAGAAATGTGTGTGTGTGTGTGTGTGTGTGTGTGTGTGTGTGTGTGGAGTGGGGGAGTTGTGTGTAGGTGTAAGTGTGGGTGTGTCTGAGGGGGAGGAGGGGAGATGGGGGGGTCGGCAGGTAGAGCAGCACACGCCAGCTGTCGCTTCGCTCGTGCCCACCTGTGTCCTCCCACCCACACCACATCACACCACACTGCATCATAACACAAGACAGCACACCACATCACACTACACCGCAATAAATTACACCACCACACCACAACACACTACACATCACACCATACAGTACCACTACAATACACCGCACCATTCCACATTGTGCCACACCACACCACGCTTCATTACATAAACACACCGCACTGGACCATAACACCATACATCAGTAGCAATACATCACCACACCATACTACACCATGTAACCACCACCGACAGTACACTATATTATGCCACATCCCACACCACCACACCGCACAGCGAAACTACAAAACACATCACTCTCACTTTGTGCCACACAGTACCTCTCCAACACATGACTGCGCTACACCACGCTGCAGCACACCACTAAACCACACCATAACATCACACTTGAAAACTTAACATCACACCATAACCCCACAATAGAAAATCACACCACCACAACACACCTTATCACCACACTACTCCAGATCATGTCGTACTGCCTCACATAACAGCACCACCATACATTTCACCACCACACTACACCTTAGCATACCATAAGCATCACACTACAAAACAGTAAAACACTAAACCACACCGCAACATCATAGCGCACTACACACCAAACTGCACCATATTATGCCACACCTTACCATTGCACACAACACCACACTACACCAGAGTAAGCCACACCTCAGCAATACCCTATACTGCAACATACCACACCACACCACAGCATATTACACTTCACCACCACACTACACCATTCCAGGCCACACCACACCACACCACACCGCTACTTGACCCTGTGCACCAGACGTACGGCCTCTACAGTAATACATCGGGAATGACAGAGTTGGTCTTGTGGGAGTATGAGTCTTAATGGCCTACAAATATTTATAGATATTTGAGTTGTCGCTCAAGTTAATGAAATACGGACTTGAGAGAGAGAGAGAGAGAGAGAGAGAGAGAGAGAGAGAGAGAGAGAGAGAGAGAGAGAGAGAGAGAGAGAGAGAGAGAGAGAGAGACAGAGAGAGAGAGAGAGAGAGAGACAGAGAGAGAGAGAGAGAAGCCTAGTAGGATGATAGTCTATACTCGACTGAATATTGATGCAGAATGATTGATTATGGGTATTTATTTTTCTATCTCAAGAGGGTGTTTGAAGTGGAGCAGAGGCCTTCATAAGTTTGAATGGGTGAATGGATAATATATCACCCATTTCTCTAGGTACTCTTTTGATACTTCCTATATTCATTGTCTACCTTTTCCTGTTCCTTTCATTTCCTCCTTTCCACCTGTGTTCCTTAGTGAAGAGAAGGGTGAGGATGATGGAACTGTATCATGCAGCGTGTATCAGGTTATCGCAGCAAATGTTATCCTTTACATCTAGCCCTCAGTATTCTGCCCAGACACCCTTCTTCCGATGAGGCAAGCCAGACGCCGGGGCACATGAAGATCCGCCCCCGCCCTCTTTCCCCTTTGCGTGACACCATATGCCTTCTCCAGACCACCTCCGAATTAACAGCCGTTCACCACCCACCCTTCTCAGTCACCTTTAGGCCTACACCTCACACCTGTTGATGACGATGATGTGTTGCGCCCCTGGTGGCCGATAGAGCAATTACCTGCCATCTGGTGCGTGGACGAGAGACTTGGACAAACACGGAGATCCTCGACTTAGCACTTCTAAAATTCGCAGAGCTACCACTTGTTCTGGGTGTTGGTTTAATGTCCCTGTTAGTCCCTTTACTCACTCAGACACATGAGGTGTGTATCAAAGGGACTCAATTCTTCTTCTTAATTCTTACGAAGTATTACAACTGCAACAAATGCTCCATAAATTTTTTGCCATAAATCATGTACATTCTTGCGTACAACAACAAGTCCGTTTAAGACAAGGCCGCAGCACTGTTCATAAAACATTTTACGAACAATAAAGCTAAAGAGCATACAGAACAGACGACGGAACACCAAGGTTAAGAGGGCATAGCATCCTCTACCCTCAGTCACGGAGTCAGATGTAGGAAGTGGCGAGCCACCCACCTTCAGACCTGCTGTTTCCCACCTTGTTGCCCCGTCTCGCCTCCCACCTGACGGCTCACGGGGTCGGGAGTTGCTCAGGTCTCTTATGCATAAAACTTCTTGAGCTTAAGTTCCGCATAAAAGCACTTGTTTACACTTCTCTCTTACCCCAGTAAATCCACAAAACACAGCCAGTTAAAATCATAGTAAACAATAACATGAAAAACAAATAATTTCTGATAATATATAACTGACTAAGAGACTTGTATATCATGAGAATTGCTTTAGATCTCTTGTGAATGCGAGTCCTAGAGAGGTTGCTGCGGTAATAAGGGTGGTCTGGGCAAAATGATGGTCGTTTAGAGTCATCGAGAGTGATCGCAACTGGAACGTGAGGTGAGGAACTAGGATGTTGTTTTTTCTATTTGTGTGATCGATCAGAGACTGGGAATTTGTTAGACGGCCACGGAACCTCGAAATTTGTTTTACGTGATCCTAGGCACTTACTCTCACTCGGTAGACATGCATAGGTTGTTTATCGGTAAATTATGGAAATGACAGCACCTATTCCGTGTGTCCCAAGATCAGGTAAACGAGAGCAATACGATCCACAAGCTCATCTCTCTCTCTCTCTCTCTCTCTCTCTCTCTCTCTCTCTCTCTCTATATATATATATATATATATATATATATATATATATATATATATATATATATATATATATATATATATATCTTCATTGCGGTCAAGCTATTAATCATGCAGCTACAATTTTCACAGGACATACATTCATTTCCCTTTCCACCACCTCATTACATTTCCAGCTCATCCTAACGTCTCTCTATCCCTACGTCAATTCTTTACTCCCCTCCACACCCCTGTGCCTTCATTCTTGGAGGATATCCGTATGTCATAGCCGTTATGTCAAAAGGTAGTTCATATGGAGAGAGAGAGAGAGAGAGAGAGAGAGAGAGAGAGAGAGAGTGAGAGAGAGAGAATTCGTGTGTTAATATCAGTGCCGTGAATTGGTAAGATGGAAAGGATTAATTCGAATGAACATTATTTCTATGTGATTATAACAACAATACATTACCCTCTCCAAACGGTGACAATTTTTTATTTATTTTTCTTGTTGGTACAAAATGACCATACGGGGTTGAAGACAATCTCCTATAAGTAAAGGAGTTACTGAAGGCTATAGCTAACCCCTTCAGTATGAAAAATATTACACACACACACACACACACACACACACACACACACACACACACACACACACCACCACCACCACCACAACGGCATGGAAGGAAGCAACCGTTTCGTAACAGCCAACAAGACTGTCACGTGAATAAGACACTGTCCGCACACGGTATAATTTCCTATTATAATTTCAAGATTCATTAGCCCGTTCCTTTCCCTACTTTGCATACTTCGCCCAATTTTTTCATAAAGCCTCCATAAACTCTTATCATTATAATCATTAACCTCGTTCTACTTCCGGGAGGGGTCGCCAGAATTCTATGGAAGAAGGAAACTAAAAAAGGAAGGAAAAAAAGAATGATAAAAAACGGGCCTCTGCATCCTCTGGCTATTTACAGTCACAGACAAAAGTTCGGCCACTATTTTACTAAGTCTGTTTCACATATATGACATGTCCACCACTTTCTTCCGTGAGGTATCGTAACAAAAAGGAATATATCTATGGACTGAGTACCAGACCAAGCCTCTCTTATCTTAGGAAGCTTAGACAGCAGAAGGGGAGTTGGAAGCAAAAGAGGTGGAATATTAAGCAAATTTTTGTCACTATTTGTGCAGAATGGAACAGGGTGGGGTCTGAGCCTCGTGGCACTACAAACATTTCATCATTTATCGCGGACGCCACGTTACGAATCCTGCTAATAAGTATCAACAGATCTAAGTAAAAATAAAATTCAGTCAATCGAAATCCATGAAAACTTCCTTCAGTGCGGAGTCGTCTTTTACAGTATATTCATGATGCTGCCGTTACCTCTTTCTTCAGCTTTAGATAAACTATGAAAATTGCATAGGATACTAGGAAACCCCTTCACTATCACTGGGCCCTCCTAAGTTGAATTACGACGTTTGACAGTAACAAGAATTACGGTGTAAGGCCGCTTCTTAGAGGCAAATACTGAATCGTAATCATACTCAACAGTTTCAAGCAGATAACAGACCCAACCAGTCGAAATTCATGAAAGCTCAGCTGGACAATGATTATGTAGCTGAAAATAAAGGGCGTTTCGTAACCACACTTTCTCAGCGACTTATTTTTCCTGAACACTTTAACAGTCTCCTGTATGTTACTGATCACAAACTGAGTCATCATTAATGCGGTATAAATAATATTGAAGAAAATAATGGACCGTGATATGCAACAATATTCCGAGATGGACAGACTATGTAAAGAAGATAGAGAATGAGAAAATGAGTTTATAAGAGTGTGAGTGTGGCGGAGGAGGGAGGAAGATGGAGAGACAGGGTGAGTTAGAGGGATGAGGTGGAGAGATACATGAGAGAGGGGGTGTGAAGTGGAGAATGGGCAACTTGATGGCAGAAGACGGTTATATGAAGGCGATTTGTTTTGTCCCCCCCCGCACCTTGTGGGACTGAGGCGTCTGGCCATAGATAGACAGACAGACATATACAAATCTCTAGTGAAAACAATGCAACGAAATCTTCATTACCAACGAGAATCATTAATAGCCTTTTGTGTGATATTAAAGCTGCGTCGTTATTCAGCCCTTGAATCCAGTGACGCATTTTATATCTTGTTCTTGCTATTTCCCGTAGACCATATTCAGCTGTGGAGAAACATTTTGAACTGGTTAGGTATAGACTTTACACACCCTTTGCTCTTTACTATTGAAGATCCTTACTAGCTTAAATAAATTCTCTGATGGTAGCTTGATTTAAAAAAAAAATCATTTCAATGACGGGGATGAAAAACTATAAACAAAAAGAGAGTTTTCAAGATAATATAAGAGAATACCGACGCACGAAATGGAGTATAGGTTGCCAAGGAGGAACTGCTATGAAATCTCTTATATTCATGAGGCTCACAGAATGGATAGGGAAGTGTAAGCATACAAGAGAATACTAGGGCGCCATATGCAAAACAAATCGATAATCGAAAAATGCTACGAAGTCTCCTATATCAACAAGAACCTCAGAGACCAGACACTCCTCTGTTTAACCTCTTCAGTACGTGGCACCATTTATAATTCATTCACGACATCAGCAGAAAAGTTCATATTCATTCTAATTCTATGGGTGCCGCTACGCTTGCTCGAAACATGTGTTGGCAACATGTTTCAAACTGTGCCCAGAACAATGTTACGGGCATGTTTGAAACACAAGTGTCTCGAACATGTTGGCAACTCTGCTGGAATCATGTTGGTAGCACTGGTATGGACAAGGCTTTGAGCTGCGGACATTAATCTAACACAGCAGTAGACCATTACTTGTGACCGTGATACCGTTTGAAAATCTGTCTTTGACATCCTGAAGTAATTACGAAATTCTGAACTATCCTCCATTTGCACCGCTAGCAGTCCAATGTCATCTCTAACGAGATCATTTACAAAATGATGTTCATCATCATAGGGGTTTGCCTTACGTGATGGACGCACCCAAAATCGCCGACGAGCACGTATTTTTTGTCCCTGCCGTGCACATAATACAATCTGTGCGGCTGCGACAAGTAAGGCGTCCTCCCTCATCGCCATGTTGCTGGGTATTGTCTCTCACTAGTCTGGACCACACGACTACTTCACCTTTGTTTCGAACATGTCAGTGACTTTCTCGAAAACCATACTCGTGACATTGCCAATAACATGTCTGTGACACGTTGCTAACATGTTCAAGGCATGAATCTAACATGTCACGAGCAATGTTTCCGATAATATTCGAGGGCAAGTGTGGCCGCAACCTAAGAGAGACTTCTCGAGCAAGAGAAGCTAAACACAGCCTTGATTAGTCTCTCCATTACAAGAAGTCTCCCGAAAGAGGAATGAAAGCATTTTGGAGATTGCAACAAAAAAAAAAAAAAAAAAAAAAATGTTACCAGCAGACGATTTTCCTCACTTAAGGAAAGCACTCTTGTAATGAAAGGGATAATGCAAGCAGTACTTGACCCCATCATTTCGAATACTCCATAACTGATTAAGTCTTTCGAGACGGTGAAAAAAAAAAAGAAAAAGTGCCACCACACTTTAAAACAAATGAAAATGATGTTGTCACCATACTGAAGATGTCAAGAGGTAAAAACTAAGGAAGATGTTTAGAGACTGATCAAAGGCACACTTACACTGGAAGCCGGACCTCCCTATGTGTCTTCTGCATTTGATTTCCTCGCTGCTCTGATTATTATTTCTTATTTTCTTACAGTCTTCATGCGATTTTTATTCAGCCCTGCAAAGACCTTTCGAACGGCAGTACGATAATTATTTTTTCCTAAGTTAAACAAAATTTTCTGAAAGTTACAAGACTTCACTGAAATAAAACGTCATCGTAGTAAAAAAAAAAAAAAAAAGCTAAAAATAAAGTGAAAAGTCCAGTTACTCTCAAGACTAGACTCCGTATTCGTAAAATTGCTTGGCACGAGGTTATTTATAAGAGTACCTGCTAATAATTGACTCATGCAAATACCAAACATATCATAACTAAATCAGAGTGAATTTTAGAGTGAATGTACTATAGTAATTTTGTAAGTAATCTTGGTAATAATTCAATGATAGAATGATTTGTTCGTTGTAGGAATTTGCTAAGATGCTTTATGAATGTGGTCCTGGTTCCCCCTATAGGCCCCTCTGTTTAAAGGCTCCCCCCCCTCCCAACACTTCACTCCTCACCTGGTCTCACCTGTCCTGTACTTCCGCTCTGATGGCCAAGGTGGGGGGAAATGGGAGGAGGGAAGGAGGGGGAAGGTAGAGACAGGAGGCAGGGGGGGGGAAGGTAGGAACAGGAGTCAGGGAGGGGGGGGGGAAAGCAGAGGAGAAAAAAGGAGAGGGGGAAAAATAATGGGTAGGGCTAGAAGGAGGGTGACAATGAAAAGAAGAGATGGAGAAAAAGAAGCTGAGGAATGGAGGATGAAGGGGAGAAAAAGAGGGAACGAGGGAAACTGACGGAACGGGGGATAGGGTAAAGGGGAATAAATTAAGAAAAAGAGATAAGGGGAAGATGAAGAGAGGCAGAGAAGGGAGGGAAATGAAGGAATGGCTATGGGAAATGGAAAGAATGAGAGAAAAAAAAAGAAAAATAAAAGAAAATGAGAGATGTAGGAAGGGAGGAAAGGTAGAGAGAGAGAGAAAAAATAGAAGAGAATAGGGGATAAAATATAAATGGAAGAAGAAAAATATACCAATGGGATAATAAGGAGACATTAAAGAGATGGAAGTGAAGAATATGGTAAATAATGCTTAGAGAATGCAAGGTGAGGTGGAAGGTAAGCAGATGGAGAAAATAGGAAAAAGAAATAAAGGGGGAAGAGAATATGGACAGGTAGCTAGGAAAAGGATAGGTGAAGCAAAGGAATAAAATGATGGGCGAGGAAGGGAAAAGGAGTGAGAGAAAATGGGAAAGAGATAGAAACAAGGAGAGAACAGAGAAAAGGGGTAAGAGGATGGTGAGGGGAAAATACGAAAGAAGGGAAAGCTTAGACAAAGAGAGTGGGAGAAGAGGCTGGGCACTGGGAAGGGGGAGATGAAAAGAGGAAGAGATTGAAGGGAAGGAGAAGAGTGATGATTGGAGGAAGCGAATAAGAGAAAGGGCAATGAACATAAAAGGGAACTGAACTAACGAGAGAAATGGAAAGAGAAGAGAGAAAAGGAGAGAATAATGATGATCATGAAACTAGGAGGGATGTGGAAAGACAAGATAAAAAAGAAGTGCATTAGTAAACGAGGGACATGAATGAGAAAATATGGGAAACGAACAGAGATAATCATAATGACGAGAAAACTGAGAGGGGAGGTGAAGGGTGACGGTAACAAAGCAGGAAATCGGTAAAAGAGGGAGGAAAATTAATAAGTGGGGGGCGTAAAGAGAAGAAAATGAAAGAGGAAATAAGTGTCAGTAAAGAAGGAAATGGAGAAATAAAAAAGTCGTGTTGTTTTAGCCACAATCTTAAAGTAACAGGTATGATTATATTCCTTTACTAACATGTACCCTGAGGAAACTGGCAAATGCATTATATATGAGTTATAATCTATCCTATCTCTCATCTAAGCTTTTATTGTCGAATCATGAGCGCAGGGGTCCGGGTATGAGCCACTCCCTCCAGACATTTATGGCAAGTAACTAGTCTCTCGTCTCTAAAATGTGTTTTGTGAGCGGTAAATCTTAATCACCTTTTGGATGGGACTCATGTGTTAGGAGAGTCTTCACCTACAAGACTACCAGGCGTTCATTTGGTTGTATGGTTATCACCCAGTGTAGTAAATGGTTTCCTGGGCAACAAGAAAACATTTGGCTTCTCACTCAGTCTTGTCACCTGAAGATAGTAATGCATCAAGAGGGTGGAAAGTACACGCGTCAACCTACTATTAAAATACCTCCTCTACCACCATCACCAATAACAACCAAACACCGACAACAACAGTATAATAATAATAATAATAATAATAACAAATACATTCAAGAATCGTATATAAACAGGACAAAGATGAGCACGACAAGAAAAATAAACCTGTTCACCACAAATACCACGGTAATATAAAAAGAATTAAGGTAAACACAAACTCAGATAAAACAGTCTTCCAAATCCTTCCTGACTGACACATAAAGGAGGGGTGATGGGGGATGGGGGGAGGAAGATGAGAGGGTGGAGGTGTGAACATGAGAAGGTCACAGGAGGGGAGGGGGTGAGGGAAGAGGAGGAGAGGGAGGAGGTAGAAGAGAGGAAGAGGGAGGTGGGGAAGCCGAGGAGGGGTAGGAAGAAAAGTGGAGGAAAGGAGGTGGGTAAAGGGACGTGGCTGGGGAAGACAAGGTAGTAGGGAAGGTGTGGAAAAGGGAAGGGGAAGAGGGTGAGGAAAAGGGGAAATGGGAAAGAAGGAAGAAGTTGAATGATGAGGCACGAAGGGGGGAGAAGAAGAAGAAAGGGGAGGATGAAGAGAGGAGAGGAAGAGGGGAGAGGAAGAGGAAAGAGGAGGATGAGGAAAGGAGAAGACGAGGAAAGAAGATGAGGAGGGGAGAAGAGGAAAGGGGAGGATGAGGAGGGAAAGGGAGGGAATAAAGAGGGAGAGGAGAGGAATGGTATACGGGGAATGGAAGGAGACGGAAAGGTGGAGGAGGACTAGGGAGGAGAGGATGGGAGGAATAATAAAGGAAGGGAAGGTAGGGGGGAAGAGGGACCAGGTAAAGAAACAAGAGGGAGGAAAAACAGAGGAGGAAAAGCGGGGGGAAGAAGAGAGGAAGGGAAGGTAAAGAAAAATGGGGGATGGGAAAAGAACGAGAAAGAAGAGAGAAAGAGGAGTAGGATGAGGAAGAGGAGGTGAAGGAAGGAGGGTAAATCAACGAAGGAAGAGAGGAGGGGAAGAAAGAAAAGCAGGGAGAAACAGGGTAGAAAGAAGATGAAGGACGAAAGGGAAGGAGGAGTGAGGGGCGGGCATGAAGAGAAGAATAAGGGGGGAAGAGAAGAAGGAAGAAGGGAAATAGAAGACAGAAGAAGGAGGAGGGGAAGGAGAAGCGAGGAGAGAAAAAGAAAACAAGGGAAGAATATAGAGCAGAAGGAAGAAGGGAAAGAGAAGAGAAAAAGGAAGAAAGGAGGAGGTAGAAGGAATAAGAGGGAGGGGTACAAAGGTCTAACTCTATATGCTGAAGGATAAGGATAGTAAAGCAAGAGGGAGTAAGAGAGAGAGGAAGAGGGGTCGCAAAAGGGCAGCAGCATTGATAACACCTGGATTGAATTTTTACAGGAGAGCAATCAGGGTGTGGCGAAGGTGTCATGTAGCGAGAAAATAATGTAGATAAAAACTATCAAGTATCAGTAGCAACAAGTGTAGGAGGCGTGTATGTCTATCTATCTATCTATTTCCAGACGCCATAATCCCGTAAGGGGTGGCCATATTGACTTTGAGTTATTTGTTTTACGGGGAGGGGCACTAACCCTCCACCAACCCACTTGCTGACACGTAGGGAGCACGTATGGTTTGGTTATATGGTTACCACCCAGCATTGTAAATGGTTTCTTGGCTTACAGGAAACCATTTGGATTGTCAATCAACGTAAAGCCACCTGTAAAGGAAAGAAAAGCAATAAGAAGTGACAGGAAAGATGGGAAAAATAGGAAGAGAGGAGGGCAGGCACAGAAAAAGAATGATAAAGGCTTAGGAAGTAGGCAGCACTACATCAAGTGAGTGGATGATGGTCGCTGCTTTATATTTTTTGTTAGATAATTATAAGGTGATGTTCTTGTGGGCTTACGAGATTTTCCGACACACCTTCATAAGCGATTTATTTTTCCCTATCTTACCTAACTTACTTATCGTGTGTGTGTGTGTGTGTGTGTGTGTGTGTGTGTGTGTGTGTGTGTGTGTGTGTGTGTGTGTGTGTGTGTGTGTGTGTGTGTGTGTGTGTGTGTGTGTGTGTGTGTGTGTGTGTGTGTGTGTGTGTGTGTGTGTGTGTGTGTGTGTGTGTGTGTGTGTGTGTGTGTGTGTGTGTGTGTGTGTGTGTGTGTGTGTGTGTGTGTGTGTGTGTGTGTGTGTGTGTGTGTGTGTGTGTGTGTGTGTGTGTGTGTGTGTGTGTGTGTGTGTGTGTGTGTGTGTGTGTGTGTGTGTGTGTGTGTGTGTGTGTGTGTGTGTGTGTGTGTGTGTGTGTGTGTGTGTGTGTGTGTGTGTGTGTGTGTGTGTGTGTGTGTGTGTGTGTGTGTGTGTGTGTGTGTGTGTGTGTGTGTGTGTGTGTGTGTGTGTGTGTGTGTGTGTGTGTGTGTGTGTGTGTGTGTGTGTGTGTGTGTGTGTGTGTGTGTGTGTGTGTGTGTGTGTGTGTGTGTGTGTGTGTGTGTGTGTGTGTGTGTGTGTGTGTGTGTGTGTGTGTGTGTGTGTGTGTGTGTGTGTGTGTGTGTGTGTGTGTGTGTGTGTGTGTGTGTGTGTGTGTGTGTGTGTGTGTGTGTGTGTGTGTGTGTGTGTGTGTGTGTGTGTGTGTGTGTGTGTGTGTGTGTGTGTGTGTGTGTGTGTGTGTGTGTGTGTGTGTGTGTGTGTGTGTGTGTGTGTGTGTGTGTGTTTACTGAGAATATAGACTTCATAAAAAACAACACGCAAGAGATCATTACTATGCCATATGAGAAAAAAATAAACTGTTAAGACAAAGATGCTAAAAAATCTAAGCTGAGAAGAATACAGCTCTTACTTGCATATGAACCAACAGACGTGGGCGAAGAAGTACAGGAAATAACTGTGGTTCAGAGTCGTCGATGGCTATGGGCAAAGTTTTCTATCTGCTGGGGTGAAAGTGAAGATCTGGAGGGAAGAGAGCAGGAGAAGGAAAGTGAGAGAGGAAAAAGGACGAAAGGGAGAGAGAAGCGTTGATTTTGTGGGATAAACAGTGTAAGAGAGGATGGAGGGGCGTGAGGTGGGGCAGGCAGGCAGGGGGCGGGCGTCAGGTAACAATGGATCTTTCCCACCAGCGTCTCAATACCAGTGTTACCCTCCCTCTCCCACTATCTTTTATCAGTCTTCTCTTTTTCTATGTCTGTTTTATCATCTTTATTTGCTCCAATTCCTCCTGCCTTCCATTTCTGTCTTTCGTCTGTCAGTGTATGCTTCTTAATTTCCATCTTATCCATTTCCCCTCACTCCTTCCATAATTTTTCTTTCTCTTCTCTCCTTTTCTGTTTTATCATTCTTTCCTGGCCCTGTCTGCACGCTTCCTGTTTTCTCTCTCCCTCTCCTTGTCTGTTTGATATTTCTTCGTTGCCTACTATACCTGGTCTAAATTCTCCTCCTTTTATCTGTGTCATCATTCTTCATCTCCGTCTTACTTTTCTCTTTGTGTGTATTATCATTTTTTCGTCTCCATCTTACCCTCTTTTCAATTGTTTTATAATTTATCGTCACCGTCTCAACTCCCTCTTCATTTTTGCTTTATCACTGCCTCTTATTCCTCGTCTTCATGTCACCCTCATCCTTTAATCTGATTAAATTTTTTTCTTCCTCTTTTGATTCAATACATCTTCCACTCCTCTCTTATCTCTTTCATCCGTTTTAATGTCTTTTCTATCCACCTTATCTCCAGCACTCCTCTTCTTCTGTTTTTCCTCTCTCTATCTTTATAAACTATTCTGTAACCCTTCAGTTGGATGACAGTTCGTATACTTTGTTCAAGCTGCATGTCAGATGTTTTTTTTTCCGTCCAGAGCGATGTGCTGGTAAAGGTGTTATAAGGAATTCTTTGTGACTCTTTCATCACGGTAACGCCTTTTTATAATGTATTCTTGCTTCCTCCCCGAAGAGTTTTTTTTTCGAATTAGGAGAGACCCATCGTAGTAGAAGCAATGTTTATCAAAATACTTTACTTTCTTTTCTCTCCCTCCTCTCTTTCCCCACTTTCCTGTTTTCTTGAATGTTTCTGCTTTCCATTAACCTCCTCGTAATCTCTTGGCTGTCTATTCGCCCTTCCTTTCTCTCTTCTCCGTGTCCATTTCTTTCACTCATGAATACTAACGTCTTTCATGCCTCGATAAACCCTTTCATTACCACGACGACATTCCTTTTAGCCCCGAACGATTTTTCCCCAGGTATGGAAGAACCTGTCGTTATGAAATAAAAAAAAAATCCCCGCTAACCTCTTCCCAACAAGAGAAAAAAAAGTGATGAAAAGTTTTAATGTTCCTCCTTAGTTGAATGATATAACTGGGTAGTAGCAGGAAGAGATCAGAAAGTCTCCCTAAGCTGAGCAAAATCACATCGTTGTAGTAGGAATGAATATAAAAAGATGCCATCAAAAATTCCCAATCATCCCCTCCTGTGTAAGACTGCTCTCTGCTCCCTCTCTTTCAATCCTGTTCTCCTCCGATCTCAGTCCTATCTTTGGTCTCTTCCTTCTCGATTTGGGAAGTGTCGTGTTTTGCCTCACTCGGGTGTCTGTTTGGGGTTCTCTTTTTATTGACCAGTCCTTCGTCACTTTTCCCCTGTTTCTCGTTCGTCTCCCAGTCCTTTCCCCTTGGAGTGTTCGCTTTCCGTCCAGTTTTGTATCCCTTCTTTCCTTTCTGTTATTCTTGTTCCTATTTGTGTGTGTGTGTGTGTGTGTGTGTGTTGTGTGTGTGTGTGTGTGTGTGTGTGTGTGTGTGTGTGTGTGTGTGTGTGTGTGTGTGTGTGTGTGTGTGTGTGTGTGTGTGTGTGTGTGTGTGTGTGTGTGTGTGTGTGTGTGTGTGTGTGTGTGTGTGTGTGTGTGTGTGTGTGTGTGTGTGTGTGTGTGTGTGTGTGTGTGTGTGTGTGTGTGTGTGTGTGTGTGTGTGTGTGTGTGTGTGTGTGTGTGTGTGTGTGTGTGTGTGTGTGTGTGTGTGTGTGTGTGTGTGTGTGTGTGTGTGTGTGTGTGTGTGTGTGTGTGTGTGTGTGTGTGTGTGTGTGTGTGTGTGTGTGTGTGTGTGTGTGTGTGTGTGTGTGTGTGTGTGTGTGTGTGTGTGTGTGTGTGTGTGTGTGTGTGTGTGTGTGTGTGTGTGTGTGTGTGTGTGTGTGTGTGTGTGTGTGTGTGTGTGTGTGTGTGTGTGTGTGTGTGTGTGTGTGTGTGTGTGTGTGTGTGTGTGTGTGTGTGTGTGTGTGTGTGTGTGTGTGTGTGTGTGTGTGTGTGTGTGTGTGTGTGTGTGTGTGTGTGTGTGTGTGTGTGTGTGTGTGTGTGTGTGTGTGTGTGTGTGTGTGTGTGTGTGTGTGTGTGTGTGTGTGTGTGTGTGTGTGTGTGTGTGTGTGTGTGTGTTTGTGTTTAAGTAGATGTGTATTTAACGATCGATACTGTTTTATATGCCTTATTGTATTTTCTTCCTCAGTCCTGCCATCTTTCTCTCTCGTCTCTTACCATATTTTTGTGTATTTATTTTCTTATTTTCCAGTTTAGATTCCATACTTTTACTCATCAAACTCTCTTCACTTTTTCCTTTTCCTCGCTGCCTTTTTACTCCCTTTTCATTGGATTTTTTCTTTGCTTTTCCATTCTCCCTTTTGTTTTCCATACAGATTATCTTTTTTCTAATGGGTTTATAAACTGATACATTTTTTTTTGGTATACTGCTCTATGTTAGTTATTTGTATTATATTTTCCTGTATTTTTTATTTCTTGCTGGTCTCTTATCTCTCCTTTTTTCTTTTCTGTTGTTTCTCTCTCTCTCTCTCTCTCTCTCTCTCTCTCTCTCTCTCTTTCTATTTTTATTTGTTTTTTGGGGGCATGGGTAATTTCTCATTCCTGGCTACCTTTCTCTTCTTGATTTTCTCATAATATTCTATACTGTGTTCTCTCATCACTAATTCTCTCGTTCTTGTTAGTCTTTCATTTCTCTTTGTCCATGGATCTTTTGTCTTTATCTCCAGTTTGGCCTCTTATTTTTTTTTTTTTCTCATCAGTTTCTTCATCATTTCTGTCTTCCTAACTTGTCCCGTATTCCTTTCTTTCAGGATTTTTTCTCGTGTACTTCACTTTGGTTTCTTTGCTAATAAGACATATAGATCTGTGTTTATCTGTAACATTTTGGGGGATTTTGCCTCTTATGTAATGATTAATACTTTCTCAACATGCCAAACTTTATCTTTCAGTCAAATATTCGAGCTACATTATTCCCACTACGCGGCAGGTTTCCTTTTGTCTTTTTTTGCTGTTCTCGTCCCAGCCTACGCTCAAAACTTCCTCCTCATTCTTCGGCCTCCTTATTTGTTCCTTTCCCTTTCTGTCTTCTCTTAATCGCTTTCTGTTTTACCCTTTATCTTGCTCAAATCTTTTTTCCTGTCTTTTTTCTGATCTTCCCTCTTTCTCAGATTTCTACCCTTTTCTTGTTTTTTCACCACTTCTCCAATTATCTCTTCTTTTCCTCTTTGGATTCTCTCGTAAAAGTCAAAAGGATTGATAGGCCGTGCTTTCGTCTGGTGGTTTAGTGGGTAATTAAGGTGCTCCAATCGGACTGACCCTGAGTAGGTATATATCCAAGGGGCGTTTGGGGTTTACTGCTCACGTAATGCCAGTCAGGGATGAGTGAGGCTGCTCACTCTCATCTTAAATGTCAGGACCAACTTGCCTAGCCCCGGGCTCCTACGCTCCTTATGGAGCGACACAGGATTGGATGATGGACGGATGGATTTACTCTGACATACTTCTTTCATTTATATGCCTCTTTGTCCCTTTCCTCTCTCCGTCTCTGTCTCTGTCTCCTTCTCTCTGTCTGTTTGTCTGTCTGTCTGTCTGTCTGTCTGTCTGGTAATAAACTTCTTGGGTTCACTAAAGTCTTTTTTCAATTAATTCTTACCACCTCTAGACGATTTTGTTCATCTCAATTGACCACGCTCTCGTGCGAGTATATTAGTGAAGGCTGTATAGAATCACTCACCTTACGTAACAAATATCGTGAAGGAATTAAAGTTTAAATGGCATCCTCTCCCTATATGGATCAAGTATTTTAAGCATCCCCTCATCTCCTCACCTCAATAAAATCGTGAGGGCAAAGCAAGAATAAAGAAAAGTGACGTCCTCGCGCCGAACGGGTAAGATTCATTTGGTCTCTTGCACGCCCTATATATCTTTGTTGTTGTTCCACGTGGCTTTTAATGTAATTTCTCCACTCCATCGTCCAGTCGTGATCTCTCCACTTGCAGCAGTTACTTCTCTCTCGCCCACTTATCCAGTCTACCGTGCACCTCTGTTCTCTCTCCCACTCTCTCTCGCGGTCTTCCTCTGTTTCTCTTTTTCTTTCTATCTGTCTGTCTTTCTGTCTGTCCTTTCCAAGTGTCTACTACTTTTCTTTCTCTCTCATTTGCCCCTTTCTCTAATTTCCCCGTTTCTTTCCTCTTATTTTTTTTTTCTCCATTCTCGTCTTTCTCTTATTCGTTTTCTCCTCTCTTTCTCTCTCTCTCTCTCCCTCTCTCTCTCTCTCTCATTTTGCCATTTCTTTCTTTTCTCCTTTTCTTCCTTTCTCATGTTTTTCCCTTTCTTAACGTGCTCATTATTTTACCTTTCTTCCTTGTCCGACCCACTAATCGCTGATCTGTAACATCCACCCCATCCCCAAACTACTCATCCCTGTTTACTCTTCCTCTGCCCCCTCTCTCTTTCTCTTCCTCCTACGTACCCTTTTTACCCTTATTCTCCTTTGCTCTTAACTCAGCCTTCTTTCACATTCCTCTGTCAATTCAGCCTCTCTTTTTCCTCGTCATTCAAGTTCCTACCTTCTACGCCCCTCTTTTTTTTTCTCACTTTGTTCCGTATTCTGTCCTCTCACATTTCTTTTCCCTTTTATTTCTACCACTTACCTTTCCTCTCTCCTGTGTTACCTCTTCATCGTCTTAAACCCCCTTTTTATTTATATCTCTCCTCCCTGACTAAACTTTCATTAACTCTCTGTATCATCTCTCCCTCTCAAACTCTTTACCTATCCCGTTCCTTCACCTTATTTACTTTTCTCTTTACTCAGAGCTTTCCTCGCTTTTTCGCAGCGTCTCTTTCATTTCTCTTCCTCTCTCCCTTTTCTCTTTTTCGCTATCTTGTATCTTTCTGACGCATTTCTGTAATATCTTTCTCTTTAATCTTTTCCGCTTTTCTCCTATATTCCTCTCCTTCCCTAGTTTTACTTTCATTTCCTGTTTTGCCCTCTTCTTACTTTCTAGCTTCATATCTCCCCTTCCTTCTTCCCCTGCCTGCCTCACGCTCTCTTACACACCCTCTCTACCTCTCTGGCCCTCTCCTCCTCTCCTTCTCTCTTCCCTCCCCCACCGTCCTATCCTTCCCTCGCTTTTCTGTATCATTTCCATCCCTCGACCTTTAGTTTTTCCTCCATTTCGCCCATTTTCTCAACCTTCTAGCCCTTTTGCTCTTCTCCCCTCAGTCCCGCTCAAACCCTCTCTCATCTTTTCGTAACACTGCTCCCTTTCTATCTCTTCTTCCCCTAACCCTCCTCCTCCTCTTCTTTTTCACCTTCTTACCCCTTTCTCCCAAGTTTTCCCCTTTCCTCCTCACTCAGCCCATATCTCAAGTTTCCATATAACTTCTCCACTGTCTCCATTTCCCCCTCTCTTTACTTTGCCTCCTGCCCATCTTTTCTCCAGTAATCCATACCATTCCTTTGTCTTTAGCTCTTTTCCCATTCCTCCTCTTTCATTTCCCAGCCATTTCCCACCCTGTCTTCCCTCATCAAACTTTCACCTTTTCGTATACTCTCTCCCCCTCTATTTCCATCTCTTCTTTCCAATTCCTCCTCTTTCATCTCCCAACCTTCTACTCTCTTTCCTCCCTGTTCAAACCTTCTTTTTCCTTTACGTATCCTCTCTCTCCCCCTCTGCCTCCTCCTCTTCTCCCTTTCCTCTCTTCCCCCCTCCTGTCTCGTGCTCCTCACTCCCCCTGCCACAACAACAGCCACACAATGTTGGTAAATTAAGGGTCGGGGATGGTAGGGGCGCCAGGAGAGAGGACAGAAAAGGGACCAGGGCGCTAGTGTATGGTGAGGTCTACAGTGACAAACTACGGTCGGGGAGGGTGGTGGTGTGGTGTGTGCCTGGGAGGGTGGTGGCTGTGGTGGTATGGTGTGTTGTGAGAGGGACAGACAGGGACAGAAGTTCGCCTAGTATTTCCACTGCTTCTACGTAACAACTCAGGGTATGGTGTTACTCTCCTATTAGTCGCATCACAGAAAAAAGGGATCATCTATAAGGAAAGATCGATACCAAACCTCTCTCAGCTTAAGAATACCATGAGCCAGAGGAAAATGAGGAGCAGTGGAGGTGAAATATTACGCGAAATTTTGTCCTCAGCTGTACTAATGGCTCACGGTCCTGTATCATTTTGCCTCCGCCACACCAACTTCCTTGCCACCGCCGTTGTAATCTTTCACAGCTCGGTGGTCGCAAGTTAAGCCCGCCACTCTATTAACCTTGCATGGTCGTGTCGCTTTAATGCAGGGAGATTTGTACTCCTGACAACGTCGGATTCACGTCAAGATTTGCATGAGAAAACCGCGGCATGTTGGTTGTATCACTTGGCCTGACATATTACCTAATTAGGAACAATAGTACTGTAATCTTTAGATACGCAGTGTAAGATGAGTTGTCAAATTAATTAACAGAGGTATGATTCTTTAAATTTCAGAGATGTCCTTTTTTTTCATAGGGTCGCATAAATCAGAAATACTTGAGAAAATATAAAAAGATACGAGTAACTCGAGGTAAGAATAAAAACTACAGTGTATAGAATCTCTGTCTGTCTCTCTGTCTATCTGTTTGTCTGTCTGTCTTCTGTCTGTCTGTCTGTCTCTGCATGTATTGAATGATCTGTGTCCAGAGTGTAGGTAAAAAAAAAAAAAAACAGTAAAGCGACATTATATACACTACCAGTGACCACAGACCTACAGACAGAGAAATATTAAACTCTGGTACCCATCGTCCCAGAGTAGATACGATCGGTGCATTACCCCTGGCTGGTACACGTGGGCAGACGCTCTTGCCCATCAGCAGAGGGTACTGGTTTCATTCATTCATTGCCAGACGCCATGTATCCCAAACGGGGTGGTCAAGGGCTCAGAGTTAATTGTTTTACAGGGAGGGGCACTAATCCTCCACCAACCCCACTTGACACGTAGGGAGAACGTTATGCCAACAGCACCTGGTGTTCCCAGGCGGTCACCCATCCAAGTACTAACCAGACCCAACGTTGCTTAACATCGCTGATCGGACGGGGAGCGGTGTACTCAACGTGGTATGGCCGTTGGGTACTGGTAAGGGAAGGAAATACATACTGCTGTGTCCAACAGTTCTTTTACACTGCCGGAAATTGTCTCACGACTTAGAGAAGGAAAGGACTGCATTTTCATCTATCGACCGCCTGAGTCATCAAAAATGAAAATTAAACTTATGTTGCCCAGTCTCCTCCTAACCACAGTAAACTGCAGCCTAAGTCACATCTACGTCCCCAGCTGTTTTGCAGGGTAAACAGGGACGAGCAAGAAGTAAACTTATGAGACCAGGGCCAATTCCAGCACACTGAAATAAAGGAGAGGATGTGATTCTTATTAGAATGATCATGTAATCCATTAAAGAACAAATACACTGTTCCCTTATTTTATGTAATCATAGGTCTACCGCAAATGGGGGAGGGGGAGGGGCGGACATATTCCTCCTGCATCCCTTTATCAAATCGGTGCCTGGAGATCTTACAGAGCTAACCAAGTAACCAGGTATATTCAGCTGGGTCGGCAGGACTGAAATCTCGCTTTATTACGTCGTAGCCCCAGTCGTGTAAAAGGATCACTGCCTCTAACGGTGCCACGCCGCTCAGAGATGGCAGTAGGCTTAGCGATGAAAGAGAACGCACGTATGAAACTCCAGAATGACATACCACCGTCACAGTTCTATGACAGTCATGGAAAATTTGTCATATCACTCTTTCCATTGTAAGTAATACAGGTCAAGAAAAATAACGTTACTGACCATCCGGCATGAAGATATGTTTATCACCATCATCACCATCATCATTACCATCACCCCAATCCTATTCTCCACTAATATTTGTGGACGGGAGGAATTCAGGAAGAATAGCAAGAAGGTAAAGAAGTAGAGAACTATAAATAAAGAGCTTTATGAAATGGGTTCCTCATCCATTTATACTGTGAATATAGAAGACGACGTGAAGGTGATTCGTATGTGGCCACCCCTTTCGGAATTAAAACGTCTGGCAATAGACAGAAAGTTCGATAGACAGGACAGCTTCTATGATGGGCTCTGTTTCAACCTTGTGTCCAACATTAATGCAGAAAAGATCGAATCCTTTATTAGCCCCTTCAGGCCGAGGACAATATTAATTTTCTTGTTATCCCCAAACGGATCTTGAATTTGGCTCTTTGTTTCGTTTTTGTTTTTCCTTGGAGGGAACAACTTGTGGGCTCCTTTCCTTTGGTTCCCTCTTCCTTGCATTAAAAAAAAAAAAAAAAAGTTTCTAATAAGCTTAAGAAGAACCAACTGTAATGAGGGGATGAATGAAAGTTATATGTAACTTTTCCAGGTAGAACGTTCTCTTAAGCTGAATAAAATCGTCGTGTGGAAGAAAGAATAGAAAAATAATTAGGCTCTGTGGCTGAAAGAGTTAACTAAAATGGTCTCACGTGGACAGGAAGTGACCGACGCACCACAGACCTGGCGAAAAGGGGACGGTCAATCCTTTACTATCATGGCCAGAAATAGTAACCATCCTTAACCCCTTCAATGCCATGACGTCTTATATATTTGTCCTACTGCCAGATCATATTATTCAGCTTATTGCAGCTCCATCGTACTGAAGGGGTAATGGAGGTTATAATGTAATCCCATCTGATCGTCTGGTGGGAGCAAGAATTTCTTTTATATATATTTCTTTTATACGGTATCCTCATAGTTAATTGGTTAAAGTGATATGTAGCTTTAACCCCTTCACTCCGATGACGTACTTTCTATTTTATTCTTGATAGTTTCAGATAATTTGTACATAGATAGGGAATTACTTTTCAAAGTGGAGAGGTTAGATAATAGCCTTCATTGAAAATATACCTGTTAGAGGTCCCTTCTGAGCTGAATAAAATCTTCACCATAGAGCCAGAGAGTACACCAAGAAAGTTCAAATTTTGCTTAGTCTACAGTCTGAGAGCTTCGTTTGACTTCATTACACTTCTTTCACTTCTTAGTAACTGAAACGTAGATTACTTTGTATGAAACACCCTGTTTTAAATGTGCTTTAATATATCAAACCTTTAGATATATTGTACAGATATCTATAATAGAAAAATAGGAGTAAGGTACAGTACAAATAAACTGGGTCTCTCTTTTTTTTTTTTTTCTTTTTTTCCCTTTTCACTTTTCATCTCTCACCTCCCCTTCTCTCACCTTCCTTTGCCCGCTGCCCACTCCCTTGTCCCTTTGTCATACCTGTCCTTTAACTCTTCCTGGCCCAAATATTTTCTACATCCCTCCCTCCCCCTCAAAATACCCGCGGAAATGTTGGTTCACTTCTCTGTAAATTAATATTATACAACACACTTCAGATGATAAAGCACAAGCATGGATGTATCATGGCTGAAAATACAGGGAAAGATCGTCAGAAAATCATACTGTTAGGGCACTGCAATGATATTTTGTTCAAGTAGCCCCTAGTCAGCCGAAACAGATTCCAGTATCTGCTGAAAAAACGTGTTCGCAGCATGACCACTTGCAAAGAAAATTACGCTTTTGTCATTCCCAGGCTTGAGTCAAAATAGATTTGTGAAGAGATTATCACACGTAATTCATATAAGGTAATAATACTCAGTGAAGCACGAAACCTGGACACTTTCCAAGGACTCCATATACTGACTCTACTAGTGAGACAACTATCGAAATCATTACACCAAAACATTTTCTGTCACTTTTGTCTTACTTGCCGATTCAAGGAAAAGAATGAAATGAAGAGTTCCATGCAGTACTTCCGAACATGTAAGTCCTTAGAGCAAATATAATGATTCGAATGAGAAGAACACTTAAAGTGCTTCTTCATCTCCCTTGACCTCAAGATCAGCTTGAAGAAAACCTCGCGTATCACCATTACCTAGTAGGTAATACCACCATTAAAAAAAAAAAAAATCTGTATAGGCTTTTGTGATACTTATTCGACGGTTACCAATGTGATTATTTTTCTGTTGTTCTGGACAAAATTCTTATTATAGTAGTTCAGTTGATGAAACAGAAAATACATAAGAAAACCAAAGCACAGCAGCACATTCGAGCAATCTTTTTTGTTTGTGAATATTATTTATTTCATTAATATTAGTTACAGGAGGTAGTGTCCAACAAACCATTATATTGTTTAAAGAGTATGATTATTACTATAGTCTCCCACCGGCCACACGGCATGAGTTTAAATTACAGTTGGGTGATATATTTGGCAGACTAGGTTCTCGACGAAAATGATTCAGTGAGGAAATGGAGTACGGAATTACTTCACTGTGCTCTTCTGTCAAACCTTCCCTAAGGCAGCAGACTCGAAAGATCAGGGTTCGCTGCAGAATCAGCACGCGAAGTACTCACTAATGTTCTCTGACCTTTCCACTTGGCATTAAGTCATATAAACCATAAGTTGTCCCATTGCATACAAAAGCACTCAGATTACACCTTCTCCTTTCCTTTGTTTTTTTTTTTTTTTTTTTTTTTTTAAGCAAGGAGAACTTATTCTGAAACGGATAAAACAATTTGAAAGCCAAGGAAGGAAAGGTGGAGGGAGAGAGAAATAAGTTTAGTTTTTGATTGGGAGTCTCACAAAAACCACAACATAGATCACGACAATCTACTTCATATTTCCACTCACTTGCAAAACTACCGTGAGCGACGCGGCAAAGCCATACCCTGACATACGAGTATACTAGACAACAAAGACACCACAACATACATAATAGGCACACAGCAACGTCAGCATACAGTACAGACAATTTACAATGTTGAACCATAGCAGAGACATACAACAAACAATATCTTAGCATACGAGTACACTAGAAGATCCTAGATCCTGTAGTCTAGCTGAGTGATACCACTCACCTTGCGTAACTGGATGGGTTGAAAGAATTACCTGTCAACGTTGAAACGATGTGCAGGCAACGAATCTACTTTCATCTCAACCAACGCAAGTTATTAACTTTGTGATAAATATGTGAATGGTATGTGTTGTTATATGTAATTTATTTACGCCTCGATGATGATGATGATGATGATGATGATGATGATGATGATGATGATGATGATGACTTTATTTAGTACCTAGTGATGCAACAGTCAAACACACCAGCTGCAATGACAGCACTGCCTTGCGAGTATGAAGGTAAATTTATATGTAAAGCCACCAAAAGGGTATGCTGGGCATTAATTTTTAATGTTATGGAGCAAGTTGTTCTCTGTTCAGGTCCTTACACCAAGGTTTCAATAATACGAGACTGGCTGTTAATCCACTTCTTAAAGTAATTTATCTTTTTTTTAGAATGATTGCATCTTTATTAGCTTATAAATTATCCCGTTAGACAGTTTTATTCACCATGACAGAAACCTCTCAGAGTAAAAAGATTAATGATCTCCGGCTTACTTATGTATTCCCTGATAATTTTTATCACTATCGCCTCGGGTCTCCAGGCTAATGCAAGAACAAAAACACGGTACATATTCGTGACCGCGAAATGGAGGCAGTGGATTTCCTCCCATTACTTACTCCTGTGGTCCACCCGTTATAATAATCCACCGTGGCGAGTCATGGATTATTTTTTATTCGTGGAAAGGTCAGTTTTGTAGCGGATATAATAGTACGCTTAGAAATCAGTCCCGAGTTTCACCTCCTCACCTCTGACTGCCGCTTCACTTCACGTTCAGATTATACTTTTTATCGGTAATATTCTCGATCTGTAGCAGTGGTGCTGAAGTCTAGACGCTTCGGCTCGTCCCATTACATTATCGTCTCCCCCCCCCCCCTCTCTCTCTCTGTATGTGTGTGTGTGTGTGTGTCTGTTTCATTCCCACTCTCCCTCCCTCCCTCCCCCCCCCTCTCTCTCTCTCTCTCTCTCTCTCTCTCTCTCTCTCTCTCTAATACATGTTCATACAACCCTTACGTAAAACAGGTAATTGAGGAAATGTACAAACTGTAATCGTTTTCATGTGCATTAGAGGGCAATAACAGATGGAACTTAAGGAGAAAGGTAAGAACAGATGGTCACCAAGGATGTTACGCAAAAATGGACCCAAATCACTTAAAGAAACGAAACTACACAAATCAGGTAGCACTATCAGAGAAACAGCTGGCATATAAAGACCAAGCTCATCACATACCACCTACTGTACTCAAAAAAGGAAATACTTGTCTGCAATTATAAGGAAATGAAACGAATTAGCGGAAAAAACATTAAGGTAAATGTCAGACGTGATATTGCTAATGTTTGAAGCGTAAAATTAATATTAAAAACAACGTATGTAACTTGTAAGAAAGCGATATTTCATAAACCGTCCCTCTCTTTTTGGATCGTACCTCGTGCAATGTGATTTAGGGATGCAGTAATGTTTACTTAAAAAAAAAAAAAAAAAAAAAATTAAGTAACATGGAACTGAAAATCTACTGGTGAATGAAATCTATATCTAAGGGCTTTAATGAGTAAGATTTTCTTTTTTAAACTCCGAAATGAGGATACTTGGTTAGCTTTTATGGTTCAGGCGTGAAGTGACTCCTTTTAGGACTAAACTGGAAATTCTCTGGCGTAACCAACACACATCCCCTTGCATCCGATGAAGTTCTTCTTTAGTTTGTTCTTGTCTGTAGACGATTTTACTTAGCACTGGAGAGGTCTCTTGTACTGAAAAAGTTAATGAAGACAATTCTTAACCCCTCCAGTTCGAAAAGTCTGTCTTAAGCTGCATCATATAGTTTGTACACTAACCAAAGGAGCTTTAAAAAGAGATGTCTCTTGTCTGAAGAGCTGATGTTAACTGGAGACTTATGAATGGGAAGCAAATAGGCATAATTTGCTGTGGAATTTATTGCATATGCTGTGTCTAGTCGTCCACCAATTGATGTGGATGCTTTATGCTTTTACTACAAGAGATACTCCCAAAATTAAAAATATTAATTTTGGGGTGACCTGAATATTTTGAGAAAGCCACCATCGTCATGAAAAATTAAGAACAAATCCACTATTCTGAATTACTCATTACCATCTCATGAAAGGAAAGAATTACAAATTGGAATAAGAAAAATGAAATCGGGGCTTATCGATAACGTATGGAAACTTTAAATACGAAATGAAATCGTGTAAGTCTTTAATGCAGCCGAGGGATGTACCTACGAAATTTGTACAAAGTGTTCCAAGAACCTGTAGTACAAGGATACACTGACTTCTCTCATATTCATATGTATCCTCGGTTTACATATAAACTCCTCAATGGATTCTATACGGCAAAAAAATATATATAGATATAATATTTACCCTTTGCCTTAATATGTGTGGGTGTGTATGGGAGTGAGTTTACCTAAGAATAAGAGTATAATAAAACACACCATGTCATATAACAGTTCAGACAGGTCAACGAAATTCAAAGACAGTTCATCAATGGGTTTGACACGTTATACCATCTTTTGACATTCCCTTGTAATGAAGTGACGCTGTAACAAAATGGTTTGACATGATTTGATTACAAAATAAATGACGAAGCACTAGGTAAATTTACAGTGACAGTAAAAGAATGGATAATGTGTAATGTGTCAATTTCCAGTTGGTACAGTCTCCAACATTATGCAGACTGTCGGTTTGTTGTTCAAGCCTTTCAGTCTCATTACGTATATCAGTCACTTCTGTTCGGTTGGTTGAACAGATACGTGACAGTGTCCCTTGATGTGTATGTTGTCATTCAGTTGAGATACGTCATATGCGCTAGGTTTATAAATATGTCTCAAGAAGTACAGTATGTGAAAAGGTGTAGTGTAGGAGAGAAGAGGAATGTTGTGCAAAATATAATGGACGAGAGGACCCAACCGTCGCCCCTGCAGTGTATACCAAAAGTGTGGATATTGACGCCTGTAGGGGGTAGTGAAGAGAGCCACTACAGGCTCTCTCTCATTAGGCTACTCCCCGCCTCCCTCTTATTGCCTTTGCTCACGCATTCCCAACTCTCCCTCACTCTCTCCCCCCCACTACTTCCTACACTTTCGCACTTCTCATCTCTCCCTAATACCCTATCCTCACTCATTCCTTGCTTTCTCAAACCCTCTCCACTCGGCTCTTCATACCCTGCCTCCCCAGCAGCCAGACCCCTCTCGTTCCCTCTCTTTTTCCTCACTTCCCACCCTCTCTCACTGCCTACAACCCTCATTCTCTACGCCTTCTCTTTACATCACGCTCTTCTCCCTCACTCTCCACTACATTTCACCTCACTCTCACTGCACACCTCCATTCCACTCCTCTCCTCCACTCCTCTTTACTTCGCCATCCACTCATACCCTCACATCCTTCCCCCCTCTCAATTCGCACTTTCCCATCACCTCCACCTAATCTTTTCTTTCCCCTCACTCTCTCCCTATCCCTCTCACCTTTGGGCCCATTTACTTCCTGATCCCTGCCCCATTAACCCCTCACTCCAACCGACCATACATCTTCCCCTCCTCCCTCTCACTTCCCTCACAATTTTCCGAACAGCCTTAGAAAGGGTCAAAGGGCGGCGTAAATCCCCTGGCGTGGTGTGATGATATTCCTTTTTCCTAAGTAATTTCCTCCTCGGTATTCATGTAAAAGTACCTCCTTCCCACATAAACTAGAATTTTCTTTTGCGAAGATATGGCGGGGAAGGTATGTGACTGTGGTGGGTGGTTGTAAAGTAAGTGTGTGCGCGCGCGCGTGTGTGTGTGTGTGTGTGTGTGTGTGTGTGTGTGTGTGTGTGTGTGTGTGTGTGTGTGTGTGTGTGTGTGTGTGTGTGTGTGTGTGTGTGTGTGTGTGTGTGTGTGTGTGTGTGTGTGTGTGTGTGTGTGTGTGTGTGTGTGTGTGTGTGTGTGTGTGTGTGTGTGTGTGTGTGTGTGTGTGTGTGTGTGTGTGTGTGTGTGTGTGTGTGTGTGTGTGTGTGTGTGTGTGTGTGTGTGTGTGTGTGTGTGTGTGTGTGTGTGTGTGTGTGTGTGTGTGTGTGTGTGTGTGTGTGTGTGTGTGTGTGTGTGTGTGTGTGTGTGTGTGTGTGTGTGTGTGTGTGTGTGTGTGTGTGTGTGTGTGTGTGTGTGTGTGTGTGTGTGTGTGTGTGTGTGTGTGTGTGTGTGTGTGTGTGTGTGTGTGTGTGTGTGTGTGTGTGTGTGTGTGTGTGTGTGTGTGTGTGTGTGTGTGTGTGTGTGTGTGTGTGTGTGTGTGTGTGTGTGTGTGTGTGTGTGTGTGTGTGTGTGTGTGTGTGTGTGTGTGTGTGTGTGTGTGTGTGTGTGTGTGTGTGTGTGAGTAGCCATGAGGAGGTAACTCAGACAGAAGGTTCCCCCAGGTAGACCCCTCGTGATAATACTGACTCTACGGTAATCAACACCGTATTATCTGCGACTTCCGTGCCATCTACCCGTGTAACCGCCAGCCTCTTGTCAGACCTGGATTAAGTGGCTGCCGACCAGTGTGCTCTGTGGTCCTAACTGGTAACTTCACACTGCTTGCGGTTTCCCTTCAACGTAAATGGTTGCTGTTGTGGTGAAGAAAGGCACGGTAGGGTTGTAGGGAGGTTTGTCAATGATTGTGTTTTTCTAGGGAGGAGATCTGACGTTCCCTGATCCTGTATCTAAACTTCTCTTCGAATTTCCGATGATTATATACCTGATGACAAGGGATTCGGGGGTATTATTAAATTTTATGAGCGTTACGACACCGACACCACGGCTGAAGACTTCGCTACACTTTTATTTTTATTTTTTTTTAGATCGCTATTACTGAACAGAGAGCAAATTGATTCCCGCGAGACAACATGGAAGAACAAATGTGCGTAGATATTTTTTTTTTTTTTTTTAACAAAACTCGTGTCTCGTAAAAAAAAACTTCAGCTGAATTATCATTAGTTCGACTTTGATTCCTTGAAATTTCAGCTGATGATGCTGCGTCCACTGATGCTGTCATGAACACCAGCATCGACACGAGCACAAAGTTTGGTAAGGGCGTTTGCACAAACATCATACACATGTGGATGATGATGAATAGAGATTATCTGTGACGTCAAACGATAAGGTCGTTAACAGTGTTTGAAAAAGCAAAGTCAGAACTAAACGGAAAATTTAGAAATACACCCAAATCAAAGAGAATCTCAAACATAGAGAAACAATAAGAAAGAAGTAACAGTATTTGTAGCCAATAAAGGAAAGGATATAAAAAAATAAAAATATACGTATGGATGACCACAGAAGTACGATCAGGCACGTCTAACCATGGAAGTGAATAAAGGACGTTAGAGAAAGTTGTCTTTTCGAAAGAATAAATAAACGTGAACTTGAGAAAAAATCTCGCTCCTATAAATAATGATGAAACAGAAATACAGTATATGTAAAATCAATTGTCTTGCCGTCTGAGCTTGGAGGGAGACGGGAACTGCATCAAATTCAGCAGTTTTCTTAATGTTTGATGAATGTAAATGTTGAGATGAAGAATGCCTAGTTGTGAAACTGAATTATACCCTTTTTACACCAAGCTGGCCTAAATCTAGACAGTATGACGACTCAACATACTTTTCATTACATTACTTTATGACGAGCACCATATTTCATTGCTGATCTCTTATTATAGCTCATCATTCAAGATGGAGCAATAAAAAAATTTAGGCAAGGTTAGAGTAAAAGCAGTAAAGTGATTGATGAAGAAACATATCTGCTCGTTCACATTTATCATGATCCTACGTATAATATTAACAATACATTCCTATGCAAATCGTTACTTATTAATCTTCTTTCTTTACGGAAAATTAAACTTCATCGTCATACAGGGCGGAGCAGGGGACTAAATAAAGTCAGTTTGGAGAAGAAACAAAAGTATTATCATAGGCCAACCGTGCTTATATATCGATATGCTTGAAATTCTCTTATTTGTTCAATGGGTATGCATCAGTAAATTTTGAAGGGTGAGTTGCAAGGGAGTATTATTGCTAAAACCCCCCCGAACAGAGGCGAAGAGTTGTTATTTGCTCAGTGTTGTTGAAAGTTTGGAGTGTTGACCTTGCCCTGCCTCACCACACTTAGAGCAACTGGAGCGCTCGCCGATCTGCCCCTCCCTCTCTCTCTCTCTCTCTCTCTCTCTCTCTCTCTCTCTCTCTCTCTCTCTCTCTCTTTCTCTCTCTCTCTCTCTCTCTTTCTCTCTCTCTCTCTCTCTCTCTCTCTCTCTCTCTCTCTCTCTCTCTCTCCTTCACAAACACAGACACAGAGAGACAGACAGACAGACAGACAGACAGACAGACAGACAGACAGACAGACAGACACACACACACACACACACACACACCATTCTAATCGCAATCCTTTCAATCTGGTGACATATAATAAATTTTTCCTATCTCCAGACGATTTTGTTCAGTCTAGGAGATACTAACTGAACTGTTGGGATTTGACAAAGCCCCCTTTAACTCCTTCCCTAATAAAGGCCTCTCGTACCCTGAATAAAGTCGTCTGGAGACAGCAAGAATATAATACAAAGCACATCATCGTCGTTATTTTCTTATTCTAGCTAAATCCATACAATGTTGACCAATTTACGGCAATCCTCTGGTACTGAAGGGTGTGAAAGCTATATATATTTAACTCTTCCACCTTGAAAAGTCCCTCTGAAGCTCAACAAGACTGGCTGGTGATAAGAGTAGTAGAATACGAAATGCGTCACCGGACTAAAATGCCAAAGTTATTTATTGCTACGGTGTCTCTCGACTGAATAAAATCGTCCTTCTTTAGCTTAAATAAACATCCAGTGTGTTCCAACAGCAGAATAAGGGGCACTCGAAATAGTTGGTTAAGTCCTTCGCCGCTACGATTTTTGTCAGTCGGACAAGATCTTTCGGCGCTAACCTGATTAAAATACCCAGCCGCAACATCCGGAATGAAGCGAGGAACACCTTCAATTCACTTGCGTCTGTTTTGTTATTATTATTATTATTATTATTATTACTGCCACGCTGTCTCCAGAGGTTTGTATTCAACTTGGGAGACTTTTCCAACTTGAGGGATTAGATACAGTCTTCATTAACCCCTGCACTACTAAGGTGATGTAATCTGAATAAAATCGTCTGACATCAGGAAGAATGAAGCGACATCCTCTGAGCGAAGGGATTAACTTGCAGCATGATGAAATCATTTTAGTAATTTATTTTTCTCACCACCATTCGACTTTTATTCGTCTCTGGAGAGGGATTTCTAATTGGTAAGGTGAAATAAAGAGGTCATTAGCTTTCTCATGGTCACGACAACTTCAGTAATGTTCTCTTCCAGCTCACGCCCGACGATCTGATTAAGTAGTGGTAGCATGTGGAGGTGTGTGGTAAGTAGGAGGACTGCTGGGCCTCAGGGAACGGGTGATGAAGCCGATGCCCAAGGTCAGACACATGAAACAAAAAAGCTGCTACTGAAAAACCTGAATGTTAATACTCTCACTACCAACCTTTCCATGATTGGGACAACTCTATCACTGGATTCCAGATTCTTGAGACTGAGTCATAGAACCCCTGATAATGATAACCCTTCATTACGAGCGGCGTCCATCTTATTTTACCATTATTACAGTCACACTATTTCAAATTCAATTAGTTAAGACATTTCGATGTGGTACTGTCTATCAGAACCTTCATTAACACTCTGAGGTTACTATATCACTCTCAACAGCATGAAAGAGTCTGGCGTTAAATGAATACAATACTAGAACTGTCACGATGATGAAAGGATTTAACCGTGAAGTTGTCGTTATTATGTGGGCGAGTAAATCGACCAGTAGACCCACTGAACCGCATGCAAGCAACCGCCCCTGCTGGTTCTCCGGTGTAGTGAGCCGATATTCCCTTGCGGCTGGCAGAACCTCACCACAGCGAGGCGCGGAGAATAGCTTGGGGGTTTGGTTCTGGTTCCTGGATGGAAGCAGCATTTGCTTTTCTCCACCCAGTTAAGAAGGGCACCATTATATGCTAGACATTCCTCCGTAAATTAAACAAAACATGTGGTAAGCTCCTTCAATACGATGACGTCATTTGTATATTACCCTTACTGCTGCCAGATAAACTTATTCAACTTTGGTGAGGTCTTTCAAAGTAAAGGTATTAGAAATTATATCCATCTGCACCTGCAATAGATGGCGCCTGTTTGTTCTATGGTTCTTCCGTCAGGGGATTTTATTTAGCTTAAAGGGGATCTCGCAGTCAACGGGGTAACAGTTAGGTTTGCTCAGCCTCCAGCAATAAGAGATGAAGGAGTGTTGGATTGTGTAGAAGAATTTATATGCACACCTAACTCTGAGTAAGATGATGTCTGTATTTAGCTTATATATATCATCTCCATGCAATTTAACCAAGTCAGGAAGCACTATATTACAAGGATTAACGTACTGCATCCAGTTCTAAGCCTCTCTTAAGATTAATACAATCATTAAGAGAAAATAATGTTACAAAAAAGAAGTCATCAGCTTGAGGGGATTAAACAAGCCTAGCAGGAAGGTTTCAGGTTAAATTATTCAAATTATTTTGTAAAGAGATGAGCGCAGCGTGTGAGGTGGTTTGTGGAGTGAGGAGATGTAGGGGTGTGCAAGGGACAGCATGGTGGAATGAGGAAGTGAAACGAACTGTGAAACAAAAGAAGAAGGCATATAGTGTATGGCTAGCGAGCAGAGGTAGGGGAGAAGATGAGAGAGAGAAGAGAGAGGTATATGTGAGCAGGAGAAGGGAGGTGAAGGGATTGGTGAAGGAGAGTAAGAAGAAAGTGGATGAAGAATTTGGGAGGAATCTGAGTGTGAAATGGATGGGGAGTATGAAATTGTTTAGGATGGAGGTACAGAAAGTAAGGCAGTGTGAAAGGGGTAATAGTAGGGAAGTGAAAGATAGGAAAAATAGATTGTTGGTGGAGAAGAGAGAAATTGAGGAGATGGAAGGAGCACTTTGAGGATTTGTTGAATGTAGAGAGTGAGAGCAGTGCGAGTATAAGTGGTTGGGGAATGGCTGGGAGAAGGAGAGATGAGAGGAGGGAAGAAGAGATCAGTAGGGAGGAAATAGCGGAAGCAATGAAGAAGATCAAGATAAGAAAGGCCCCAGGAATTGATGGGGTGTGGTGAAATGCTGAGGTAAGGGGATGAGATTGTTGTGGAGTGGATATGGATGATAAGTAGATTGGCTTGGGAAGAGGGAAGGGTTCCGGAGGACTGGAAATCAGGTATAATTGCTCCTTTATACAAAGGAAAACGGGAGAGAGAAGTATGTGGTAACCATAGGGGTATTTGCCTTCTTAGTGTGACTGGAAAAATATATGGTAGAATACTCATTGATAGGGTTAGGCATATAACAGAGGAGCTAGTTGGAGAAGAACAAGGGTGATTTAGGAAGGGAAAAGGGTGTGTAGATCAGATATTTGTTCTAAAATGTTTAGTGGAGCAGTATCTAGAGAAGGGAAAGAAAGTGTATGCTGCCTTCATGAACTTGGAGAATACTTATGACAGAATAGACAGACAAGGTATGTGGAAGGTATTGAGAATATATGGAGTGGAGGGGAAATTGTTGAGTGCTGTGAAGAGTATGTATGAAGGAGTGGATGGTGCGAGTGGATGGTGAGCTGAGTGAGTTCTTTGATCTCAGTGTGGGACTGAAGCAGGGTTGTGTGATGCCTCCATGGCTGTTTAATATATACATGGATGGGGTTATAAAGGAAGTACAATGTAGGGCAGTGGATGTGGGGGTGGCCCTAATGAATGAGGGTGAGATTTGGAAGATTCCGGTGTTGTTGTTTGATGATGATACAGTATTGTTGAGTGAAGATGAATGGGAGTTGGAATGTTTGGTGAATGAATTTGGGACAGTGAGTAGGAAGAGGAATCTGAAAGTTAACGTAAACAAGAGTAAAGTTATGGTGTTTGAGAGGAATGAAGTCACAGAATGCACGGTGAGGTTGGATAGCGAGGATATGGAGAATGTGAGTGCATTCAAGTACTTGGGTAGTGTGATGAGTAAGGATGGAACCTTGGGGGATGAAGTGCTTGAAAGGGTACAGCAGGGAAGGAAGGTTGTTGGTTCACCGAAAGCAGTGATGAGGAATAGGGAGGTGAGTATGGAAGTTAAGAAGCCACTGCATGATAGTACTGTGATCCCTACCCTGACGTATGGAAGCGAGGCATGGACTTTGCAAGAGGGGAACAAGTCAAAAGTGAGAGCAGTGGAAATGAGTTACTTGCGAGGAGCATGTGGAGTGACGTGGAGGGACAGGTTGACGAATGAATAAGTGAAAGAACGTTGTGGGGTGGATGTGGATGTGGTTGAGAAGATTAGGAGAAATGCACTGAGGTGGTTTGGACATGTGGAGAGAATGGAGAATGAAAAACTGACTAAGAGGGTTTATGTAGGTGAGGTGGAGGGAGGGAGAGGGAGGGGAAGACCGAGGATGAGGTGGAGGGATGGAGTTGAGAGGTATATGAGGGAGTGGGGAGTGAGTTGGAGGGAGGGTAGTCAAATGGTGGGTGACAGAGCGACTTGGAGGAGTTTTGTTTGCGGCCACCCTTTGCGGGATTGGGGCGTCGGGCTATAGATAGATAGATAGATTTTGTAAAGACTGAAAATGCAGTGATATATAAAGTAGCACTGCTATAAAGTAAGCCGCTCTTTTGTAAGGTACCGTCATGTAAACTGGCCGTATGTAAAGTAATTATAAATACAGTAAAATGTTGGTAAGTAGAATAACGTCATATACGGTAAAAGTGCCCGTAAGTAGAGTAACATTGAGTAAATTAAAGTACCTCTATGGAGTGTAACATTAAATTAATTAACCAAAGTGTCCCTATGTAAAGCAAATTTAAATAAACTAAACTGGCCCTAGGGAGAGTGATACTAAATATAGCCCTTACGTAACGTTAAATAAAACATATTGCCCCTAAGGAGAGTACCATTAAATAAAGTATACTCCCCTTAAGTTGAGTAACGTCCCTACTGTGAACTGGTTGTTAGTCATGTGATCTAAAGTAAAATACTGCATCTCTAAAAAAGAAAGGAATCTGTTAATATGTCCCCTCTGTTCTAAATTATCCCGAAAAACAGAACCTGCAAAATCTTAGTGTGGAAATTCAAGCAACGGCGACCCCTTTAGTTCGAGGAAGCAATTTATATGTTATTCCTGTTCCACTCATACGGTTTTATTGAATTTTTAAGGGATTTTTTTTTTTTTTTTTAATGGAGAGGTCAGCTACTGCTTCAATAACCTCATGCGCCACACGAATTCTTACCGTTAAGCTATTAAGATCGTCTGAAAATAGCATACATAACATGAGAAAAGAAGTCATAGGGTCGAAGGTGCTAAGAAAGGAAGGGTGAGAATGGTGGCAGGCAGTATGTGACGCAGAAGAATAAGATGAGTTCTTGGGTACGGACGCAAACGAAAGAGAAGACTGGGTCACCACAACGGGTTGCTACGTTGATTTATTATTTTTTTTATGCAAGGAAGAAGGAACCAAAGGCCAGGAGCCAGCAATTACCAATTGATATTATTATTATTTCTTTCTTTTCTCGAAAAGGTAACTTATGGGCAAATGGGAGAAAGATGCTAGGAGTGGGAGCAAAAGTAGAGGAATATTTTTGGATTCTTGGATTTCGTCAGTTTACTGCAGCAATGTAGAATGTTTAAGAATCCATTAGATAAAAGTAGAAAAAGTTTAGTAAAGTCTTTAAAAATGTATGGACTATAAAATATTATAAGGCTTCTACTTTTGGCAATGAGTTCACAGAAAGTACCTACCCTTTCCTTTATGTTAGTCCCTTGTATGGCCGGTACAAGCCTAAACATTCCCTCATTGGAAAACAATAACAGAACTAACATTTTGTCTGTGCAAGCAAAGTACGAATGAAGAAAGGGCTTGTGTAAGACGTTTATATGATACAAGACAGTACCCCTTAAATTTCTGCCATGATCAAGCCTCCAGTCTCAGCCCAGGACATCGCAAAATATGGTGAAGGTGATACAAATGAAGCTCCAAGAATGAAACAAAGAAAAAATGAACGAACAAGAAAACACACACACACACACACACACACACACACACACACACACACACACACACACACACACACACACACACACACACACACACACACACACACACACACACACACACACACATTTATTCAAATATGTATACAACTTGTTTAAAATGTAATATTACTAAATAATCACTATTTACTATAAATATTATATGTATACAATACTCATACAATTATATTCTATATATATAGAAAACTCCACTGCAAGTAATTACAAAGTCTTTTATGACATTTTAAACTCCACTACAAGTAACTACAAAGTCTTTTACGACATTTGGTAGCAGCGAACGTATACGAACCTCGTCTACGAATCAACATTGAATTCCTACAAAATATCAAGATTGAAAACAAGAATACCTCTCACAACCAACAACTTACAACCAGCTCCTGACAATATTCTCTCCAACCAGCCCCCTCCGTCTCCCCGATCATCATGCTGATGCAGAGGTGAAGTGATCACACGACGCCTTGCAAGTAGTTTAACAAAATATTGATACGATCTTGCAATTCCTAGGACGAACCAACGAACTACAACCATCTACAATCAACTACAATTAACAACTCTACGAGTCGTCTGTATAATCTTCTACACGCACCTACAAGTAGCGGCAGTTTTCATCCTACAACGAGTAAATCACAAGAGAAAAGGACCAAGAATACATCAAGTAAGAGAATAAAAAACAAACAAACGAAGAGTGAGACTCACAACTCATCCTACTCACTCGTCTTCACTCAAGTTACTCATCGCTACTCATTCACTCACCACAGCTACCAGTGTGGGAAGTCGACGTCATCATGCGTGCTTGCTGAAAAGACGCCACGTCGGTCAACACACCACCTGCACCACCAGTCACACCATTTCCACCACGGTAAAAATTAGTGAGTTACATAGTTACTTCATTTATACAATACACAGTGATAGACAATAAGCTTCTGCACAAACATATAAAACGTGTTGTATAGTTTCAGCTTAAATACACATACTTACTTCAGTTATCTGCATAACTCAAACACTAAATAATCACAACAATAAAAATTCTACACTGTATATATTCATTCATTTATTATAACATTTATTTACTACCAACGAGTGTTACCATTTATACCTACATAAAATACGTGTTGCATACATACAGCTATACATTATTATATCTACAAAGTGATAAAGAAAATATACCATCACAGTTACTCAGTGAGCGATTAAAATAATTGTATTAAACATTTATTAATTAAAGCTACCTAGTGGAAACATATAAATTAAGTTACAAGGTAAACTAGAGAGAGAAAAAAAAAATGGCCAACACAAATGACGTTAGCAAGAATGAACATCTTCAACACAATCACGAAGACAATGATTTCCACACAGTGCTGACACACATATTACCCACGATAGGTACAAGTGAACAACAAGTCAGTGTATATAGTTAATACTGTATATAGTGTATATATTTTTTATATAAAATAACAAAATATGGGACTATATAATATCATTTTCAGTAATACCTGTGCAATATAAACTAAACTTTAAAAAAGTATCCCAAGGAAATTAGCCAGTAATTATGCAACCATGAACAACATAGAAAAAGCGTACACAAGCGAAGAAAAACAAACTACGGAAAATCAATACATACAAAAAAACAAGAAAGAAAGAAAGAAAGAAAAGTAAGAATGAAAAAAGAGAGAAATAGAGTAAGATCACACAACAAACAAATGAAAATAAGTGTAAGTGTTACTACATATGCCAAAATACCACATAAACTACAAACAAAAAAGCAAATTGTTGTCTCCACAAGCAAGTGGCATGACACATCATCACTATCATCGACCGCAGCATATGTTAGGACTGCAATTATTACAATTATGTAACAATTATGTAACTCCATATTACAATTATGTAACGACAAACGATTGCATTATGTTACACTTGCTACAATTATGTAACTACAAACGATATGTAACAATTATGTAACTCCATATTATAATTATGTAACGACAAACGATTGCATTATGTTACATTTGCTACAATTATGTAACTACAAACAATATGTACCATTTATGTAACAGTTGCATTAACAAGATGTAACTTTTATGTAACTTTAACTACAATTATGTAACTACAAACGATATGTAACAATTATGTAACGACAAACGATTGCATTATGTTACACTTTGCCAATTAACAGTTGCATTAACAAGATGTAACTTTTATGTACCATTTATGTAACAGTTGCATTAACAAGATGCAACTTTTATGTAACTTTAACTACAGTTATAAGGCCAAGACACTTATGTAACAGTTGCATTAACAAAGTGTAACTACAGTTATAAGGCCAACACAATTATGCATTTCACTACAATAACCCAAGTACGTACGTACGCGCGCGCGCGCGCACACACACACACACACACACACACACACACACACACACACACACACACACACACACACACACACACACACACACACACACACACACACACACACACACACACACACACACACACACACACACACACACACACACACACACACACACACACACACACACACACACACACACACACACACACACACACACACACACACACACACACACACACACACACACACACACACACACACACACACACACACACACACACACACACACACACACACACACACACACACACACACACACACACACACACACACACACACACACACACACACACACACACACACACACACACACACACACACACACACACACACACACACACACACACACACACACACACACACACACACACACACACACACACACACACACACACACACACTCTCTCTCTCTCTCTCTCTCTCTCTCTCTCTCTCTCTCTCTCTCTCTCTCTCTCTTGACACTGACACTGCCAAGAACCCCGACTGCTCAATGAAGCGGATTGGTTCAGGTGGTGCGGAAGGGCAGAAGAAGCGACCTATCATCCGTACCAGCACGTCCGCCAGCCCGCTCAACCGTAGTGGCTGCCATTAAAGCGCTGTTTACCCCGGGTCGTCAAAGAGTGCGACGCCTTCACTACATGTCACCCGTCTCGTAGCGTCCTGTGGAAATTGGCATACCGTATGTTACCTGTTACTGATAATGGCTGTTCGAGGACTGGAGAACTTACTTGAATGGTTCCTTTGGGTATTTCCTGTGAATGATTTTTTGTCGAGATCCTTCGTAATACCCTTCTTATAATGTATCCTGTAGGGCATGTAACACACTAAAAAGATTTCTCAACGAGCTTGGAACGGTTCTTTCTCAGACTAATTACAGTGCCACCAGTATCGTTTGCAAAGACCTCTCTCAGGTTTGCAAAGAATTAAAAGCTCATTATGGTTATCAAATCCCATGGACATAATTTATAAAGCAAATGATTTCTTAAAGGGTTTAGCTGAATAAAATCAGTCTGGTATTTTTTATCACTGTCACCAGCAACATTTAAGAGAGAACCAGCGGCGCAATGACCTCTGGTCCCACACAAGCAGGAAGTATAATACATTTTTCGTTAGACTGAGTTTTAAAATGAACAATTTTTATGAAGTAGAATGAAGCATGAGATAAAGACAGTGGTTTAATACCACCTCTAATATACGATGAGTCTGAAACATGGAAATGTGAGTTTATGCAGAAAGACTGCACTTGGGTTTGTGCACAATATTGACAAAGTGTATAAACTATAAAATATTTTACTGATGTACTGCAAACCTTAGTTGGAAGGTACAATCCCCGAAATCGCACTACACAATATGATGCATAGGATCCAACAAGTCGGTCTGGTTCAGGGCCTCGCACATTCTCAGTACACCGCTCATTGTCACCCTTACAAAACCACTATAATCATGTTATCGATCGAACAAAAAATAAAAGTGCCCACCAGTGTGTGTGTGTGTGTGTGTGTGTGTGTGTGTGTGTGTGTGTGTGTGTGTGTGTGTGTGTGTGTGTGTGTGTGTGTGTGTGTGTGTGTGTGTGTGTGTGTGTGTGTGTGTGTGTGTGTGTGTGTGTGTGTGTGTGTGTGTGTGTGTGTGTGTGTGTGTGTGTGTGTGTGTGTGTGTGTGTGTGTGTGTGTGTGTGTGTGTGTGTGTGTGTGTGTGTGTGTGTGTGTGTGTGTGTGTGTGTGTGTGTGTGTGTGTGTGTGTGTGTGTGTGTGTGTGTGTGTGTGTGTGTGTGTGTGTGTGTGTGTGTGTGTGTGTGTGTGTGTGTGTGTGTGTGTGTGTGTGTGTGTGTGTGTGTGTGTGTGTGTGTGTGTGTGTGTGTGTGTGTGTGTGTGTGTGTGTGTGTGTGTGTGTGTGTGTGTGTGTGTGTGTGTGTGTGTGTGTGTGTGTGTGTGTGTGTGTGTGTGTGTGTGTGTGTGTGTGTGTGTGTGTGTGTGTGTGTGTGTGTGTGTGTGTGTGTGTGTGTGTGTGTGTGTGTGTGTGTGTGTGTGTGTGTGTGTGTGTGTGTGTGTGTGTGTGTGTGTGTGTGTGTGTGTGTGTGTGTGTGTGTGTGTGTGTGTGTGTGTGTTGACACGCACGTCACTGGCTCAGTCTGGTGTGCAAATTTAAGTTTCTTGTGTTTGTTTCGATAATGTGCCCATTATCGGAAGGTAAGAGAGTGAGAAGTTATTTTTAAGAGCCGCTTACTAAGAAATAAGATGTATATGGCTGACACTTGGCATGCACTCTTCTGCGGCAGTGGACGGGCGGCAGACGTGATCTCCATTAACTTAATTCTCTTCGCCAGAAAAACTCGTCTGGTGGTGGCCAAAAGAAAAAGAAAAAAAAAAAGAGAAAAAAGATAGTCTCGTGATGATTAAGAATTATAGCCAAGGTTCTTTCACATGAATTTCTACATTTCAGCCACTTTATAGGGTAATCTAATAGGGACGAGAACAGGATTGGCAAATAAAGTAGCTGGTAAGCTTCTCTGGTACAGCGATGGTAATATGGATGTGTTCCCGTTTCGCCATAGCTGACTAACACAATAAATGAGTAAAACAATATACAGTAATCCTTTAGAGGAGATCACAATTAGGATTATAGTTTTGGTTTAGGAAGTGTTACTGAGGAGATAAATATCGATTCATTCTTTTGCGATTACGAACGAGACTTAGCACTGGCTTTCAAAACAATGGTTGTGATCTTCGGAGCCACACAAACTTTTCAGAATACTGTGTGTTTTATCATTCCTTGACTAAAAGTGGTTCGGTATTACTGTTACTGCATATATTAGAATGTGCGGATCTTTGATATATTTTTAATATTACAATCTCTCTCTCTCTCTCTCTCTCTCTCTCTCTCTCTCTCTCTCTCTCTCTCTCTCTCTCTCTCTCTAAAAGGAAAAAGAAAAAAAAAAAGAAAAGGAAAAAGGGCTATCGTTCTGAGACAAATACTCTTAAACCTCCACTGGTTCAGACAACTCAGCTAGCACCAGATGATTCTGTTCAGCTAAGAGTTAGTATAGGAGCCTAAGAGAGTCATAATTGTTATCTTCAGGTTTCATGGTCAGGTAACATAAACTTAATTTATTCATGTAACTGTGAGATGCATCAGTCTGAGAATGACAGTTATCAGCAGTCACTAAATCTCATAACGATAATAGTAATAATAATAATCTATCTATCTATGCCAGACGTCTGAATCCCATAAGGGGTGGCCACAAACAAATCGCCATGTCGCCCTGTCCCCCGCCATTTCATTGCCCTGCTCCCAGCTCACACCTCCCTCTCACATATACCTCTCCACTCCATCCCTCCATTTCATCCTTGGCCTCCCCCTACCTCTCCTCCCCTCCACCTCAATCATATACATTCTCCTCGTCATATAATAATAATAATAATAATAATAATAATAATAATAATAATAATAATAATAATAATAATAATGTGTTAATAATAATAACAATAATAATGATAAATAAAAAAAAACAATAATTAATAAATTAAAATGGGAAAATTAGAACGCCTGTAATGGCTACTTTGTGCCTACTGCGAATTCTCTTGGTGTTGGACACCTTCAAGAGGTGGCATCGATGTAACCAGATGTTGGAGCTCCTCGTCTATATTAATGTCATTCACCTTCCTCCCTATTCCACGAGAGGTGGGTGGTGGACTGCAGAAGAGGAGCAGTTTCAATTTGCAATCCACTGAGTAACTGCTACCATTGCTTATCCTCCTGGGTGGCAGTGGCAGAGCTGATTCTCCCTCTGAAGCAGGAACCGTCCTATGAACCTGATTTTGACCTAGGCTGCACCTGGGGAAGAGGCAGACAGGTGTGCGGCGTAACCCTGTCTGCCCGCCCGGTCCTTCTGCCGCCTTATATAAATCTTGATAGAAGCGAGGAGGCATGACATGACATTTATATATAACAGTCTAGCTTGTGGCTGGGTACACAGGTGGTCTGACATGTTTAGGAGGCTGGCGAGGAGTTGCAGAACATGTTTCGGAATGTTATGAAGGTTTTATTCTACGTTTATGTGACCCGAAATTAAAGGCTTGGCTGATGCAGGTAAATTTACGACATCCACACATAGTATATTCCGTGAAAGGATTAAACAGCTAAGTACAATGATATCTATTACATTCTTTTCTTTATAAAAAAGATCAGTTATATTCAGTCTAGGGAAGGCTTTTGGTAGTGCATAGGTTAGAGAGAATTTCATATTCCATTTCTTCGTGAAGTTAACCCTTAGAGTTCATGTGAATAAGTGGTCAACTCTGGAACTGCCTTCCTCAGTCTGCTTTTCCCATTGCCTATCACCTTCAGTCTTGTAAATGCATGGTGTCAGGGCATCTTGAAGTAAAAAGATCTAAGGTTTGTTTTTCTTTTAATTTTTCTTGGAATAGATAAGCTCTGCAGGTTCTCAGCCTTTGGGTCCTTTTGTTGTATACAGAAGTTACTGAATTAAATCGTCTAGCAGTAACGATACCAAAAAAACATGGCGTCGTCATCGTCCCCATCTATCTATTGCCAGATGTCTTAATCCCGTAAGGGCTGGCCACAAAAAAATAGCCTCCATGTCGCCCTGTCCCCCGCAATTTCACAACCCTGCTCCCAGGTCGCACCCCCCTCTCTCAAATACTTCTCCACTCCATCTCATCCTTGGCCTCCCCCACCCTCTCCCCCCCTCCACCTCACTCATATAGGCTACACTCTCCTCGTCAGTCTCTCACTCTCCATCCTCTCCACATGGCCAAACCACCTCATTGTGGTTCTCCTAATGCTTCCTATCACATCCACATCCACACCACAACGCACCTTCACATCCTCATTTGTTAGGCTGTCTCTCCATGTGACTCCACAAGCTCCTCTGAGATAACTCATTTCCACTGCTCTCACGCTTGACTTCTGTCCCTCCAACAAGGTCCAAGCTTCACTTCCATACGTTAGAGTTGGTATCTCGATACTGTCATGTAGTAACTTTTTCACTTCCATGCTTACTTCCTTGTTTCTTATCACTGCTTTCATCGTACTGAAGGTACGGTATCAATATGACAACGACCTTACGCTAATAGCAATAGCATTACCATTATCCTAGAGGGTAAACCATTTTGACTGTCATGGTAGAAATGTTAATAATAATAACAGTAATAATTAAAAATAAAAAAATAACGCCTTAACTTACCGGCGGAGTTTATAACAAGATAACCGGTTGGATGATATATAGGGGGTCATGCATTGGTAGCTACAAGACGGGCACACAGTAGTTAAAGGTTAATATAACATTTGCAGCCATAGCAATTCAAAGTCATCATCGAAATTATTAACCCTTTCGATACACTTTAGAATGTGAGAATTAAATATAGCCCTTTGTTACCCCATCACTTCTAAGGACCATTCAAAGTTGAGGAAAATCAGTTCATAAGAGATTTTAGGACTATAGTAGCTAGATGCCCGCTTCATCAACCCCACTGCTGTAGATTATTTCACGGTTTAGTATCATCGTTCGGCAGCAGCAGCAATAACAAAATAAATCCGGAGTCCTCGAGATTAAGGGAAAATTTCTCGCCCAGCAAAATGGACTTTATTTTAGCAGCGATGATCAGCTAAGTGAGGTTGTGGTTAGAGGAATCATAAAATTGTAGTTTTATTCTCGACTTCTGTAATTACCTAAACGAGTTCGCAACTTGGCCCTCTGTCTTGCCCGAGTTAAAAGGTAATTCCCAGTGTCGATATTCGAGGAAGAATTTGGTCCCACCGATTAATTGTGTCGCCCTCGTTATCTGTCAGCAATCCCTTTATTATCATTGATTTAGTGCAGTATTTTAATTACTTGCCAGAAATGAATGTCGTAAACTTAGTAAAGCTTAACACATCCCCTAAGTATCCTTCTGTAAAATTTGTAACGATGAGTGAGCATTGTAAAAAATTTCCTCGGAAACTTCTCTTTTTTGTGTATGCCTGTTTATTCTTTTTATCTTTATATAAGGCATAAAGATAAAATCTTATATAACGCTGTGCATTTCGAAATATTTGCTTTATGAAGAAAATAAAAAAAAAAACAGCAGCACTCCTTGTAAACCTATCCATTACTTGGTAAGGAATGCTTGTTGTAGGCATGGTCCAATCACATAGATAAAGGCCCTGCTCTCATCGCATAAAGGAGATCCTAATCACCTCTTCCTATGCAATTTGTTTAGCCTATTACACCTTATTGTTCTCTTACGTGCTACTGAAATTATTATAATGTAACCGTACTTTGCATAAATTACGTACAAAATTTTATTAACCAACCAAATCCAGAAATAAATCACTAAGGAAGAGGTACTTGGGAGAGACGAGAATACAGGTCATGGAGTATTCCCGTCGCGTTGAGAAGGATCGTAACACCTCTTCCTCAGCGATTTAATCCGCACGTCCCTCATTTCTATCCCCTGGACCGGAACTCTCGTTGGTTAAAGAAGCTCCCTAACACCTTTCCTAAGTGGTTTAATTTGTTTATTACTCTTTACTGCCCTCTTCAGTGTTATACAGATCATTGAAATATCGTCACACTCTCCATAAATAGCGTAGAGAGGGATATTAACCAATCATATCCCAAAGTAAATCGCTAAGGAAGAGGTGTTAGGGACACTCCTTACCAGACAAGAATACAGTCCCTGGTGTGGTACGGACGCAGACCATATCGATACTAAAAAATATGTAAATAATACAGAAGTTAATATTAAAGAGTAATTGACAGAATAAGGTTCAAGAGGTGCCAGGAAATCTCTTGTGCCAGCTATAATACTGTTCATCAAGTGACTTCCTCGTATACCTAAGTTACTGATAGTTTAAAACCCACTGAATGTTGTGATTTTCTAAGTAATGAATAATAGGGTTCTTCGTAAGCTGAAAAAAATACGATATTGTTTATTCTCAACCATAACGTTAATCATGGTAGCTTTTTATGTTTTTGTGACATTAGTTGCCTCGTGAGCATAGTGAACTAGTCATACGGTGGTAAAAATATAGTACAATGCAGTTCATTCTCACCTAAAGGGTTAATCTCCCCCAGCATAATTAGTGCAAACATAAGTCGATTTTACTTACTTTAGGTTAGACTTCTCGTCAAGGAAGGGTTGGAAACAGTCTCATTTAACTGCTGCATTACGGTGACACTTGCTCTCACTGTGATACTGCTATGATCATATTATTAAGTACATGTAAGACCTCTTTTATGATATGGTTTACACCTTAAATCCGATGCCGTACTTGTTATGGTAGTCTAGCTTTCACCCAAAGATTTCACTGAAGTTTAGGAGTACCTCTGTCAATGGGAGGCTAAGAAGGTTATATCTTACCCCTCCAGCTCAAAAAGTCTCCCCAGAACTGAATAAAAATTGTGTGGAAGCGGAAAGAAAATGTTAAGAATGACATACCTAAGTTAAAGTGAATGAACAGCATGAAAGTGAGGTTGTGTCTGCTTATTTAATGTAGCCTTGTCCAGCAGTCAATATTCACATCACTGTTTACATATTAATCCCTAGAAAATTTAGGAAAACAACTGATGTGTAGATATAAATATAAATACTGCTTATTTTTTATTGAGCTTAAATTATCAGACCCACACTGTGTTTCCAAACTGAAGGCATACAGTAGGCAAGCAACTGGCGATTTATATCCAGTTTTACATATATTTTTCTTTTTTTAACTGAGGTGTGAACTTAACCTGCTGCTATGATATCAGAGTGACATGAACAAATATTCTCAGAGTATAAAAGTCGGCGAGGCGGAATAAAAACGTCGAATAAACCCCGGCCTGACGAGCACAGTGCAACACCGAATGCTGGAAGGAAACGATTTTACGAAAATGTCGGAGGAGGAGAAAAAGGGGAAGGAAGGCGAGCGGGACAAACTTGACACTGAAAAACCCGCGTATGTGTATATGTGTGTGTCTGCAGGAGAAACGAAAAACAGTTCTGCTCTGCTGGGAAATGGAGAACGCAAGAACGACCCCACGAGGAGTTTGCGTTTGGTTATATTTAGTTTGCATTTCGTCGAATCTTACGTTTCAAACCAGGCAAATCAAATCCTTCGATACTCCTTCAATCTCCCCAGGCATCAATCAGAAAATCTCCGGCTGTGTCTGTGGAGCTGAAAGTCATCACTCTTCTGTTCGCGTGGAGTACCGAGGAAACGGTGCCGTTCCTTCTGTTTGTTTTGGGATTTATTAAAGAAAATTTCGAGGCGTGCAGAGCTCTTGAAGGCGGCGTCGAGGGGTGTTGGAGTGACGTCAGGGGTGAGTCTTGGGCCTCAATACCTACACCCCTGCCTCCTTCCTTACCTTTCTGCCTCTGCCTTTGCTTCATCTGTTAGTTTTCTGCTGCTTCTTCTGCATCTGCCAGTCTCTTCTCCTTCAGTTTTTGCCTCTGTCTCAGTCTCGGTCTCTCGGTCTCTGTCAGTCTTTTGCCTCTGTCGCTCTCTCTCTTTTTGCCAGTCTATTCTACCTGTCTCTGCCTCTTCCTTTGTGTTGTTGCGCCACCAGTAATTTTCGATCAGTCTGCCTCCGTCTCACTGTGTCTGTGTCTGTCTGTAGGTGTGCTTCTTTCTCTGTCTCTGGATTTCTCCCTGTCTATCTCTGTCTCTGGATCTCTCCCTGTCTGTCTCTGTCTCTGGATCTCTCCCTGTCTGTCTCTGTCTCTGGATCTCTCCCTGTCTGTCTGTCTCTGTCTCTGGATCTCTCTCTTTCTGTCTCTGTCTCTGGATCTCTCCCTATCTGTCTCTGTCTCTGGATCTCTCCCTGTCTGTCTGTCTCTGTCTCTGGATCTCTCCCTGTTTGTCTCTGTCTCTCGATCTCTCCCTGTTTGTCTCTGTCTCTGGATCTCTCTCTGTCTGTCTCCGCATCTGAGTCTTTACCTGTTTCTGTCTGTTGTCTGTGTCTGACTCTTGGCTCCGAATCTTAACTTTACCCTGTCTAAGTTTCTGTCCCTGTTCCGATCTGTTTGATTATGACTTCTGACTTTAGCCTGTCTGTCTGTCTGTCTGTCTGTCTGTCTGTCTGTCTCTGTTTCTGTCTCTGTCTGTCTGTCTGTCTGTCTCTGTTTGTTTCTGTCTGTGTCTGTTTGTCTGTTTGGCGCAAAAGAAAAAAATGTAAACTTTATATTTGTAAACTGCGCGAGTCACTGAGGTAAAGTCAATTTATTTCTCCCAGTTTTTACCTAGATCAAGACCCACAATGAATATCAGGCATAATTCAACACTGACGATGTAATAATAATAATAATAATAACAGTAGTAGTAGTAGCAGTAGTAGTAGCAGTAGTAGTAGTAGTAGCAGTAGTAGTAGTAGTAGTAGTAGTAGTAGTAGTAGTAGTAGTAGCAGTAGTAGTAGTAGTAGTAATAATAATAATAATAATAATAATAATAATAATAATAATAATAATAATAATAATAACAATAACAATAACAATAACTAACAATAATAATAATAATAATAATAATAATAATAATAATAATAATAATAAATAATAATCGTCATCATACATGACATCTTTGTAAAAAAATAATCGTAATTTCTGGATATGGGGGAGAAAAACAGGGTCCATTTTAATCTTCGAATGATGGAGACAGTTCTTATATTCTATTCCAGCTGACATCAGACGATTTCATTCAGCTTGGAATAAGTACAGGAGCCGGAGACTGTTAATACTGGGACCATTAACCCTTTCCCGGTTGGGGCAACTCAAGTGTTCTATTCCAGCTTACATTTGACGATTTTATTCAGCTGAGAATTAATCACAGGAACCTGAGTGTCAAAACAGAATCATTCTATTTTTACTGACCTACAGCCATCTCATCCCATCCAGTATGATTGCGTATATAATGGTTTGTAAAAACTTCCTTCATGATGATTCTATGCTTTTTCTTATTATTCCCTGCCCAGGCTTTGATTTTATACTGTTATTGTTTGTCTTGAATATTTCTTTCTATATAAAACTCATATATTATTGTGTGGTTGAGACTGACGCTGTTTTTCATCCAGGTAGGAATTATGCATAAAGGTTATTGCCTTTTTTTCTGGATACAATCTTTTTAACTTCATTAACGCAGATGGCGTCATCAAAATCTTATTCTTACTGAAAGCACATGATTTTATTCAATTTAGGGGTGATATTTCGTAACGAAGGGTGTTCACGGAGGCAATATCTATTTCGTACGGTTTGTGATGACTCCAGACTCGAACAGAACCATTTGGAGGCAGCAAGAACAAAATATAAATGACGCCATCATTCTGAAAAGGTTAATGAGATTTAGATATTCATCCATTAGATTGATAAAATCAGGTTTACGAAGCGGAGTCTGCCTAACCAGTTGTATTAATGAATTCAGCAACCGTTAATAACGGTTGTCTAAAGTGCCTGTCCAGTGACGATTTATCAATTGCGTTATGGCACAGTTAATGAAATCCAGGTTTGACTAAGACAGCAAGAATTTCTACAGATAACACAAAGCTCAGGCAAACCCTCATCCTTGGTCTGTCTTTGTGATCTTAAAATTCGTCTCTTTAATGTCAGTTTTCCCATTTTCGTCTGGCTACTGAAAGACGATTCCATTATGATATGGAAAGACATCTGGCACTCTAACTGATAAGGATATTTCATTTCACATCTTCGATATGAAACATCCCCCCAAGCCAAATAAAATCGTCAGGCAGTGGCAATAGAATGTATCATACAGTAATCGTAGTAAAGAAGACAATTTTATCGTAAGAGACTGTAGTTACACTTCGATAAAGTAAGAATTAGTTATGACGTGTGATTTTGACCAACAATGTTTCAATTCTTTTAGCTACAGTGGATTTCCCTGAGCCAAAATGAAATCGTAAGGCGTTAGCTGGAATGAAATACTGGTTTCTCAGTTTCTGGAATAAACTTTAATCAAGAAATTTAGAACATTTTTTACTATGCTGTCTTTCTTGTCTTCAAGGAGATCGTCTGAAGTTGGTCGGAAAATCATATTAAATTTATAAACTGCTGTCAAAGAATTAACCATATATTCAAAAATAAACTTTGTTCAGTTTCGGCAACATATTTCAAGAATAAATCATTTTGAATTATAAGAGAGTATGGCAGAGTTTATGATCGTATCACTCTCAGGTTCCTATGACTCACTCGCAGCTGAAGTTAATTATCTGCGTTGGTGACAGAATACTAGAGACGACGCGGCTAAGAGAGGGTTAACTGCATGCACACTACGAACAAAACATGTGTGCTACTTTTGGTTCTGATCCATGTAATATCCAGGAAAGAAAAGAATAGCTGCAGGACAACTAATACTCGTACCCTGAACGGTTATATATATTACGGAGCAAGTAACTCCACAAAGCAAACCAATGAATGGGTTTTGATACCATTCTGATATCGTCTACAGACTACACAATTAAACGTAATCCCTTCAGTCCGATGACGTACCGTACTTGATATTTTATTCTTGCTTACTATAGATGAGTTCCATTCAGCTTAGGAGAGACTTTTCGAAATGCAGAGGTTAAAATAACCTTTGTTAACTTCTTCAATACAATAGGTTTCTCTTGAACTGGAATAAAATCGTCTAGAGGCAACAAGTATCAATATAAAAGCACACTCTAGGCTTGAGTGGAATAAGAAAATAGTTTAACCGGAGTTTATCTTTTCATCAACCTACTTTATACAGCTGTTCAAAATTAAAATGAAGGATGAGTTTAAATGATTCGACTGAGGAACAGATATATTGCTTGGATGATACAAAGGGTCACGGTAGTCTGTGCCACGACAAAAACAGACATTCCAAGCATCCACAGCTCCGTGCATCCAATAATTACGTTCTTAACGGTTCAAGACTTAATAGATGCCCATGCTAGAAAAAAAAAGCGATACTTACCTTGCTCGATTCTTTTGTAATTTCAGCGTGTTAGAAAGTATATCAGATGTGCATGACTGGAACTCGCAAGTATTATATTTGAAATTACCTGCATCGCCTGATTTGTCCGGGTGCTTGGAGCCACAGCATTTGTATATTTGTAGGATTAGTGTAATCATCCCCAGGAGAGCGCCGTGGGCAATTCAGGTGTACTTCCTGAAAACAGCACCTGGAGGAAGCCGGGACGAGGCGGACCGGCCACCTGGGTACCCCGCAGCAGACTCGTGCAGGTGGTGTCAGTAACAATCAAAGTTCCTTCACCTCTGACACCATCCCTCTCTGAGACCACACCCTCTGTCACTACACCACTCTGACACTACTCCTGACTCTCCCTGGCACTACACCTCTCTAATACCACTTCTCACTGACACGCATTCCCTGACACTGCACCATTTTGACACCATCTCTCAGTGACACAATGCTCCCTGACACTACACCGTTTTGACAACATCCCTCACTGACACTACACTTCTTGACACAACACTTCTCTGACACCATCTCTCAGTGACATTACACTCCCTGACACTACACCTCTCTGACACCAACCCTCAGTGCCTAAGTCCCTGACAAAAAACTCTCTGTGCCAATGCCACTCATCAGTCCTTCCTGTCACTACTATCTGACTCTGAGCCTTTCTGACACCACCAGTAACTGATATCATGATCCGTAATACTACATTTCTCTGACACTATCCCTCAGTGGCACCACACTCTCTAGCACTACACCTCTCTCATAGTACCCTTCACTGACAAAACACATGGAACATTTCTCTGGCACCACCTCATAGTGATACCACATTCTCAGACACTATATATACCTCTCTGACACCCCTACTCATTGACACCACACTCCCAGACACTATACCTCCGAATATACCCCTTGTTTACACCACACTCTCTCTCTCCGACACCACTTCTCATTGACACTACACTTTCCCTGAAACCCCACCTCTCTGACACCACACGCCACACTTTCACTGACACCTCACCGTCTCGCGGACACCATGGCTCTCTGACACCACTCATGGCCTAAGTTATTTCTTGGCAAAACTTTCATGAATTACAACTCCCTCTACCACACCACCTCTGCCACCAGACCTCATTGTCACCAAACATCTTTTAGACTACATTTGTTCTGACACTGTACAGTCCCTCCGACGCCATACTTCCTGACATCACACCTCTCTGACACAACACTTCCTTACATTACACACCACACTGACACCACGCTTCCTTACATCACACTTCTCTGACACCACACTTTCTTACATCACACTTCTCTGACACCACACTTCCTTACATCACACCTCTCTGACACCACACATCTCCTGACACTAAACATTTCTGACACCATACCTCTTCTAACACCATGCCTGTCCTGAAATCACACCTGTCCGGACACCACACCTCTGACACCATACCGATCCTGACACTACACCCTCGAACACCATACCCCCTGGAATTACTACCACTTTGATACTACACCCACTCTGACACCACATTCATTCTAATATCACTCCCTCTGACACCAAAACCACTGACACCGCAACCATTGACACCAAATCCACTCTGACACCACACTCACTGCATCACCACACTCACTGTACCAGCACACCCACTTGCACCACAAGCACTGACACCACACACTCCTACGCAACATCTACCCTGAAACCACCCTAACCCAGCAGACACAATATTTCCACATTCACTATAAATACCATGTCCACTATTAAACCACATCCATTATAAATATACACTCACCATAATAACACATACACTGCCATACTACACTTACTACACCTACTACAGAACACCTCCCATTATACCACACCAACTACAGTATTTTAGTAAGAGTTAATATTCCTCTTACATCACTAAAAGCATCCTCCACCAAAGTACCACAGCGTTGTTTTATAATGCCACTTCAATCAACCTCACCTATATTATCAGCAATCTGCACCCCTAAACACCTTCACATCAATTGCCTATAAGCATCCTACACATTATCATACCCCACAGCACCATCACACCTCACACCGTAATCATCCGCGACACCTACCCATTTCATCGACACACCCTACTCTCTCACTCCAAACACTATCAACCATCGTGCCATCACCTGTCAAACAAAAACACATACATGAACACACACACACACACACACACACACACACACACACACACACACACACACACACACACACACACACACACACACAAAGATCGATCTACTCCTACTTTACCACCTCTCACATCACCACACCACACACAATCATCTCCCATAGCACTCTGTATCATATTACCATTGCTCCTCACCCTAGTGCCTCTGAAATGCCACCTCTTACACCATCATTATACACCACAGATAAACAGTGAATCCAGCCCTTACACTAACAGCATCAGGAACATCTTTCACACCAACACCTCCTCTTACACCAACACCAGACATGCCTCTAACACCACCACCCTCCACATCATCGTCCTTTTCCCCACCATGACACACGCCACTAACCCTTACAAACAACTCCGAGCTTTACCGTTCCTCACTTGACTACCCGATAAGTCAACATCCTTAACAAAAACACACTTCACACCGGCACCAAAACACCCTCACTCGCTTAACACAACATTTCTCACTCCAGCAATACCCTCAATATCCTCTTCCCCAACGCCAGCTCCCACGGTACCCTTTCCTTCATTGCCTCGCTCTTTACATCAATTAATTATTTTTTTCTGCAGCAATCCCTCACAACATCATCATGTACACTGATACCCTGGAAATACTACGACACACACATTCATAAATAAGTGATCTTCCGAAAACAAATGAAAAGTCTGGCCACCAACTGCGTACAGATGATAATGGATATTTACCAAACATAATGGAATACAATTTTCTGCAAATCTTGATGAAAAAGGCTGCCTCGGGGAAAAGAACACGTGGTTATTACCTTCTTTCAATCGGTTGACGTTTTTTATGTTTTGTTTTCTCTACCATCGGAAAACTTTATTCAGCCCTTGGGAGACTTGTCGA
>NC_137029.1:8575594-8610594 GCF_032717465.1 Coenobita brevimanus
ACACACACACACACACACACACACACACACACACACACACACACACACACACACACACACACACAGAGAGAGAGAGAGAGAGAGAGAGAGAGAGACAGGCAAAAACATTATCGCACCGCCGTCTAATGACGGGCGATAATGAACAGAATAGGGAAAAAAGGCCTTGTCAAGAGGTGTGCTTGAATAAAGAGTCAAACCCTAGACCTCTCGACTGCCAGCTGAGTATGCTTTCGATTGGACGTGGAAATGGAAAATGTGTAAAAATAATATATAATATGAGAATGTGGAAACAGTATGTTGTTTTGGCAACTAAAGAGGAGGTGATGCTGCAGTGAGTGGAACGGTGGCATGTTGTCTTAAAATTTTCCTAGGGGAGGGGGTGGACATTTCATGCACTATCGAAACACACACGACAAGTTTAACTAACCTTTGCGAAATCTTAAGGAGGGGGGGGGGGCGTTAATGAGCGCTTGAACCGATGGCCACAGGAAGGATTAATTAAGTCTTGTTAAGCCACCAATATCGAATGGGAAATAATAATCTTCCTTAAGGTGATCCTCCTTTCCTGTTACGAAAAAGAAACTGAAATCTAAGATACAGAGAAGTGGCAATCAAGAAGCTGTTAGTGAGCAGAGTAATGAAAAAGCTCGTGGGAAAGCTTAAAATTACTGGTTATGGTATGCTGGTGATTAATTCTGAAACAGAGACTCGTGTTTTTAATGAAAATGGCATTAATCGGGCAGGATGGTCGACATTAAAAAAAAAAAAAAAAAAAAAAAAGCAAGTTATTGAAAAAAAGAAGGGGTGTAAGATGAATGTTTACTGTATGGGTCCTTGTGAACTAGAAATTTATTAGATGTTAAGCAGAAAGGTACTTATGTGACAAAAGCAGTATCAGTCACTCGAATTATTTTGACCAAAAAAAACACGGAGGATTATTATGCTTCTCTATACAATAGGCGCATATTAGGGTTTTAATTTGGTTACTGTCAAATAAACCCAATCAGCAGTGGAAACTCTCTGCCATGACTGTCCCTGTTAAAATTTCCAAACATTGATTACGGTACACTTTAGGATTATACTCTGGCTACAGAGAGAGAATTTTTACTCAGATGGAAAGCCCATACTGATATATTAATACTTTCACTGCAACGATGTCATGGAGACGGTGACTTACACAGTATTTACGTTTCCTTGCTGTACTTAGTTATATCTCACGTTATATTTAATAATATACATTCATTTACCTTTAGGTGTTATGGAGGAATAAAAGAACAGATAATTGTGGTGAATATCACGTTGTCAGAAATATACCGTCATCCAGAGGGGACGATACAGAGCTACTGAACCTGAATAGTAAGTCTGCGGAAGAAGCTAGTTTTGACATTCTGGTGTTATCTATGCAGGAAGGGTTTCAATGGTAATAGACAGGTGCTTGCAAAATGACAATGGATAACTGACGCCCGTGTATGTAGGAATGTAAGATACAGAAAATACTGGAAGACGGGAATAAGACTAATAAAGCACCCTAGATTCTAATTAAATCAATTCCACCAAAGGGGGACTAAAAAATATTACTGATGTTTCCTTAATAAAACAAAACGAAAAAAGGAAGAAAGAAGACCTCTTACTATATCCATTAGCTGATGTGAAAGACAAATCTTTTCTTGTCCATTCTGCCTAAAATTCAAACAAGTCACCTACGAGAGACAAAAGCAGAATAATGTGAAGTACAGGGGAAATGAAGTTAGGTGAGTGACATGGACAATGAACAGTGTGCCGGTTCTGTTGAAGTGGTATAAGATGGAGGAAAGGAACGGCTGCAAAATCATGTAAAATGAATGATAAAGGACTTCAGGTAAAGATGATGCACAAAGAAGAGTAGCATGCAAGAGGTCTAGCCAGAGGTAAAGTGATGTATGGGAGAGAAGGAGAGCGGATAATGATGGAGCATGGTCATGAGTTTGGGGAAGCTAATGGTATGGAGAGGAGGAAGTCAGCAGCTGGACGTGCAGTGACGAGCACCCAGCAGCCCGGTTTCCAACAATACCTTCCTGTTTTTATATTATGTGGTCACAGAGGTAAGATAAAATGCTGGATTTACACACATTCATTCTAGCACCTGTCGCATGATGATCTAAATCAAAGTACACACACTGTTCCACTAGCCGGTCTTGGTGATTACTTTGTGGTGTGCCTTGCTCACTTAACCATTTGCTTCTCTAGATCGCTAATGGCAAAATACCGTCCGTCTTCAAAGACCACTTCATCACAGAGAACTATTTTACATGAACACACCCACTCGCACACAAACGCACGCACGCACGCACACACACATACATACATACATAAATACACACACACACACACACACACACACACACACACACACACACATGTATGTATGTAGGTAGGTAGGTATATGATGACAATCAGTCCAGTGAAAGACTGATCTCTTCTATTTGAAACTATTAACTATACACCTCTACCCTGGCTTAGGATGCATTGGCAAGGGTGTTGTCATAATACTGGAGGGAATGAGCACCCCTCAACGTAATTATCTAGTCAGAGATGCACGAGATGGTCTTTAATTATTACCGTATATACTTAGAATCAGATAATTATAGCTACATGCTCTACCTAAAACAATCGCTGATGCAAAACATTTCAATCTCCTTCTCCTGTATAAGTTAATATTGTTAAAGAATGTGGAGTTAATTTTTTCAGGGAGTCCAAAAAAAAACAACTTAATGTCGAATTACACAAAGTTATTTGAGCTACTAAGTTTTTTTTTTTTTCTCTCTCTGGCTGAATGTGCTCCGGACAGAACTGTTTGAAATTTAAAGCACGTAAAGAAATCGAAGAGACTTTGTGAGCTGAAGAAGGGTGGTCTGGTGCCTGAGATAAACACTGCTAATATTACTGTCATGAATTTTTATCTCATTGCTTCAGAAAGCAGACTGATGATATGGATTTCGTTAGCAGACTTCACTCTTCAACCATCACGCCCTTTGAAGAAATACTAAAAAGTTTCTCTAGTGCCTTTACATCTATTCAGAATGAGGAAATCACTGGTGTTATTTTCAAAAAAATCATTCAGTCATACTCCCAGACTTCGACGCTTCATCATCGGGTTACGGTTCAGGTTCCCGATGTAAGCTCCAGGATCGAACAGACAAGGGTTTTGCTGCTACCCGTTCCTACAGGATGTCGTCCGGAAGCAGGAGAGAGCAAGTTTGCACTAACCAGAACTAGTCATTACATATAATACAGCTTCGTAACCCCCACTTATGTCCTGTTATAGGACACTGACAGCGAACCACCCTCATCTTCACTTAGAAACCAGTTCAGTGCATCTCGCTTAGTTTTTTACACAACTTTCACCCTCCTGGGCGCTCAAACTTTTTATATTATCATACCACCTCCTCCTCGGCTTCCCGCTTCCTCTCAGTACTGATTCTAAATTTTGTATCTTTATCAGTCATTATCCATTTTTTCTTTATTCGATTAAGCACATGAGATTATGCAAAAATGGTGAAAAGATGTGTGGTACCATCTTCTGGATCATTGCCGATTGAGTGGACTACCCGGTCATGCAAACGGGCAGTAGCTGAAAGAATTAATCCCCCTACATATCTTTTTTACAGCCTATTCCGCAACTATCGGACAGATTTACACACGTACGGTGAGGATGAAAAAGAATGCCTTCACGTGGTGGCACAGACATAACTGAGTGGCTCCTTTGCCCGGTTAGACTCGTACAAATGTCCTTCAGTTTCCTCCCTATCCCACAGAAGGGAGATGGCGGACTGGGGAGACGGAAAACTTAAGCCTGCAGTCCATCGGGTTCACTTTCAGATGAGCCTAGTGTTGCGTCTACTACCCTAACTCGAGAGGTCCTTCCTAAGCCGTGTAAAATCGCCTGACAACCGGGGAAGCAAGGTACAAAAGTCATACCATAGTGAAGTTCTTAAGGGAAGAATAATATGCTAGCAAAAGTTATCATCCGAGAAAACAAGAACAGAAGAGACAGGAGGGAGCGTGGAAAAATAAACGGTAGAGGAAAAGAGAAAGCAGGAACAAGGAAAATAAAAGGATGAAAAACGGTCTGAATTTAAAGGTAAAGGTGAAAGGTGGGAAGAGGTGGAGCATGACCTGGTGAAAAATTGAGTGTTAATTTAAGAAGGAATGGCAGATGCGTGTTGGGAATGTAGATTAGCAGTTGAAAAGAAAAGACTGCAAGATAGAAAATGGAATAAGTTTACAAAGAAGAGAGAGAGAGAGAGAGAGAGAGAGAGAGAGAGAGAGAGAGAGAGAGAGAGAGAGAGAGAGAGAGCACAGGAAGGGACTGAGAGGAAAGAAAGATTACATAGGACAGAAAGGATAGAAAAAATGAACTGAATGAGGCAAGGAAGAATTCTGGGAAAAGATGAGAGCGTTGGGAAAATTAGAAGGAAGAACCACAAGTAAATGGGGAAAAGGGAAGGATGGGAAGAATGGAAGGATAAGAGCATAATAGACAGGGACGACACAGGGATGACAGGGGTAGGATCAGAAGGAACTTGGTGACAGAGAGGCGGTCAAGGGAGAATGAGGGGGATGGAAGGGTTGGAGAAGCGAGAGAAGGCAGTAGAAGGGGAGACGGGAAAAGGAAAGAATGCGAGGAGCAGAAGGGGGAGGAAGAGAAAAGAGAAAGGAGATGTGTGAGGGATGGAGGGAGAGGTGAAGAGCAAAGGAGAGAGATGAGAATGTGAGAAATGGAATGGAAGAGAAGAGAAGAGAAGAGCTGAGTGACAGAGATAGAAAGGTGAGCTAAAGAAAATGAGAGTGAGTAGGTGAAAGAGGAGGAGAAGAAGGGGAGGTTAGAAGGGGTAGAGAGTTATAGATGTGGAAGGGATATGGAGAAGGTAGGTGGGTGAGGGGGGGAAGAAAGAGGTGAGAAGGAGCAGGGAGAGTATTCCAGGGTACAGGGGGGACGTTGGTGAAAGGTGGCAAAGAGAGGGAGAATGTAGGGGGGTGTGGGATGGAGAGGGAGAGTATTGGTGGGTGCGGGAGGGGGCGAGGAGAGGTGAGTAGGGGCTGGGAAGGTAGGGAGCGGAGCTGTAGGTGGGTGAGGGAGGGAGGGAAACAGCAGAGGTGATCAGGGGCAAGCAGGGCAGGGAAGGGGCACAGAGAGGGAGAGTTGGTGAATGAAGGAAACGTTAGGGAACGTGGAGATAGATGGGAGACTGGGAGTGGAATGTAGGGAGGTTGTAAGGTGCGTGGGGGGTAGGGAGAATGTAGGTAGGAGCCTTCCTTCTTTCCTTTTCTTGTCTTTAGCCTATATAATATATATATATCTATATCTATCTGTCTATCTATCTATCTATCTATCTACCTATATATGTACGTTACAATCTTCCCTACAACAAACAGTAACCAAAGAATCAAGTCTGTTGCTGTTTGCTTCGTTTGTACTCCTTTGTACTCCTTTGAGAACGAGAGAATGAGGAGGAGGGAGGGAGAGGAATGGTGGGTGGGTTTGGGACGGAGGTAGGGAGGGAGGTCCAGATGTGAGGTGTGAGTGAGGTGCAGCCCACCTGACGTGCGCCACCGATTACCCTGATCGCTACTGTCGCCCTCCAGCCACACGCGGCCTCGCCCCGTCTACCTCCTTGCCTGTCTGCCACCCTGCCTGCCTTCCTGCCTTCCTGCTTGTGTCCGGGGCTACTCACGCTGCTGCACGGATGTCATTCCTGTGTAAATCAGATAAAGTGGATGTGCAATTTCTTCCTGTGTATTTGGAGAAAACATGGAAACTGCATACCCAGTCCTGCAATATGTATGCACCTTTCGTTGAAACCCATGCGGCAAGTTTTCCACTTTCTGATCTTTTTTTACTTTTGGAAGGGGATCTTACCCTTCCAAAAATTACTGGGTAGTTTATATTCACCAAATATCGCATGACGGGTTGAGAGTCCATTGTACAACGTGTACCAAATTACCAAAGCCGTATCTGCCAACTTGTCACTATTTCTGAGAATTTTTATTGGCTGAAGAGGACTGACCCCCCTAAAAATATTGGTTGGAAAACTGCATATAGTGGAAGACCTTCCCAGTAAACAAACACTCTCACTCGGGAAATGTAATGCAAAAATTTTCCTCTGGCTATTTTTATTCTTCCTGGGGGGTCTGACCCCCCTAAGAATCATTGGGGAGCTCACGCCCGGTAAATATCGCATTACCGATGACAGTCCATTGTACAACATATATTAAGATATCAAAACCACATCTGCCCTCCTTTCGCTATTTCAGAGAAATTTTAATTTGGTGAGGGGCCTGACCCTCCTAAAAGTCATAGATGGAAATTTGTTTATAGTGGGAAACCTCACCTGGTAAGCTTCATTCAAATCTTTCTCCTATTTTTCATATTTTTTCATATGTGTGGTAGTGGTTTACCATCCCGGGAATCGGGAAGGGTGGGGGGGGGGGGAAGTCATGCTCCAGAAATATCGATGTGCAGAGTCTTCCTGTGCATTCAGACAAAACATCAAACTGGATACCTAATACTTCAGTATGTATGCTGGTTTTGTTGAAATTCACCAGCTCACTTTCCTCTACTTCTGCTCATTTTTATTATTATTATTATTATTACTATTTTTTTTAAGGAGAGGTTGCCCTCCCAAGATTCACTGGGGATTCACGCTTTCCATTTATCATGTCGCATTAGGGATGAGAGTCCATTGTACAACAAATACTAAGCTATGAGAGCCATATCCGCCTTTCTTTTGCTGTTTCTGAGAATTATTATGTGAGAGGGGCTGACCTACCCTAACGATCAAGACTGGAAAGCTATATATAATGGAAGACCTTCTGATTAACCAGACAAACTCACCTGGGTAGTTTCATTCAAACATTCCCTCGTTTTCTGATGGTTTTTATCTTTGGGAGGGGGGTTATCCCGAAAGAATCATTGGTGGGGTGGGGCCACGGTCCCATAACGTCACATTACTGATGTCAAAGTCATTATTGCCGTTCCCTTATTTGGTATCCCATATAAATTTCAGAGGGAGGCAGATCCTCCTAAAAATAATGGTGAAAATTTTTATTTTATGGAGGACATTGTCATGTAACCAGAAGAACTGACCAGAGAAGCTTCGTTGAAATCCATCTGCTCACCTTCACTTAGTTCTCATCGTTTTCATTTTTGGAATGGATGCTGACCTCCCTTCCAGAATCATTCAATGGGATGTCAGGCTCACCAAATATCACATTATTGATGAGTCCATTGTACAACACGTACTACGATATCAAAGCCATATCTGGTCTCTTCACTATTTATGAGAATTTTTAATTTGGTTAAGGGGGTTGATTTCCCCCAAAAATTCATGGTGGGAAAATGTATATACCGGATAACCTTCCCAGGAACCCGAGAAACTCGCCTGGGAACTGTCATTCACAAAATACATACATCAGTCATGAGTTAAAGCGCGAGCTCGCTCGCACGCACGCACGCATCCACGTACGTGCACGCACACACACACACACACACACACACACACACACACACACACACACACACACACACACACACACACACACAGCCTGAGTATAGAGCAAAGGTATTCTGTAGTTTGGGTTGCCGAAAATGATACCATCCTGCTTCGCGGGACTGATTACGTCCAGTGCCTGTCGAGTTTTTCCCCGTCTTTCTTACGGTTTACGATCATCATTCTGGGACAGATTTATTCATGCTTTCTTCCCTGCTACGATATCCATGCTTTGGCTTGCAAGAGTTTCAGTTCAGAGTTTTGCATTTTATGATTACGTACCGTAACAGTTTGTGGTATGAGACCGACTTTGATATTTCGAAACTATAGAGGGGAGGGGAAGGACTTATCTACTAGCACTGATGAAGATATTGCAGTCCATCTGCTGAAGATAACTATACGATCCGAAAAGTATACTCAACTACTTTATTGTTATTCTTTTCGATCATCTATCGGAAGTTACGATTTGTTTAAAATCATCTTAATGCGCAAATCAGTCTATAGTGCCCTTAATGTTACTACCTTTTTCCTTACATTTGGAGAGACGAGCTCTCCTACTGTTGAGAACTGGGTATATGAGTGCATTTGGGTGACGGGTGAACGCCTGGGTGCCCCGCAGCGGTGTGGGCGGGGGTGAACGACTGAGGAGCCCGCGGCAGCAGCTCGTGCTCGCCCTGCCATATGGCAAAAGAACACAGGAAGTTGCATTCAAGGATAATTTTAGAAAAGCAGAGGGGAGCATCTGTACCCTGGCTGCCTGGACTGGACGAGACTGTACTGGACTGACCAGTGTACTGCACTACACTACACCGCACCACTCTACACTAAACTTCTATTCACTAACCTACTCTACACCACATTACACTGCACTGCACTACACCATACTACATTACACTACACTACAATACTGTACACTGCACCACTCTACGTTATTCTAAATTACACAACATTTCATTTCACTGCACTACACTACCCTACACTACACTACACATCTGGTCACGCTCGGCACGCTGCATTATTTACCATAAATGTAGCCTACGCGTGCCTTTTGCTGTTTTAACACACACAGGTACATAAGGGTTAGGAAAATGCAGCTTGTAGTTTTAAGGCTTCCTTGTAATAAGTTAGGATATCAGACAAAAGATTCATTGTACTAGTGTAAAATATAGATAATTATGCATATCGATGTACATCCGCTATAGGCTGCACATGGAGATGGGTTCTGTTGGCTGGATAGGAATGGGAATGGAGTCTTGAGAGAGGTGAACTTAGTGGGTTTTCAGTATTGTACACGTATTTATGAAAGGATTGGGGGGGATGTATGCTTAAGTGGTATGACCATACCTGAAAACGCAAATGAACATGGTGAAAATGTATACGCTAGTGAGGCGGAGGGTTGAGATGTGGAAGACCCAAGGAGGTGGCCGAGTAAGGCAAGGGAATGTGTGGCAAAGCAAAGTGTGGACAAGTAAGACTCAAAAGAAAAGCTGAAGGATAGAAATACATAGATGGAAATGTTGACGATAAGACTGCACCTGACCATGAAGTCAGCATGGACAGGAATTCGGAAGAAAAAGAATATTCTCAAAACAGGCTGGGAGAGGCGTTACATCAACCCGTATCTACAAACTCGTACTGTGGTGATGTCCTATCGCTGAGTAACATATTTCGTCTTCGATGAGTACATATAAAGAAAGAAAAAAGTAATTGCCTGAAAAATCAATGGTATAACATCAGATTTTATTGTGATGGATCCAAAGGGAGAATGCAATGGAAAAACATTGAACGTTGCGTGTTCTTGAAAACTTAGAAGAGATTCGGCTGACGAAGCAAGGCCAGGTCCAATAATCACTCTCTATCTCCCAATCCAACTCCCAGTTTAATTCCCTCCCTCCATTCCTCCCCCTCCTCTCTCTCCCTCTCTCTCTCTCTCTCTCTCTCCTCCTCCTCAGACAAAATAACTATTACACTCCTGTTCTAATATCTCTTGACAATTTTGCTTCCCCGAACGTTGTGAAAATAATCAAGGCAAAATCCCGGATGTTTGTAGTTGCTCTTAACTTCCTGTCTAATAAAGATTCAAGGATTAAAAAATATACACAGAACAAACCCAGGAAAATACAAACATATGATATCTAGCCGAATGCTCTCTAATTCACAGACGTTTATAAGGAACACACAGAAATCTGTGGATGATTTATCTGTGAGGTGGAGCCGGGAATTTCAAAGAATTAAATGTCTCTGCTGACTAGATATAAGACATATTCCACTGAGGACTATGTTGATAGCTCTCCTGTGTTTGTGTTTTTCCAGCCTTATTTTAGAAGCTATTTTATTAAGAGGAGATATAATGCTGCTGCTGATGATGATGATAATTTACACTAGAGACTTAGACTTCATATAACTAAAAATTATTTCGTAGTCGGCAGAAAATCAGTCTACAAATGCATCGACCTGGAGTGCGATAGGCATTTTGATGCTAATAAACTGCAGTTACTGGGGTGTTAGTATATTATGTGCAACGGCGTGACTAATCTGCAGAAAAGGCACTTGGGACGAAATTCTGTCTCATATTTTTTTATTATCTGCCAAATTTTAATAATCTTCTTACACTCAAAATAATAACTATAACGGCAACTATTTTTCTGCAACTGTATTTGTGGTATTAATATAAAAAATAAATCTTCATAAATTGCTCTTTTTTTCTTGCACAATTACACTATTCAAGACATCAGCGAACAAGATCCCTCGCGTCTTCTGAAGTACTACCACAGTTATTTCTTATCTTCAGAGAAAAGGAATAATGTCCTCGGACTTCAGCATAAGAAGCTGAGCAGTTTTAATATCTGATGATAAACGTAATCAGTAATGACAATATTTTTTTTTCTTTACTTTCGACAAAGATGATTAAAGAGAAGAAGGATTGAAGAAGAATTAGATTTATGACTATATACTGCAAAGGGTCATTAAATCATCAACATCCCTATCTTCTACTAGAACACGACTAGCAACATTAATGTAATTATAAAATTTGCTGACTTTCTTTGACTATCGACGACTACATAATTATACACTTTTAATATTTACAGCTGAGGGAACAGATGGGGTAATGATAAGTGTGAAATGATAGAGCCAATGCAACTTATTTTTAGTAGTTACATGGGAATCTGTTAAGTCATAGCATAACGGTAAGACTTCAGTATCCGAAAGGAATAACACGTGATTTATGAGGAACGCAATGTACCCAGATTCGAGGAGTTAAAGTTCAATCCGTGGCGGACAATTATAGTCGGGGATAGTACACTGTCCTTTCATATGCTTGGCCATGTTTGCAGCCGGTCGGTTCTACCAGTGACATACAGACTCTAAAACACACAAGTATAGCCACTTCAGTTCAACTTCATATGCATCACATTCCCTACAAACACTCCGTCCCCGTTCATGTTTCACTAGCATAGGGAGGTTAAATCTCGCTTCCTCTGAGGAAAAGATTCGGCCCTAAGGTGGACCTAATATAGACTGCGCTATTATCCAAGAAATTCGGAGACATCTGTAATGGGTGAAAATAAGTCTGATCGTTTCGCTTGGCATTATGATGATAGCTATCCCATTTCTGTGCGTTAATTTGTTTTGTTTTAGGATCCTATTACTTGTGAGTTGATGATGATGATGATGATGATGATGATGATATGACAACAGGCTGTGTAAGTTCCTAATAATGTGAACAAGTTTAACGAACAATTGCAGTTTCAATACTGAATAGTGTGAAAACAATGCTAAAGTGTGGTATTGACCTAATTCGAGCAAGCTGAAAGGTGAATTAAGAGTAAGTGCGAAAGGGAAAATAAAAGCAAAAAGTTTGCGACGTTCGACTGAGAGTAAATAGCTCATAGGAGAATACTGATTTTAGAAAACTTATATTAACCTACAGAATAGTCAAGTTGTCTGGCACACACACCTCAACGCAAAGCTGACATTGCTTTAGTACAATGACGTTCTAATATTTTTTCTTACCACTGCAAGGCGATTTGTACAGGCTAGAAAATCTCCCTCGTACTTTAAGGGACAAAGGAAGACGATATTACATCTTTCCTGGTTGAATGTCACTCCAAAGCTGAATAAAAGTGCATGATAGAGGCAAGGAGGAAATACAACAAAACCTCCTCTGGCTGAAGAAATTAACAATAAGATAGGAGATGAGAAGAAGAAAGTGGAGATGTGAGGATAAAGTGGGATGAGAAATTAACACCAATAACAAAATTTTATTTACGGATCATTAACTGTGGATGTGCATGTGGACGTGGATGTGGTAGAAAGCGTCAGGGAAAATACACTGAGGTGGTCTGGCCAGGAGGAGAGGATGGAGAGCTAGAGACTAACAAGAAAAGTGTATGTGAATGAAGTGGACGGGGGGGGGAGGGGGGGAGAGGGAGGGGCAGATCGAGGATGAAATGGAGAGATGGAGTAGAGAGGTATATGAGGAAGGAGGGTGTAGGTCGGAGAAAGGGCAGCGAAATGTCAGGGGACAGGGTGGCATGAAGGGATTAAGGCGTCAGGCTATTATATAGAGATAGATTAACTGTCAGTTGTATAGTGTCTATGTTATCATCAGACGATTTTGCTCAGCTTAGGGGAGACTTTTCGAAATGTAGGAGTTAGATATACCATGAACCCTTCCAGTATGAGGGCAGTCTTCTTCTTCTTCAGTCGCTCTCGTGAGGCCAGTCAGCTCAGACGTGCTAGAGACCTGTGGTAGTGTTGTGCTAGTGTGCTTTAGTGATCTGTGATAGTGGTTGTGTTAGTGTGTTGTAGTGATCAGCGATAGTGCTGTGCTAGTGATCCGTGAGTGTGTGTGTTGTGGTGACCCGTAGTGACCCGTGATAGTGTGTGCTACCTTGTGTGAACTAGTGCGTAATGGCTTCCTCGGCAGAGAGCTGTGTCCCCACTGCAGGTACTGAAAAGGACTACCTTGAATTAAAGGAGGAACTTCTCGAACTGAAGCGGGAGGTACAAATTCTCAGGCAGGAGAAGGCACAAATGAGGGAATTGTTGGAGGAGATGTTGGAGGAGAAAGAGAAAAAGGCTGAAGGTTGGACACTAGTTAACAAGGGTGCAACGAAGTTCACTCTTAAAAAGCAAACGGAAATTAAGACAACTAATACATTCGACACACTACGGGACGAATGTGAAGGGAAGGCAGAGAGGGAAGTAGAGGAGAAGGACGGTGAGAGAACTTCCAGTACAGGTAAGTATAAACAGAACAAGAAAGGTAAGAAAAATGTTGTTGTTGTTGGAGACTCCCAGGTGAGATATCTGAACAGGGCCATGTATACTCCACTCGCTAAACATGTGTGTCTTCCAGGGGCCAGGGTGGCTAATGTGGTAGATAAAATTTCAAATATCGTAAAGGAAAGTGGTGACAAACCCACTGTGTGCCTCAGTGTAGGAGGCAATGATATTAGTAGCCGTAAGAGTGAGGTACTGTGGAAAAGGTACAAGTTGATGTTAGAAAAGGTTAGGGAGAGGGGAGGAACCCCTGTAGTGCTTGGTGTTTTACCAAGGTGGCGGGTTGGAAGGGAATGGTTGAGCAGGGCAATAGGGTTTAATTGCCGCCTTGAAAGGTATTGCAAAGATAATACAATACCTTTCATAGACAGCTGGGACCGGTTTTATGGACGAAGTGCCTTGTATAGTTGGGATGGGACTCATCTTAGCAGGCAAGGAGTTACTGTTTTAGCTGGAATGATAGATAGGGAGTTGGAGGGATTTTTCGAGATTGAGAAGTAGGTGTACAGGAAGATGCAGCAACTACAGTCAGAAATCATTATTACCATGTTTGGATAGATGCATCGATACTTGCAAAATTAAGAACAAAAGTTCAACCAATAGTGTAGATACATCCACTCAGGCACCTCAAATTGAGCAGGCGATGATAGATGATAGAACAAGCGATGATAGAAGGGCGATAAGCGATAGTACAAAAATTGTTATATTAGTAAAGTAAAGAGTTTCCCAGTTAGTAATAAAATAAATAACAGTAAATGCCAAGGTAAAGGCATAACTACTCGTAATAATCTGAAAGTGTACTACACAAACAGCCGGAGTTTACGTAATAAAATGGATGAACTGAGGGCTTTAATTTGTACAGAGAAAATAGACATTGCCGTTATTAGTGAAACTTGGATGAATACAGACACTCGAGAATTTTTAGCAGAATATCAGATAAAAGGCTATAATATTTTTGTGTCAAACCGTCAGGGAAGAAAGGGGGGAGGGGTAGCTATTTATGTAAAGGATTCACTAAACTGTTACAATAAAGCAGACATTAAAGTAAATAGGGACACAGAAAGTGTCTGGGTTGAAATTAGTAACAATAGGGAGAAATTAGTCTTAGGAGCAATTTACAGATCTCCAAAATTAAGTAGAGCTGATAGTAAATACCTCTGGGAGGAAATTAGGAAAGCATCACAGTCCAGCTTAGTAATAATTGTTGGGGACCTTAATCTGCCAAGGATAGATTGGAGAAATCAGACAGGAGATGCAGAGTCAGAGGAATTTCTAGAGGTAGTACAGGATAATTTCCTTTATCAGTATATCAGGGAGCCCACCAGAGGTAATAATATACTAGATTTGGTTTTAGCTAATAAAGAAAATATCATTAGCGATATAGAGGTTGGTGGACGACTTGGTAATAGCGATCATGAAGAAATTAAGTTCAAATTTATTTGGGATGTCTGTTCCACTGAAAATACCTCCACCGTTCCTAATTTTCGTCTAGGAGATTTCGATGGCTTAAGAGCTTATTTTCGAACGGTATTCCACAGGGAGATTAGCTATTTGAGGGAATGTCAGGTTAGTGGGGATCCCCAGGTCATAGGTCAGGCGCAGGAAGCACGTGGGGACGTCCGTCAGGTGTCTGTGAGGGGGAGGTGGTAGATAGGAATGTAGTCCAGGTGACGGAAATTAACTCAGCTCCAGTACCAAACAGACGTTCGACCAGTGAGAAGTATAACGAGTTAATAAATATAATATACGGAGGCCAAGATAGATATATTCCTTCAAAACCGTTTAGAACTAACAATTCAGAACCAAGATGGTTAAACAACAGATTAAAATCTCTCATAGGCCAAAGGAAAGGAATATATAGAAAAATAAAACGTGGAGAGGAACACTTACGTAACCGGTACACAATTTTAAATAGAGAAGTAAAGAGGGAGATAAGAAAAGCAAAGAGAAGTTATGAAATTAAGGTTGCAAGTGAATCAAAAGTAAACCCCAAGGGTTTTTATCAAATGTACCGAACGAAAAATAAAGATAGGATAGGACCACTCAGAACAGAATCAGGTGACATTACCAGTGAAGATAAAGAAATGTGCTCCATCCTAAATAATTATTTCATATCAGTATTCACCAAGGAAAATCTAAGCCTGGTCCCTCAAGCAGCAAATATTTACCATGAGAATACGGAAAATATTCTTAGTAAAATAACCATTAGTAAGGAGGACGTATTGAAAGAAATTAACAAGTTAAAACCTCAAAAATCGCCAGGTCCGGACGATATATATGCAAAAATTATAAAAGAAACCAAAGAAGAATTATGTCAGCCACTTTTAACGTTATTTAATGACTCTTTAAGTTCAGGAGAAGTTCCAGAGGCGTGGAAAACCGCAAACGTAGTGCCCATCTTTAAAAAGGGTGATAAATCAGCTGCGTCGAATTATCGTCCGATAAGTCTAACGTCAATAGTAGGAAAAATGTTAGAGTCAATTTTGGCAAATAAGATTAGAGAACACTTAGAAAGATTTAATCTTATAAACGAAAGTCAGCACGGATTCAGGCAAGGACGATCCTGCCTCACAAATTTGTTGTCATTCTACTCGGAGGTCTATGAGGCAGTAGATAGCGATAAAGCTTACGATGTTATTTATCTGGACTTTAGTAAAGCTTTTGATAGAGTCCCACACGAAAGGTTAGTTAGAAAGGTTCGAGCACACGGTATAGACGGCGATATCTTAAAATGGATAGAATCCTGGCTGAAAGGACGAAAGCAGAGAGTATTAATAAATGGAACTAAGTCGGACTGGGGATTAGTAACTAGCGGTGTACCACAGGGTTCAGTACTCGGTCCCTTATTATTTATCATATATATAAATGATCTAGACTTAGGAGTCAATAGCAGAATCAGCAAATTTGCCGACGATACAAAAATAGGGCGTATCATTAACTCGACTGACGATTGCCATTACTTACAAAAAGACCTCGATACATTGTCCAAATGGTCTAAAACTTGGCAAATGGAATTTAACGTTGAAAAATGTAAAGTACTTAACGTAGGCAAGACCATTGGAGATACTAAATACAGCTTAGATAACAAAGAAATTAGCAAATCGGAATGCGAGAGAGATCTAGGAGTTATGATTAGTAACGACCTTAAACCTAGGCAACAGTGCATTAATGCGAGAAATAAAGCAAATAGGGTCCTAGGATTTATTTCGAGAAGCGTGAGCAATAGATCATCTAAAGTAATACTGAAACTTTATCTAGCATTAGTAAGGCCACATTTAGACTACGCAGTACAATTTTGGTGTCCTTACTATAGAATGGATATTAATTCGTTAGAAAATGTACAGAGAAGAATGACTAAAATGATACATGACGTCCGGAACCTGTCATATGAAGACAGACTGAAAAGACTAAGTCTGCATTCGCTAGAGAGGCGTAGAGTAAGGGGAGACTTAATTGAGGTTTTTAAGTGGATGAATGGTATAAATAAGGGAGATATTAGCAAGGTACTTAAAGTGAGCATACAGGATAGAACTAGAAATAATGGTTTCAAACTAGAAAAATTCCGTTTCAGAAAGGAAATCGGTAGAAATTGGTTTGGTAATAGAGTAGTAGACGAATGGAATAAGCTACCTAGTAAAGTAGTTGCTGCCTCTTCCATTGAGAGTTTCAAGCATAGGCTAGATAAGCATATGACAAATAAGGGGTGGATATAGAATAAAGAAAATATTATAACCAATACTAACTAAAAAATAAATTTTCTTTTCAGGTTACACTATGATAGTCTCTATTCTCCTTTCACACTTTCCTGTAAAATGTCCACGCCAGTTTTTCTATACGGCGTGGTGTTCTTTCTGACTTTTTCCTGCCGGCTTCGGCTGGAGGGTTTGGAGGGCGGGGGAGAGCCTTCTTCTTTGCTATCCTTATCTCATTCTAGTAGTTCAGTTACTCTTCTAGGAGCTGCCTAGCATGGGCCAACCGGCCTACTGCAGTTATCCTCTCTTCTTATGTTCTTATGTTCTTCTTCTTCTCTCTCTCTCTCTCTCTCTCTCTCTCTCTCTCTTTCTCTCTGCAAACTATATTGTGTTTTGATGTGTATGCAAGAGTATACTGTGGGCACGTGTCAGATATAATTATTTATAATATGTATTTCTGAGTCTTGAGTTGAATGAAATCGTTTGATGATGACAAGAATAAAATATGCCTCCTCGAAGTGACAGGATTGAAAATTTCGATATGAATGACCTAAGTGACATAGACTGTCTTCAGTGATCCTTAAAGTTGTTTTGAGTTCGGCCCTGTATCTCTTCTATACTGATGATTATCCTGCTCATGTGTTTTCCTGTTGGTTTCTAGATTCTACTCACCTGTCCATATTGTCTGTAATAGGATGATGATTAAGATGATGACGACGACGACGATAATGCTGCTGGAATGATGATGATGAAATGGGAAGTCCTGTAACTAGCTAATGGAGTATAAGAAGTGATTTTTTTTTTTTAATGCGAGGAAGAAGGAACCAAAGGCTGAGCCCGCAAAACGTTCCTTCCAAGAAAAAAAAAATACAATGGTGAGGTAGGTATGAACAGGTGAGTGAGGTGTACAGAATAGTAAAATCTCTAACCCCTTCAAGAAACTGACGTTTTTCTCCTTTCATTTTTGCTGCCTTCAAACGCGTTTATCCAGCTTGGGACTTTTCGACCTGGAGTGACTGGATGTAACCTTCATTAGACTCTTCACTGTTAGCGGGCTGTCAAGCTGAATGAAACTGTGTAGTGGTGGCAAACTCATTTACAAGAAGACTTATGTTGTAGCAGTTTATTTTTTCTGTACATCCAAGTCTTTATGCCTCTGCCCATCTACGGTGGAGGAGGCATTAAGTGAATGGTCTGTCTGTGCGTGTGTGCGTGGGTGCGTGTGTCAGTAACACAATTGTGGGCGCGATATCTCCTGAACCCATCAAAGGATTTACACCAAACTTTTGTTAATGATGCAGTATAAGGAGATGATGAACTGATTAGGTCAGCTAGATCAAGGGGTCAAAGGTCAAGGCCATATGGGGTCGATTTAGTTTATCCTTGTAGAAGCCATATCTCCTGAACCCCCCGACGGATTCCAACCAAACTTTGTCATGATGTAGCATGAAGGGACGATGGAATGATTAGGTCAGCAAAGTCAAGGGGTCAAAGGTCATATGGGTGTGGGAGAAATATCTCCTGAACCTCCCCAACGGATTTAAACCAAAGTTTAGTCAGTGACGCAGTTTGAAGGGACGATGAACTAATTATGTCAGCAAGGTCGAGGGGTCAAAGGTCAAGGTCATATGAAGTCGACTTAGTTTATCTTTAGTCTCATTTCAACCAACAACGAACCCTGTCGTGGAGGTTGTATGGCGAGTCCGTGCGCAAGGCTTGATACCGCGTGACGCTTTGAGTCGAGAGCTCTGGACCCGAGTTCTCGGCGTTTCAGTTCATATCATAATCTATTTTATATATTGTCAGGGTTTGCCCCTTACTAATGACCTGGCTTTTCATTCTATTTTTTCTGTTACTATCAATTTCACTCAGCTTAGGGAAGAACTTCTGGTAGTGAAGGAGTTAGTATTTAGATCTCTCATACAATTTCAAGACTTTTATTTTTGCCTGCCACCAGACAAAAAGGGCAAGGCAAGGAAAGGAAGTAGTACTGAAGGAAGGGAAAAGAAGAAACATGTAAGAAAAGAGTAAGGATGGAGGGATATGATGAGCAGAGATAAATGGGAAAATTGGAATAAGTATGTAAAGGAGGGAAATGCAAAGAAAAGTATCAATAAAGGAATAAAGAGGAGGAAAGACAAGGATGGATGGTTGTATGAGGGTATGAAAGGAATGAAGATGGAAGGATAAGAAAAGGTTGAGAATATGGAAGAATGATTAAGAGTAAAATGAGTAATAAGAGTAATATGAATAATAAATTGTAAAGGTTGAGGTAAGAATGGATCAGTATGGGGAGCAGAGGGAGAAGAATGGAGAAATAAAATAGGCAAACAGAGGGAAATAAAAGGATGAAGACAGGATAGAAAAAGAAACTGAAGAAGAGGCAAATTTGGAGAGATAGAGAAAGACAAGGACAGGGAAATAAATGGACGACACAACTATGAAGAAATACACAGAAGTGGCAAGGAGAGAGAAATAACAGTAATAAAGGTGATGTAAAAATGGAGAAATAAAGATAAAGAAAGGTAAGGATGAATGAGTAAATAAGAAGAGTCAAGGAAGGAGTAAACAGTAATATTCAGAGGATGAAGGATAAGAAAAGTAAAGGAGGAAGTAACCAGAGACTCCCCCAAGGTCCCCCAAGAGAGGAATCACACCAGCCGAGAGCCAATATACATTTAGCGTGGCTCGGATTGTGACCTTGACCTTGACCAACTTTCACCAATTTCGAACTAGCAGATTTTCGTCACTACTACACACCTGCAAAATTTGGTGATGATGTCTTGAGCGACTGCGAAGTTATCGTGGTAACAGACACACAGACCTTGACCTACTTTCACCAATTTCGAACTCGTGATCGTTTTTTTTCCCTACTACACACCTGTAAAAGTTTGTGATGATATCTTGAACTGTTGCGAAGTTACCGTGCTAACACACATACACACCAGCCTCTCTTGTATTTTGTTCTTCCCATGGAAGGAACAGTTTTTGCGGGCTCGTGGCCTTTGGTTCCTTCTTCCTAGCATAAACACACACACACACACACACACACACACACACACACACACACACACACACACACAAACTGAAAACAATACCAGCTTCGCTTCGCGGCTGGTAATCAAAAGGAATGAATGAGGAAGATAACTTTATGAAGATGTAAAGACGAAGGAATATTAAGAGGAAGAGACAAGGTTGGAAGAAGTAGGAAATATGAAAGTTTTAATATAGACTAATATAAAGAGGCAAATATGAAGTAAGAAACAAAGAGTAATGAATGAGTGAAGGCAGACGAACAGGAAGAATTAAAGATAGTACAGATAGAGAAAGAATTGGTTAAAAATGCAAGGAAAGAGTAAGAGAAGAGGTACAAGTGGAGGAGAAAGTAAGGAAGGAATAAGGATGGAGGAAAAATAGTAAAAGAAGCAGTAACAGCAGGGAAATTAAACTGAGGAAATGATTGGCCGGAAAAATAACGAATAAAAGGATGAAATAATAAAAAGAAGAAACTAAAGTTATTACATTGCTACTACAATGATGCTGATTATGAACAAAAACAGAATAAAAAAATAAAAATAATGGCAACAACAAAAACATTAATGAAAAAAATATATATAACAGGAAAAATATGACAAAAAGAAGAGCGACTATGGAATCTGGACGAAAAACAAAGGAAAAGCAGTACAGGAAAAAAGTTCGTGAAATACGAATATAAGAAAGGAGAAACAAGAGGAAGAAGAAGAACCAGAAGACTCAGTGAATGAGGAACAAGAAAGACGAACAAGAGAGTAAGGGAGGGCAGATGATGAAAAAGGAGAGACAAGAAGAAAAAGAAGAATCAATGAATGAGGAATAAGGAAGACGAACAGGAGGGTAAGGGAGGGCAGATAATGAGGGAGAAGGGTAGGGTAGGGCAGGAGGGTACGAGTGAGCGAGTGAGTCAAGGGTACACACAGAGGGCCCGCCGGCGCAGGAACACAGTTCACTGACTCAAAACTTCCTGTGGCCCGGTGCACATCTGTCTCTTTCTCTCTCTCTCTCTCTCTCTCTCTCAGTCCTCCCCCCCTCCTCCTCCTCCCGCCTCTTTACCTCGTCCCACCCTTGTCTCCTCACCCTTGCCCCCTGCTTGAGCCTGCCACACTCCTCCTCCTCCTCCCTGCACCTTCGATACCAGTCCAATCATACCTTCCTCCTCTTCTCTTCCTACTGTTCTTACTTTGTTATGTCCACGGTATTGTCTATTTCTCTTTTTAACTGTCCTTGCCCCTAACCCTTCTCTGTCTCACTCTTTCCTTCTGTCCTACCCTTTCCCTCCCTCATCTTAGTTCCCTGTCCAACCATACCTACCTTTTACGCTGCCTCTTGCTGTCTACATAGTCTTTGTTTTCTGGATTTCCGTTTGTCACTTGATTTGTGTTCACGGTAATGTCTCCCTTTTCCTTACCCACCTTCATTCCCCACCCAGCCATGCCCTAACTCAGTTTTCGACTCTGTATTTTAACTGGGGTTCCTTCTATCAATTGTCTCGTGTTTGTGAAACTGTCCTTATTTATTTAATCATCCTTGCCTCCTGTTTTCCACTGCTGCAGTCCCGTTCATCCCCGTCTCGCTGTGCCTGCCGTCCCCTACTGTCAACCCTCATCCTCTCCTTCTTACGTTACCCTATCGAATTGTCCCCCTATCATTGCCCCATTGCTCTCCCTACTCCCATCTCCAACAACTCCTATTATCACTGGTGTACCCTGCAATGCCGTTCCCAAACCTCGCACTCTACCCTGCCCTGTTTCCCCTCTACCCTCGCCTCCTCCTCTTCTCTGCTTCAGTATCTCCACCACCACCACCTGTCATTTGTCACTTACTGGATTACTATTATTATGCTCCTGTTCTGAGTTCTGAGTTCGTCTTTGACTTTCCTTCTGTCTCTTCCTTCATGTGTTCAAGGTTTCTCTCTCTCTCTCCCTCTCTCTCTCTCTCTGTATATTCCCTGTCTCTCTTAATGTCTTACGGCGTATTTCCTCCGTTTCATTTTTCTTCCACGCTATTTTTAGTGTCCTATTTTTCTCTCCCTGTCTTCTGGCCATTATCGTCTCTGCCTTCCCGTCATTTGTCCTTTTCGTGCTTATGTGCATTATCCCCTCCAAACTCACCTCCCCCCTCCCTTTCCCCCTCATCTCTCCCTCTCCCCTTGTCACCCCATCCCCATCCGCTTCCTCCTCCCCCTCTTCCTCCCCCCCTCCCTTTTCCCTCCCACTCCAAGTTCTTTCTGTCATTTTGCCTTCTTGTGGTCGAATCGTTACTTTTCACCTCCATCTTTCCAACTAGTGTGTTTTTCTAATCCATTTCAGCTTGGTCGACGACCACGTGTTGTCAGACTGAAGGATAAATTTGACTAAACCCTTTTTACTGTCTCTTGACCTAAAATTGCCGTTTCTCCATACTGAGTGCTGAGTTGCAGCCATAGATTAACACTAGAATATGATGCCAGTCACGAGTAAGCGCTATGAAAAGGAAGTAGAGCTGTAGTACTATTTCTGTCACTTAGCTACGTAAAATAAGCTGGAAATTGCGAAAATCGATACCAAATAAATGTAAAAAAGCACTGTAATCAAGGTGACTCATTCCTACTTCATAGGCTTTCGAATATCATGCACACACGACTTAGTGTTCTGATTATGAAAGTGGCTCGGTCCCATCAGTTGAAAACAAATCTATTAACTCATTCAGTTCATCTCGTTGTACTCAGTGTTGTTCCCTGTATTTCCCTCGTCTATTTTCAACTTGTAAGTCTCGTTTTCCCCCAGTTTTAGATTGTCCTTTTTCTTTTGTAGTCTTATATATCTCTTGCTTCCTCTTACCCTCCTCAGCCCTAGTAGGTCACGCTTAGTTCATTAGTGCTACTCCTGATGATTTTATTAAGATTAGGGGAGGCTTTTTGTATGAGAGGGGACAGACATAGCCTTCATTTGTCATTCTTGAATTTAATATAACCTTCAGGTGCAGCTACATCAACACAGAAATGGCGTCCTCTGAAGTGATTAGTACCTCTGTCTTTTGGTGTTTCCTTCTTCTGTTTCCTTTCCCTGTACGCGTGTTTTATGACCCCCTCCCCCTTTTTTTCACCCTCTCCGTCCACCCATCTACCTGTTTCTTATGGCCCTTCCTCCTACCCTCCCTCTCTGTCTCCCTCTCGTGTACTTATGGTCTGTGGACCCTGTTTCCTATTCATCTACCTCTGTCTTATCATCCCCTGTTTCACGTAATATCCTCTTCCTTTATCCCTGTTTAATGCAGTTTTAACACTGTGTAGTTTGTCTACTTTAACATGGCCAAAAATTTCTCTTTAATATGGTGCTAATCAAGAAGGAGTACTATGGAAAGGTTGTAGAACCGTACTATTGTCATAGTTTGTCTTTGAGCTACGGGATGTATTCTGCAAATAGACGAAAATCCCCGAAAGTTAATGTGGACGGACATTGCTCCCCCACCCGCCCACATGCAGTTCCTTATCTCATTTGCCAATCTTGCAATGTCCGGTATCCGATCTGTAATTTTCACTCTTTCTTTTATCATTCCTTTTCCTTCGTCTCTGTCGACCACGGGCCTGGGTAAGTATTGACAATGGATATCAATAATTTTTTCTTTCAAAGTAAATACGTCTAAACAGCAATGAATTATCATCAATGTAGTTTTTGCTGGGACGTATGTTTCATTTGTGTGGTTATGAACTATTTGGTAACTATCTGCATAAGGAAACGCTCCCAAATAACTTGTCTTACAAACAAGGAAAGCGAAAAAAAAAAAAAAAGTGGGAAGAGGGTCATAGTTTTTCCGCCTCCTGTCTCGTTTCTCCTGACGCTCTTCCAGTCACCCCGTCACCTTCCCGTCTTTTTACCTTCCTTCCGTCTCCTTATCATCTGTTCTTATATTTCCAGTTTAGTTATTCTTGTTGCGTCTCTGTCCAATATTCTTTTCCCTTCCCATCCTGTTTCGGAAGTTGTCATTATTTTGATATCCCTTGCTCCAAATCATGTACACTTCCAGATCATGTACACTTCCTCTTTCATGTGGTTTTCTCAACTTCACTGTCCCTGTCTCCTCCCTAATCCACGAGCATGTCTACAAAACTCCTTTTTATATTGCCTCTCACGTCATCGTGCTTCCCAAATCTTCCTCATGTCCATTGCTCTTCACGTTAATTCTTTCCAATGTTTCCATGTTTTTCCCTTTGGTCCAATCTGCTGTCTTTATTTTAATATTCTGCACACCCTGTTTTTCCGGCTCTTACTCATTTCTTGTTGCTGACAACTGCAGACTGTTCTCCTTTCATCCGTTATCTGCACTTCTTTAATTCTTCCCTAGAGTTTCGTATTGACAGAGATTATTGTTTCTCTTTAAGGTACACAGCTCTCTCTCTCTCTCTCTCTCTCTCTCATAATATACGTCTTCCCTGCTTGGTTGTGCGTGGCCAGTCCTACCTAATCTGACTTCACAGGTTATTTGGTCATTCCTAATCTTTATGTCCACTCTCCTCCTCTCACAGCTGTTCCTACCTCACCTAGCTCCTCTCTTTCTTTTCTTCGAACGTATTTGTGTGTGTGTGTGTGTGTGTGTGTGTGTGTGTGTGTGTGTGTGTGTGTGTGTGTGTGTGTGTGTGTGTGTGTGTGTGTGTGTGTGTGTGTGTGTGTGTGTGTGTGTGTGTGTGTGTGTGTGTGTGTGTGTGTGTGTGTGTGTGTGTGTGTGTGTGTGTGTGTGTGTGTGTGTGTGTGTGTGTGTGTGTGTGTGTGTGTGTGTGTGTGTGTGTGTGTGTGTGTGTGTGTGTGTGTGTGTGTGTGTGTGTGTGTGTGTGTGTGTGTGTGTGTGTGTGTGTGTGTGTGTGTGTGTGTGTGTGTGTGTGTGTGTGTGTGTGTGTGTGTGTGTGTGTGTGTGTGTGTGTGTGTGTGTGTGTGTGTGTGTGTGTGTGTGTGTGTGTGTGTGTGTGTGTGTGTGTGTGTGTGTGTGTGTGTGTGTGTGTGTGTGTGTGTGTGTGTGTGTGTGTGTGTGTGTGTCTGTGTGTGTGTGTGTGTGTGTGTGTGTGTGTGTGTGTGTGTGTGTGTGTGTGTGTGTGTGTGTGTGTGTGTGTGTGTGTGTGTGTGTGTGTGTGTGTGTGTGTGTGTGTGTGTGTGTGTGTGTTTGTGTGTGTGTGTGTGTGTGTGTGTGTGTGTGTGTGTGTGTGTGTGTGTGTGTGTGTGTGTGTGTGTGTGTGTGTGTGTGTGTGTGTGTGTGTGTGTGTGTGTGTGTGTTTAATTTCTACTTCCTGCTTCAGTATTTCTTTTTCCCTTTGTATTCCTGATTTTCTTTTACGTTGTTTCCTATCTCAAAAGTTATATTTCTTGCTTTGATTCGCGGTTTGATTATATCTCGCACCATCTTTCCGCTTCTTCACTCTTTCCTCCTTTTATTTCTCTAGTTTTTCCAATCTTCAAGTTAGAGATTTTTCATTCTTCTATGATTTTTACCATTAGTTTTTCCTTTTTTTATTCCTTTGTTCCTGCTGTCAGTTTCTACCGAATTATTTTTTTTTCTAATTTTGCTTCCTTGGGTGAAAAGTTTTTTTTATCATCTTAACTATAATCCTTTATTATATCTTTTCCGGTTATTTTATAATTTTTAATCATTGGTCTGTCCTGTTATAGTTCCTTTGGTTTATCGTGTGTTAGATTTTTTGTTAGTTTTTTAGTTCCTTTAATGATATTTTCATTTTTTTAAATTTTTTCCTAGGCATTCTCGCTAATTTACTTTTCGTTTTCTTTCTTCTTGATCAGTACAGTTATAGTTTTTTACTATCCTTCTAGCCAACTTCCGTAATAGTTTTTTGTTTTTAGTCCCTCCTGTTACAAATTTTCTTTTTTGTTTTTTTTTCTTTTTTCTTATCTATGTTTTCTCTTTCGTTGGTCTGATTGTTGGTATTCTCTCATCTTCCCCACCGCTTCAGCAACTACCCAACCAGTCGTACTTGTATCAAACATTGTAGTTTGTGTCATGCAGGTACAATTTACCTGATGCACCACCCTTCTCTCTGTCTGTCTCTTACACACACACACTCACACTCTCACTCTCTCTCACAGTCTCTCTCACACTCAGACTCAGACACTCTCTCTCTCTCTCTCTCTCTCTCTCACACACACACACACACACACACACTGTTCTCTGACATTTAAAGTGAAACGCCGCGAATTCAGGCCCTGAGTGTTCTACGCCAAGTGTCGTTATACCTCCACTAAGCCTTGCGGACTCCCCATACAACCTCCATGACGGTTCATTGTGGGTTGAAATGAGACTAAAGATATATTAAGTCCACCCCATATGACCTTGACCTTGCTGACCTAATCTGTTCATCGTCCTTTCATACTGTATCACTGACAGAAGTTTAAGCAAAATCCGTCGAGGAGTTCAGTACATATCCACACCCATATGGACTTGACTTTTGACCTCTTGACTTTGCTGACCTAATCTGTTCATCGTACCTAGACAACTCTAGTATTTTATTCCAGCTAACGCCATCAGATTCTTTTCAGCTTATAGTGAGTCACAGGAGTATTATTGTTACCACTAAACCTCCAATGTCCAAACAGATCTACAGAGCTCCATCCTACGTACCTGAGGGTGAATCGTGAGAGGATAGTTTTGATACTACAGCTTCCAATAACGCTGTCAGGTGCCTTGTCAATTCCAATATTCTATTCCAGCTGACGTCATACGATTTTATTCAGCTAAGGGTTAGCCACATATGACTGCGAGTTTTAACTATGATGTACAGTACAGTAAGTACATACAGTGTAGTTATGATGGTGGAAAGCGGGTTAAGTTGTACACACTGCTGACCTATTTAACTACAATTCACATTCTTCCTTTTCCTTTTTACGCTCTCTCTGTCTCTGTCTCTGTCTGTCTGTCTGTCTGTCTGTCTGTCTCTCTCTCTCTTTCTCTCTCTCTCTCTCTCTCTCTCTCTCTCTCTCTCTCTCTCTTTCCATTTTTCCCTTTTTGCTCACCAAGTAATTCCTCCCTATTTCCTCCTCCTCTGACCAGTTTCTATTTTGTGTCCTCTCCTCTGTGTTTTTCTTCCTTTTTTATTTTGCCTTAAATCTATTCCTAATTTTACATATGCCTAATACAAAGCCAAGCAGCAGATTTTTGGTATTTTCACAAGCTATCTAGGTCAACTGAAAGACAGAGTTTATTCCCTTCAATAAAGTGAGCGCTTGTTTATTCCATTCTTGCAATTTTCAAAGAGTTTTGTTCAGGAAAGACTAATTGTACTGACGGGTTAGGTATAGCCCTCATGAGCCCCTTTACTATCAGGGGACTCTGCTTCAGCTAAAGGAAATCATCTACTAGCGACGAAAATATAGACTAAGTGGAACTCGTGGTAGAAGGGGTTAAGTCGTTTAGGATAAAGAAATAAAAGCAGTCTTTACGTACGGACTAATATAGTGAACAGCACCCTATGTTCTTTGCAATACTTCATTCATTTTAGCCTGGCTCAGATTATTGTCCTTTTGTTTCCTGTTTCCCGTAACTCAGTGGCAGAATAACACTACGACTCTACGTTCTTTCATAGCATATCTTCTAAGTGTCAAGCTGTTGTTATTATCCAGCATTCATGATAAAGGGATAGCAATTTTAGGCCAAGGTAAAGCGAACAGATAATAAAGTATGTCTGTTGTTCCCTCCAGTTACCGTGAATCAAACATATTATTATCCCTTCACCACGCTGACTTCTTAAACTTTATTCCTGCTCCTCTTAGATGTAGCTCAGGAAAAATCTCGCTTAATATAGGGTCCAGAAACAGTTTTCCTCAATTCCTTCTCCATAATGGGACCGTTTAAGAGGAGAATCGTCCAGTAACAGCAAAAACAATAAATAAAATAAAATAAATAAATAAAATGCATCTTTGGATGTCAAAACAACTGATGCTACTGGATTACTTCTCTGATGATGGCGATGGTGATGGTGACGGTGATGGTGGTTGTGATGATGATGATGATGATGATGATGATGTAAATGGTGATGGTAATGACAATAATGATGGTGATGATGATGATAATGATGATGATAGTTCCCAACTATCATTAACTTTATACTGCAGTTCACGGTTAGGATGGGAAATACATCCAGACGAGAGAGAGAGAGAGAGAGAGAGAGAGAGAGAGAGAGAGAGAGAGAGAGACCTGGTAAGTCTCGGAGTCACGGCTTTATTCATGTGTTCAAAATTGGTTGTAAGAAAAATAGACAAAAAAGGAAATCCAACAAGGATCGGCAAACGCAATGGAGGTTAATGATTGCCTGCCCATATTCATTATTTGCCTCTCCTCTGCGCACTGTGGCCTACAAGACTCACTCATGCGCAGCCAGCCCTAAAGCCAGTTCTCTCTCACTCCCATCCTTTTCCACAATAATTCTCCGACCTTTGTGTTTTTTCATCATTAACTCCTTCACCACGAGGACATATATATTTTTTTCTTCTTCTTGGCACACCTTGAATATAATTATCTTGAAATTTCGAAGTGCAGTGGTTCAGTGTCGTCGTCATTGACCTCTTCACTGTTCTTTCTTAGCTCAGTACAATCCCTTAGTGGTAATCTAACTATAATGGAAAGGACGTCAGAGTAGTGAAGTAATTAATCCCCTGAGCAGGATGATGTATTTTTCATCTCATTGTTATCGCAGTCAAAGTGTTTTAAATTCATTTATATATTTATTATTTTTTTCTATATATATTTATTTATTTATTTTACTTCGGTGAGACTTCACTGACTGGAGGACTTAGTTACTGTCAGCATCTCCGATGCTGAATAAAGATAATCTGATATTAGCAAGAATAAGGGTTGAAAATGATATCCCTGAGCCGAAATGATTAATTTGTTTTACTACGCAACGGGGCGGTGCTTGCGGATGATGGGTCTGCTCGATCAGACAGACTTGGGTTGCAGAACGACAACAAGAACAACTACGCAACATCACGCACACTCATTTGGCTATATATGACAGCAAGCTAACCTCAGGCAGCCAAGGACGAATTATAACAAAAAGAAAGGCCAAAGCAAAGTGAGAGATGAATTACACAACTGGGGCACTTTGAAAACTAAACAATTGTGAAAAATATGATATAGAACATTCTGGTAAACTTCAGACACCACTGTTAACCACTTCAACACGACGTATCAATCCTAATCTTTATAACATCGTCTGGAAGTAGCTAGAAGATTTAGTACTATACACGACATTATGCAGAAGTGATTTATCAAAAATAGTTCGAATTGTCTAATCCCCCAGAGGTCTCTATGAAAGTGAATGAAATAGCCTAATATGTGAAAGAAAGGCCATCTCACTGAAACAGTTAAATGTGCGAAGAGGCACGATTATGAATTGCATACTCAAAATTTTGTGCTGGAGAGGGATACCTTAATGTGGTGCATTAATATAGGCTAACTGGGACATACTAAGCCTGGAGTTTCCTTGATATATATTTTAGAAGAACCTGGGGTTACTGCTACTGCTACTTCAAGCCAAACATATGTGATTTCTTGATAAAATATACTGTAGAGGCTAAAGATGTGGAGAATTTTTAGCTCGTTAATTACGTCACTTTTTACATATTAGTTGTGCTGCCTGCAGATGATTACCTTCATTTCAGAAGAGACAGTTGTATTAGGTCTTAAAGATAACCTTCTTTAACCCTATAAAACCAGATGCCTCTCGTAAGCTTAACCCAAATCTTATGATGGTACTAATAATAGAGTATAACAGATTTCTGTCTGTTCATCTACAGCAAGCCACATTAAATCCGGAAGGGTTGGCCACAAATGATTTGCCTCCATGTCACCGTATACGCAGCCAGGCTGCCCCATCTCCTACTCACACACCCTCACTCACATACCTCTCCACCTCATCCCTTCATCTGATCCTCGGTCTCCCCCTCCTCTCCCTTTTCAAGATACTGTATCATCTGAATTTAAGGGCGAAGTTAAAGAGTTAATTAGTTATGCAGGGTGGCCGTACCTCTTCATCTGGCGGTATCTTGTGTGTGGCGGGGATGGCTGAGTATGCTGGTGTGGTGTGGTTGTGAGTGTGGCAGAGGGAGTAGGAAAAGAATAGATAATGCAGGATAGACATTTGTAATGCTGACACAGCTGTTCCCGCAACACAACATATCGCCCGGCAGAGTGGAAACGGAGCATTATACATGGGCCGACCAGTTTATAAATGAACCTTTTCCTTTGTGATTTCTTGCATATATTACACTCTCATATTCTTTTGCTTGCTCTTTATGCTTTCGTAATAACTTTATCGTAAGTGTGTTTCGTGAATCCATCTGGAAGGCCACGTAACTGTTGTGTGGGCGGTGTGGGTCGCTTCCGTCCACCCTCCCGCCACAGATAACAAGGATGACATGGGAAATTACCGCCCTGCCTCTTTTACCGTCTCATTAAGCATCCTAAATTGCACTGCTTACCAACCTGGAAAGCGTAATTAGAGCGGATGGGGCACGAGAGTTGCCGCCCACGGTTTAGCCTGATACTTTCTAAATTAACCTCCTCAGACCCATGATGTACTTTTTATCATCTTTTAGCTCTCTCCAGGCGTTTATAATGAGTTCAGGAGAAACATTTCGAACTAGAGAGCTTAACAGATAGCCTTCTTGAGTTCCTTGACCACCAGGACGACTTCTCGAGCAAAATAAAATAATCTTGTCTGTAGTAAGAATAAAATACAAAAAGCGTTATCGGACTGAAGGGGTTAACCTCCGGCACACGACTCGTTACTGACCTTTTATACACAATTCTTTTCGTTAATATTTTGTTGAAACTCAGGCGCATCAAGTCTCTAGAAAGTTTTCCTGTCTAGAGACAATGGTGTTAACGATAGCTTCTTGAAATGTCAGTGTATTACCATCATTAGTACTACTTTCTAAAAACATGCCCAGTAATAGAACAGCCTACTTTTGGCATGAATATTGGAACAACATTAATGATTAACCGACAGCACTGGGAACAGTTTCACACTCGTTAATCGAGCATTCCGACTTTTATATTTAGAACTGCCGACAGAAGTTCCTTCTCCTATGCGATAATGTGAGTCTCATGCATTAATCGAATGCAAAGAATAAAAACCTACACAAGATTATTAACACAGGCTTTGTTGTTGCTAAGAAATTATATGTGCAATAAATATACTTCTTAGATCAACATCGAAGATGTAACAGATGCAAAACACAATTGGCAATAAGGAAAGGTACTCTTGGTGAAGTAAGCTTAATCTTTTTAGTCTAGTCACGCATTTCTAAGTTTATTCTTGCAATTCTTAAATAATAAAAAAGAAAAAAAAACTTTAGCAAGACCTCTGGTAATGAAGGGGTTAGTGAAAGCTACAGTATACCTAACTCCATCAACTTGAAAATCTATCGTAAGCCGAATAAGTCTCTGCAAGAGGGAGGCGGTGGCTGAATCGGTAGAGAGGCGACCTGCAGTCCTAATGGACCCAGGATCGAATCCCGGCTGCGGCAGGAAACAGTTCAAGGATTTGAATTTCCTTTAAAAAAAAAAAAAAAAAAATAGATTTTCCTGATCTACAAGGTGACCCGCCGCCATGTCGTAAAAATACTCCCGCTAATACCAATACACCAATCCTGTATGAGACAACCCTAGCACGTATTCAGTATGGATTGTGGATGTTAGCGCCGAATTGGTGACATGTGGAGGTGTAGGAGGACTACTGGGCCTTGGGATAGGTCACTGCCCCCGAGAAATAGGCCCTGAAGCCTTTGCCCAGAGTCGGACACGTAAAAAAAAAAAAAAAGTAGCAAGAATAAGGTAAGAAGAACGTTATAGGGCCAATGGGGTTAAGTATTTGATTATTGTATATGTGCCTCCACCACTACGTACAGAACATTTGCAAGCCCCCCTTATCTTTTGGCCAGACGACGTGTGCATTTCAGCCAGGCTCAGCTGTGTTGACCCTCCGCGTTAGCCTTCATTATTCCTATTATGTCTGCTCACTTGTCAATGATTATCAGGAGTGTATAATCACCAGGAAAAAATGATCCATCCGCCACATTCTAATTATAGATGGGTAGAGCAACATGTTGTGGGCGGTGATAAGGAATGAGCAAATCATGACAGGGTGGAAGTGAGCGGGGAGAAACAGATGTTAACTTAGTGCTTGGATCCGCAACGTCACGGAGCGGCGCGGGGTAAAGGCGGGATGGACCACACTGAGCGCGGCGAGGAGAAGGCTTTGGATATTTGATTTCTGCTGTCTCTATGATTTTAGTTAAGCTTTATAAAGGCTTTTCGTGGGGAAAGTAAGTAGAGACTGTTCATTTCTTTCTTTTTTTCTTTCCTTACAAGATGTCTAAGGGTGAATAGAATCACTACTTTTTTTTTTTTCTAAATCTGACAGAACAGGACCACTCTTACATTCTGAATGCCAGATAATGCTTGCGTAAAATTAAACGAACCTTATTTATTAGGCGGGAATGAGTATCCGTAGGTACTAATTATATGAACCCCCAAGTTTGGCTACCCATGGCCACTGACTGAATTGAAAAGGGTTAGGGATCTTTGTCAGGTGAAAATAAACTGAGTATAATAGTGGCAGAATCCTCAGCAGTGACAGAAAAATCTCGAATGTTATGGACTTCTCATTCTCAAGTGCGACTAATGGGGGAAGTGGGTGGTAACAGGAAATATATACAGTTTACATGGTATTCGGCTGACCTGCACTAAATGTGTGGCCATCAAGAATCGTGGATGTGGAGGTAGCCTTGAAATCTTTAAATGAAACATCGGAAGAATGTATTTGTTCACCACACATTCAAAGAAAAACCAAATGACCTTTAATGCTTCAAGATCATTATCAATCACTTATATTAAACCCGTAAAAATGCAGGTGAGTAATGATCAACCTTGTCGCTGTTACCAGTCCCCATACGATATTATACGAGCCAGTAAAAGCTGCAGTACCAAGAGTGTTAAAGATTGTTCCGATGTAATCCTTAGGTTCTTTGCTATGAATTTCGCACTTGAGTTTGGCTAACAGCGTACAGTTGTATTCAGTGTAGCGAAACTCTCTGCCGGGAATGGGTTAACTTCCTCATAACGGTGACGTCTTTATTATATTACTCGGAGCACCGTCGAACGTACATGGTGAGCTGCATGGGTTATTGGAGGCTACATCTGTACCCTCTAATTTTTGGAGTAGGAAAAAATAAATAGTCCGGAGGTAGCAAGAGTGAATAAATAAAAAGGACGTCCAGGGATTAATATGCTTAACCCTTTCACTACGATGGCGTCTCCTTTATTTTATTCTTATGATTTCCAGACGCTTTTATATAGAGCTTTGGAGACTTTTCTAGATAAATGGGTTAGGGACAGCATCAACGAACGCTTAATGATTAGAGTCGAATGAAAGTATGGAATAATATCGTATGGTGGTAGACTAATTCAAATAAAGCATCGTCCTGATTGAGGCGAAAGGAAATCCTGGTATCGTCGAATTGCAGCATTTTGTATTATTTGATCCCTTCAGTACGATGTTTTTTATTGTTTTTTTTTGTTTTAGTATAGTCTACTCTTACTATCCTGAAACGATTATATTAAGCTCAGAAGAGTCTCTTTTAACTTGATGGGTAAGTTCAAGTCTTTCTGAAAAGGAACAGAATCACCTAATTATTTGCAAATTCGTCGTAGGGCTGAATGTTAAAGCAAATTAGTAAGGCTGATACTTCTTGTATTTTTTCAGAAGAGAATAATTAGTAATTAGCCTCTTCATTACGAGGGATTGCCTATGAGGTGAATAAACTAATATGGCTTTAGCAAAAACAAAACAGAAGCAGCTATTGTATTGGTGGCGTTAACTGAGAGTGTCTTTGGCCCGTAATCTCGTCGGTTGAGGAAGCTCCTTAACACCTCTTCCCAAGAGATTCATTTGGATTAATATACATTAGGCCTACTGTCCTCTTGTCAGGAATATACATCCTTCAAACATCACCATACTTTCCATAAATAATATACAAAAGGGTGATAACCAGCAATATCCAGAACATAAATAACTAAGGAAGAGGTGTTAGGGAGAATCCTTAACCGACGAGATTGTGTGTCGTTAACCCTGTCATTACGAGAATCCTGACTTAAGATAACTACATTCGTCTGGCAGGAAGGGGAAAATGACGTCGCAGCCATAAAGAGGTTAATTACATATCACTCATTAGCGTTAAAGATTATTTTTTTAGAATTTCATTTTAACTCACCAAAACTACCAAACATTTTCACATTCTGCACTCAGTGATTCTTTGTATCATAAACACATTTTTTATTAAGTATATAACATTTATTGCAATAAAATTCTCTTTAATTGATACGCTCAGTTTTGGATACATAGACACCATAATTACGCCGACATACTCTTACCTTTGAGAGTGCATGTGTGTCGTCAGAAAGATTGCCTAAAACTACTTTCATTTATGTTAAACTAAATTTCCTGAATTTCGGAGACATAACAACGATCTGGTTTCATGTTCATACATTCCAGAAAATATTTCATCGCTTTTAGATCACAGATATTTTGAACAATGAGTGTGTTTCTGACCAGTCTTGGCCTGTCAGAAGATCCCACTCGAGCACTCTGAACCTGTGCGCTCTGTGTATTTAGCACACTGCCAGCTGTACATGACCTAAAGCAGACTAGACAAGGATTATCCTCCAACGCAGAGTTCAAGACAGTTAAGCAAAGAACCTCTGATGACTGAACTGATAGCATGTGCGTTTGCCAACCATTAATCCAACACGGGAGGACATTTCAGAGGATGCAGTGGGTTACGATCTCATATATTTGCACTCTGTTAGAGTCCCCAGAAAGGCGTACACAGACTCTATCCACCAGAAAAACTGTCACTCCACAGGAACAAATTACAGCCTGCACATCATCCCTACACTCCTAACTTTGTCTACATCTACTTTCATGACTGCAACAAAATGCTGTTGTGGATTACTTCTCTCGTAACTGCTTGCAGGTGTACAGTACAAATGCCCCTCTATGCCAAGTGTCTGTAAGCTAGTCGCTACTGTTCATTCATTCAGCAAATCAACTTTTGCTGATGAAAATTCACTCTGTAACAGTGCTATAATGTGACGCGTAATTTTTTTTTCCTCTTGATCAGTCTCAATACTCCCAGAACGCTTTCTTTGGGCCCGGAGAGATCTCTTGTTGGGAAGACGTCAGGGACACCTAATGCTCCCCTAAGTTGCCTTACCAGACTTCAAAACGAGTGTGTTGGCATCTCATCATTACGCTATCACCGAACAGTTCATTTGGTGTCATGTTCCTTTCCTCGTCTTTTGTCCCGCAAGAATAGATCCCATCGTAAATCTGGTATTAGTAAAGCACCGAGTTTATATACGAGAGGATGCATTTACTGTCAGCTGTGGCCATGATTGCAGTGCCAAGAATCGTAAG
>NC_137029.1:8618094-8738094 GCF_032717465.1 Coenobita brevimanus
CATGGAATCGTTGTGAAGATTAAAGACTCTTAGAACTCGTGCCATTTTACGGAGTGCAGTCAGCAGTGGCTAAGAGATGTCAAACATTCCAAACTCTCATCATGGGTTTCAGAAATGGCTAAAAAACTGTAAGTTTACCTAAAGTTTTGTAATCTATGTTTTAGGAGAGCCGTTATCACAATGTGTGTCTCGCTGTCAACCCTGAAAGGAATATCCTTGTAAGATCATGGTAAAGACAGTCGGCATTACCGCGTGTGAGGGTGTGTTGTTGGACACTGTTGGTGTACTACCGTTTCTAGGAAACAAACTTCGTAGCTTGTGCCCAGAGTCAAGTGCTATGGGTTGAGAAAGGGAAAGAAAGCTTTATTCTTGTTTATGCAGAGCTAATACATGAATCAGTAATGATGCAACATATGAATAAATAATTGTTCTGATCACTTGAAACTGTTTGAACTACAATATGGTTATATTTATATTTAAATTATTCAATATGTCTATATCCTGCATTATATTTTGACACTATTACTTCCGCAGTATTTGCAACTCACGTTCTTAGCGAGCATCGAGAAACCTAAACAACTTGGAATCCACCATGCCCACTTGTTTTTGACCAACCAAAATTTGAATAATATCTGTTCTTATACTGTCGACAGGGTTCATTAACACGACCTGATAACCTTTGCACTAAATTCTAAATATTGCAGAAAGTTAGAGGAAAAACTTGGAAACTAGAGAAAGTAGCGTTTGACTCTCCACAACTAAATTTTCAAGATATCCGTACCCTGAGCACGTCCGCAGCGGTGTGGGTCGTCAGGCATGACAAGGTGGTGCTGAGGAGGAAGGTGGTTGTGTGAGTGGTGCAGATTGAGGTGGTGGCGGTAGTGATGTGTGGTGGAAGATGGTGATGTTAGTGGTGTGGTGGGAGATGGTGGTGATAGTGGTGTGGTGGGCGGTGGTGGTAATGGTGGTGTGGTGGGAGGTGGTGGTCGTAGTGGTGTGGTGGGAAGTGGTGGTATTAGTGGTGTGCTGGAAAGTGATGGTGATAGAGGTCTGGTGGGTGGTGATGGTAATGCTGGTGTGGTGGGAGGTGATGGTAATAGTGGAGTGGTGTGAGGTGTGTGGTGGGAGGTGGTGGTAATAGTGGTGTGGTGGGACGTGTGTGGTGGGACGTGTGTGGTGGGACGTATGTGGTGGGACGTGTGTGGTGGGAGGTGGTGGTAATAGTGGTGTGGTGGGACGTGTGTGGTGGGAGGTGATGGTAATAGTGGTGTGTTGGGACGTGTGTGGTGGGAGGTGTGTGGTGGGAGGTGGTGGTAATAGTGGTGTGGTGGGAGGTGGTGGTAATAGTGGTGTGGTGGGAGGTGTGTGTGGGATGTGTGTGGTGGGAGGTGTGTGGTGGGAGGTGGTGGTAATAGTGGTGTGGTGGGAGGTGGTGGTAATAGTGGTGTGGTGGGAGGTGATGGTAATAGTGATGTGTTGGGAGGTGTGTGGTGGGAGGTGGTGGTAATAGTGGTGTGGTGGGACGTGTATGGTGGGACGTGTGTGGTGGGAGGTGGTGGTAATAGTGGTGTGGTGGGACGTGTGTGGTGGGAGGTGATGGTAATAGTGGTATGGTGGGAGGAGGTGGTTATAGAGGTATAGTGGGAGGTGGTGGTTTGGTGGTGTGTTGGGAGGTTATGGTTATAGTGGTGTGGTGGGAGATGGTGGTGTTAGTGGTGTGGTGGGATGTGGTGGTTATAGTGGTGAGGTGGGAAGTGGTGGTTTTAGAGGTGTGGTGGGAGGTGGTGGTAATGGTGTGGTGTGAGGTGGTGGTAATTGTGTGATGGACAGAGGTGGTAATGGTGTGGTGGGAGGTTGTGACAATTAGTGGTGTGGTGGTAATGGTGTGGTGTGAAGTGGTGGTAATGGTGTGGTGGGAGTCGGTGGTAATAACCGGTGTGGTGGGAGGTGGTGGTAAGAGTGGTGTGGTGGAGGGTGGTGTTGGTTGTGGAGTAGTGGGAGGTGGTTGTGACAGTGGTGTGGTGGGTGACAATGGTGTGGTGGGTGGTTGTGGTGATAGCGATGTGGTGGGAGGTAGTAGTCTTAGTTGTCAACTGGTGATGATAACTGGTGTGGTGAGGCTGATGGTGGTAGAGTGTGATGCGGTGTGGATCACTGTGACAATGGTTTGATGTGGTGATTGTGATATGATGGGAGGTGGTGGAGACAGCTGTGTGGTGGTAATGGTGTGGTGAGAGGTGATACTGATGGTTGTGCGGTGGGAGGTTGTGGTGGCAGTGGTATTGTGAAACTCGGTGGTAGAGAGTGTGATGTGAAGATTGGCAGTGGTTGAATGAGGCTTCAGGTGATGAAAAGGGTGGTGGTGACTAGCCTAGTTATTGTGAAACAGTACCAGTGGTGACAGTGGTGTAGCAATGGTGTGGACTGTTGGTAGTAATGATGATGATAATAGCGCAGTGGAAGTGACAGTGGTAATGCAGTAGAGGCGATGACAGAATCTAAGTTTGGTTGGGCTGGGGAGAGAGAGAGAGAGAGAGAGAGAGAGAGAATGATTATGAGAATGAATATCCAAGTCGTAATAATGAAGCTCGTGGAAATGGTGAAGATAGCAACGAGGGTAGGGCAACGATGATACTGTTATGTTATTAATGATGGCAATAATGGCATCGAACGCCTGGATGTGCTGGTGAATGGAAGTAGGGCTCATTTTCACTGGGAAGTCTGACGATAATTTCTCTTTCGTCATTTCCTTTTTCCTGTTTCTGGATCCTACCTGCTCCATTTATAAAAGTTCAGATACGATGATGATGGTACCATACAATGGTTTTATTGGTAATGGTTCAGTTAGAAGTGGTGACTGTACTAGAGGGAAAAAAAAAAAAGGCGATGAGACTGTTTGGTGAGAATAATATTAACAATGTGCATGGTGTTGAAACTTGGAATAATTTCTCTGATAATGGCTGTATTGCCAAGAAAGTCGAAGGACTGATTGGCATATGAATGGATGTATAGCCCTCTCACCGAGCACATGTTGCTCTCTCTCTCTCTCTCTCTCTCTCTCACTGTATATATATATATATATATATATATATATATATATATATATATATATATATATAAAACACCTTTTCTATTGGTGAAAAACTGTGATGATGATGATGATGATGATGATGATTAGTGTTGGAAATAATGTGCAGTCGTGATCCAGAAAAGGTAATCAGGCCTTGTCGACGCCGGGGCCAGGAAAGCAAGAATGGTCTAGTGTTCGGAAACAGCTTCAGTCCCCTTCCCTTCTCCTTCACCTACCCCTCCCTCCATCCCAAACTACAATCACCCCGCTTGATCGAGGAGTAACTGACACTTTTAATTCGATATTTGAAGCAGCTAACGATGCTCAGAATGTGTTGTAAAATATATGACGTAAATACGTTTGTAAAAATTTTGACTGCACACTAAGATAATAAAAAAGCGTGATGCAAAACGGAATGAGAGTTATACTGGTACTGGCTTCAAATGTAAATTATTGTAACATTTCTCTTAACATTCAAGCTCGCTTGTAATTCTGTATAACAGAGAATCACGTTGTTGAACAGAAGTCATCATCAGAGAAATAGACAGAAAAACTGACGGAAAGACAGGCTTATGTCTTTGAGAGATTCGTCAGTGTTATTTTATTCTTTCAACAAACACATGTGGCAAGCCAGGTTGAGTATAAACTATTCTCGCAAGGAAAAGGAAAGACACAGACGTAAGCCATTTGAGATTAAGAATAACTGCTATTTAATTCTTGCTAAAGACAAATAATTACCTGCAACTTCAGAAAGAAATTGCCTCCCAAATTAGAAACAGACAAACAGACAGACACAGATTCTGTATTATCGATTCATGATGACTTATTATATTCTTGATTGTGCCAGATGACATTATTCAGAATAAATGATAACAGACCCTTCCTGTACAGGAAGACGTGATAGGCAGTTGGGCAGATAAACTAAGACAAACACTCTCAATTATTTTTTCATATTGATTGCTATTTCACTCTTGCTAAAACCAGGCAATTTTATTAATCATAAATGAGAATAAACTCTTTCTGTAGACGAACACATGAAAGACAGAGGCAGTTTCCGAGTTATCAGTTCACATTAATTTGAAGTGTATGTTCACATTAGTTCGTACTGAATTATTATAACTGCCAGATGAGTCTATTTAGCTCCACGAAAATACGATTCTCTCGATTAGTAAGAAGTAAAACATATGCACACATTCAGAATCACAGAAAGACTGTCTCCAAACACCGTAGTTCATTCATGAAGTAAACTGCTATTTTATTCCTGCTACTGCCTGACCGTTTTATTTATCTTAGGGTAGAACATGCCTCGCCCGTGGCACAGATATTTTTACTTACTGAATTACGTTAATTACACTGACGTTCTAGAAGACAGACTGGGTGTTATTTTTTAGCAGGACTGAGCCAAGCTTGTAAAACCAGTCTTGTTTCCTTATTTTACTACACATCTCTCTCTCTCTCTCTCTCTTTCTCGTTCGCTCGGGGGCACGCGCGCGCGAGCACTGGCTTCAGTCCGCAATGCAAAGGAATGAGGTACCTCTCGATCAAGGGAGGTGGTGGTAGTGGATAATGGAAGGATAGAGGAGGAGGGGAGGGGGTTTAAAGCTGTGTCCGAACATCAGACCATTCTTGGTTTCCTGGCCACGGCATCGACAAGGCCTGGATGCTTTATATAGACCACGACTGTACCTGGTTATAAGGTAGACGCAAAAAAAAAAAAAAAAAAAAAATAGCCTCATCCAAACTCTTATTTTCCACAAAAATATCGGACTGACTTAATTTGGAGTAACTGAGTCCTGATGGCAATCGTGATTGTGGCGGTAATGGTATGGGGGTGTTGGGAATTTTGATAGTACACATAGAGATGTTGGCAATTTGTGGCCAAGGGGAGAGTGGTAGCAACATAAGGAATGGTGCTGGCAAGGATTTTAGTAATGTAATAATATTAGTACTTACCGTAGTTACTGGTTAATTACGAACTTACTGTGACGGTGGTAATCTCAGGAGGAGAGATATCGGTGACTGAGCCTTCAGTATTTCTTACTGTTCTTATGTTGCAAGTTTTTGTTTTTGCTTTGTTTTTCTTTGCCAAGCCAAGCGCTGCTCAAGCTGCACCAGTAGCAGCTGGTTCTTGCTGGCTGTACCTCACTTTGCACATTTACTACAGTAGTCTTTTCAAATCACAAAGTAATGTAACAAATAAATGTTTCCTTTCTAGCAGACCATTAAATCTGTGCTTCGGATCAATATAGCTTAATTTTTCTCGTGTATTTGTTTTCCTGGCAATAGGTTTGTACCACTGACACTATACGTCTTTACTTAAATGTTAGTTGCCATCGTTCTCGTGTAACATCTATTCCTAGGCAATTCATTTTGTCTAAAACACCTTGATATCCTTTTGTACTGAATGATACTGAAGCAAAAGTCTAAAAAAAATACATGTGCCAGTGATAATATCCAGGACCGTGGACAGCTCCCCTAATGTTCGGAATAACTCATATTCAAGTTAAAGTTAGACTATTTCATTCGGCTGATATTGTCATAGAAGCCTAAAGGAACTGATGTTGTCACCGCTAGCCTTCCCAAGGTCGCAGCATCTCTACCCTTCTATTCCAGCTAACGTCAGGCTAACTTATTCAGGTGAGTCAATCATATAAGCCTGAAAAGTATGACAGTGTAACTGATTAGAACATAAGAGAGAGAGCTTGATGGTGCCTACGTGAGACACGACAATAGCCCATCCATCACACTTCAGCCAGACCACCACCAAAAGGCACTCCCCCCCCCCCCACAGCTACGATAGTAGTTTCATTATATCAAGGGTCTCCAAACTGGTCTTCACGGATCCCAAGCGGTCCATGGCGGGATTCCTGAGGTCCATGGTATGTTAGACATAAATTTCTTTTCACAGTCTAAGACTCACTTCAAAATCTAGTAAGATCTTAATAAACCCCGAAAACAGCAAGAACAGTGTTCATTGTATAAGCCAAACCCTCCAAAAGGCACTGCTAAACAACGTAAAATTATCTATTGCACATCGTTATGTCACTGATTGTGTAGGATTAAGGGAAGGTGAGAGGAAGAACGAGGGACAGCTAATTTATCCCTACTTGCATCTAAAAGCACATTGAGCGAGAGAGAGAGAGAGAGAGAGAGAGAGAGAGAGAGAGAGAGAGAGAGAGAGAGAGAGAGAGAGAGAAAGAAGGAAGCACCATGAGATGTGTTGCCTGCTGCGGGATACCCGAGGTCAACAAGCTGAAAATTATTCGCTTTTGTTTTTATTCATTCAATTGTCTTTTTGGCTGTATATTATTTGATATGTATACAATATACTTTTATATATCTTATATATCTGGAGGTCCTAAACGTGATGTTCACATGACAACGCTAGTGTTTTGCAGCAGTGAAGAATATGCTGGAGGCGCAGCAAGGGACTGGCTGCTTAAGTTGAAATGAAACGCCGAGAAATCAGGCCCCTAGCTGTCGATGTAAAGCCTCGCTCGGTATGCTTCCGCCAAGCCTTCTTCACGGACTCACCATACAGTTTCTAAAATAGGGTTCATTATGGGTTGAAATGACATCAAAGACAAACTAAACCGACCCCATACTTCCTTGACCTTTGAGCCCTTGACCTTCCTGACCTAATCGGTTCACCGTCCTTTCATACTGTATCACTGACAAAAGTTTAGTCGAAATCCGTTGAGGGGTTCAGGAGATATCATGCCCATATCCATATGACCTTGACCTTTGCCCCTTGACCTTGCTGGCATAATCAGCTCAACGTCCCTTCATACTGTAGTACTGACAAAAGTTTGATCGAATTCGGCCGAGGAGTCCAGGAGACATTGCGTACAAAAATAAACTAAGTCGACCTCATGTGACTTTGACCTTTGACCCCTTGACCTAGCTGACCTAATCAGTTCATCATCTCACACCGCACCAGTGACAAAAGTTTGGTGGCAATCAGTCAGTGGGTTCAGGAGATATTGAGACCACAAGAGTGTTACAGAGGCACACACGCACCCACGCGCGCGCACGGAGGGATAGACCAATCAACTAAGTGACTGGTGGAGGATATAATAATACTTCCTCCATAAATGGTGAGCGGAGGCATTACGGGTGACATTCCTGGTTAATGTGAGTGACCTAAAGACAAGAACGATTGAAGAACAGCCCCTGGGAGGGTCAATAAATAACTGAAGAGAAAATTTAATTCTTCAGTTCAGAACCTGCATGTGTAAAGGAATTATTGATTCAACTGTACCTGAATCAAGACATTGGTTTCTTTAATATTTTTTTTTAAATAACTTTCAATAACCCGACTGCATAACAGGGGCCCATTTTCAAATGCAGATAATGGAATTATTTGAATTTTCATCTTACGGAAAGGCGAGTGGTTGAAATGGTCTATAAAGAACGCGCGCGCGCGCGTGTATGTATGTATGTATGTATGTATGTATGTATGTATGTGTGTGTGTGTGTGTGTGTGTGTGTGTGTGTGTGTGTGTGTGTGTGTGTGTGTGTGTGTGTGTGTGTGTGTGTGTGTGTGTGTGTGTGTGTGTGTGTGTGTGTGTGTGTGTGTGTGTGTGTGTGTGTGTGTGTGTGTGTGTGTGTGTGTGTGTGTGTGTGTGTGTGTGTGTGTGTGTGTGTGTGTGTGTGTGTGTGTGTGTGTGTGTGTGTGTGTGTGTGTGTGTGTGTGTGTGTGTGTGTGTGTGTGTGTGTGTGTGTGTGTGTGTGTGTGTGTGTGTGTGTGTGTGTGTGTGTGTGTGTGTGTGTGTGTGTGTGTGTGTGTGTGTGTGTGTGTGTGTGTGTGTGTGTGTGTGTGTGTGTGTGTGTGTGTGTGTGTGTGTGTGTGTGTGTGTGTGTGTGTGTGTGTGTGTGTGTGTGTGTGTGTGTGTGTGCGTGTGTGTGTGTGTGTGTGTGTGTGTGTGTGTGTATTCCTGCCGGCATTAAGAACAGGGTTCAAATTTATCCCTCGAGTTATTCCTGACGAATATACGCCCAGGGAAACGAGCATATTTGGCAGTGTGGGTGGTCCGCCTTTTCGTGAAAATACATAACAGACACACATACTTGCATGCATGAGATGATCCCTCTAAGGCAGATGGACATTCATAAACTACTGCAGCCTCTCAATAATATACATTAAGATGAGAGGAAAAATATGAAGAATTGCTGAATCGACACAAGAAATGGCTGAATGACACTGAGGACAACACTAGCGTCATCTTTTCTTGATTAATAGCATGTTCTGTATGTATGAATGTGTCTATGCGGGTTTTATCTAGCGTGCATTTCAAGCATAAAAGTAGAGCCAGTGGGTACAATTTTGATGTCTGTTTTCATTTATTACTTGTAGATGAGAGTGTGTTATATTTCATCCGGCATGGTTAGATAATACTCCCACTTTCGTTTTTTTTTTTTCTGTCACTTTCTGGATCCTACCTCACCCATTTCAGATGGGACAAAAGTAAAATGATGATGACGATATCATTGTATAGAAAAACGTGTACCTTATGTCTGTGATGTATGCTGTGTATGTCCATGGTATAAGAAAAGGAAGGATCAGTGGATAAAGAATTCCCCCGTCCCTCATTACCTCCAGGAGACGGGAAACCAAATATAGCCCACCATGACTCGGCATCCCGCTCGAGTGCACGTCTAGCTATTGCTTAAAAAGAAAAACAAGACAGGAAAATAAACAACTCGTCTCTTGTTTTTGCACATGTCCATCTCTCAGCCACTTTGTACGAAACCTAATACATGACGTGATCTGAACCGAACGAAAAAAAAAAAAAAGATGGTTTAATTAATATAAGAAAGTTGGTTGAGAGGGGAGGGAGTGTTTTTTTTTTTTTTTTTCCCACAAGTCAACCTCACAGCCACTCTGTATTATTACAGTGTAATCTGAGACGAACCTAATAAATAGATAAATAAATAAATAAATAAATGAAAATGAATGTCCAGTGTTAACAAAACCAATATACGTGTATGATACGGCCGGAAGAGCACTCTGGAAACTACAATGGGTGATGCGATCAAAAATCCCCCCCCCCAAAAAAAAAAAAAAAAAGTGTCATCCACTTTGTACAGTCATGCTACAGCCTGAAGCGAGTCGTATGTAGAAGAAGGGTGTCTGTTCTGTGCGTATTTTATTTTACTCTCAGACCCAAAAGAGGGAGAAGGGATAACTTAGCGATGCACCTGCCTTGCACTATAAACTTACTGGACACGGCCAAAGCCCATACATCCATGTACCTATCCTTACACTTATCCATCCACTTATCTGTCTAATCAATCTAGTTATCTATCTATCCACCTAACTATATATTTTTTCCATTATCCACAACTCCATCTATCAGATTACCTGGCCTTTCATTCATTCAACAAACATTATTTCATTCTGCCCTCTATCTATCTATCCATCTATCAGTCTATTTATTTATCTACCTATCAATCCATCTATCAGTCTATTTATTTATCTATCTTTCTATCTAACCCCAGCAATTGTTCAGTCATAAATGTTCCCACCAAGATTTACCTAAAAAACTCACAATAGACATATCCCAGCAAAATTCAGACCCAAATTAAACTTAACTAACCTAACTTTATACAAACCAAAGCTTCCCAAAACTGAAAGGAAAATTTTAGAAAAACCCAAATATGTCAAGAACTATGAATCCTTGAGAAAAACTGAGGAATGCCAACATCTTCTGAAACATACCCATTAGATTTCAACTTCCTTAACACATTCACAAAGATTAAGCGGGTAATTCTCCAGATTTCAAAACTTACCTATCCTCACGACAAATAACAAGTCCATCGATACAACAACATTGGCTGGCGTGGGGTGGTAATCGCCGGGCTGGCTGGCATACGATAATTAGTTCATCAGCACACAGTAACTGAAAGACATCCTCGTATTCGTTTCAAGGCCCTACCCATGAGAGCATTCGACAAAAACTGAACATATTTTTTTTTTCTCCTGTTTCCCATTCTCCTCACTTTATTTACTTGTAATTGTGGATCAGTGGCATACAAGACTTTTGTACTGTTGCACATGTACACAGCTAAGCGGCTTTGTACATAACGTGATTAGACTTAAACTGGATGAAAATAAATAATGCAAAGAAATGGTTAGGGTGCGTGCGTTGTTTTTGCATTCATCTCTTACCTGTCCTGTACAGATTCCACACTTGATATGAGCCGAGGTAAATCAAAAGGAAATACTACCTCAACTGCTACTTCTATTACTGCTGCTACTACTAATATTAAAAGACTAACTAGAACTCCGTAAAATTGTCCAAAGAAAATTTTGATAAAGAAGTTCCCACAGCCATTGCCTACAAGAAGCCGAGCTATAAAATGACCTTGAGGTCAAGGTCACTTCTCATGTGCATTTCGCTTTACATGATCATAGTCTATAAGTCCACCAAGTTTGGGGGCTGTAGCTTTAATCCTTCATGGAAAATTAGGTGACACACGGAATATCTGAAAAAGTCCCGATTTTTTACCCCATGCAAGATCAAGGTTACTGATCTTCTGCATGTCATTTTAGGTCATCACAGACTATAAGTTCACCAAACGTGGTGAGTCTGGCTTTAATGCTTCATGGACATTAAGAGAGTATCCAGATATCTATAAAAGTCACGTTTTTTTTTTCTACCTTAGGAGATCTCAGAGAATAATCAACCAACTGGAACCATACTCCCTTCTGACCTACGTCCACGTTAGGGTTATGCTGTAGTAAAATTTCAGCTCACTAGCTCAAGTGGTTCTTGAGATACCGTGGCTGAATCACTTTTCTGTGTTCTGGATAATATCCGAAGATCCGGTTTGATGAATTGCCACCATGTTTGACGAAAAGAAGCAAACAACTGTCCGACAATGTCGACCAAGTTTGAAGGGTCTAGGCCAAATAACGCAACTTCAGTATAAGAACAACAACAATAAATATAATAATAATAATAATAATAATAATAAAAATAAAATAATAATAATAATAATAATCTATCTATCTATCTATATACCTAGGCTGCTTCCCCCAAGGAAAGGGAGGTAGCCGAGACAGGACGACTCACTCTCCATTTACTCATCCATTCAAACACATTCATTCGCATCTTAGCCCCAAAGGGGAGAACGGACAGATCCTCACCGCATCACACCGCACAAGGGTCAACTGCGCAATGCAAGCAGTGACATCCACAGCAGGGCCCGACAGCAGAACTGGTTTACCCCTGCCACATCATAACAGACCCATCCCCTTACCCGCACCTGACCTGATTAGCTGATCAGACCAAATGCGGGAGAATATCCCCTCAGGGCTGCGTCATCACTTATTCATTCACAATTTCTCTCCATTTATTTCTGTCACGCACAGCCACTCTTCCTTGCTCAACAGACATCCCTCTCGCATCCAGCGCTCTCTTCACACTGTCCATCCATCCTATTCGTGGTCTTCCTCTCAGTCTTACACCTCTCACATCAGATCTAGTTATCTTTTTCACCAATCGCTCATTATCCATTCTCTCCATATGCCCAAACCATTGCAACACCCTCTGCTCAACTCTACCAGCCATCTCCCGAACAACTCCAGTTCTCCTTCGCACTTCATCATTTCGCACTCGATCCATACGCGTCACTCCACACATACTCCTCAGACATCTCATCTCCATTACATTCAAACTTTTCCTCTCTGCTACACCCATAATAATAATAATAATAATAATAATAATAATAATAATAATAAAAATAAAATAATAATAATAATAATAATAATAATAATAATAATGACGAAAACAAGAAAACGTCCAGGAGGGATCTGGGAGGTTTTAATAATAATTAATAATAAGATAATCTTATCAACATTCCCAAGGGAATGTACCATTGTCTCCACACTACAACAGTACATTTTTATACTTGTGCGCAAATTGCAGTGATGATAAATGAACATACAAGAACATAAAGTCCTGAAATTGTGTGTTTATATGGGCTGACGTTTGCCTTCATAAATCCCTTTAAAATGCCTATTATACAGTATATATATATATATATATATATATATATATATATATATATATATATATATATATATATATATATATATATATATATATATATATATATTGTTACATAGCCTATGATTTCATCATCCTTTGTGTAATTTTAACGCACAGTTGCTGCATGTTTGATCACGAGCGTGTTCTGCCTCAGTCCCCCCCTTCTACCGTTAAGTAGAGTAAGTCGTCCTTTCTGTTGTTCAGAGCGGGATTGTCAACTCTTTGTCCCCATGGCTTCATTTGCGCGTCCTTCTTACAAGTTGTATCAAGCTCTGCTGGCCCCTATATAATGAGCTCAGTCTCTGCATTATTGCCACTTAGATCTACTCCTCATTTTGTTCACATCTCTGTCCTCCCCTGTACAGTTATTGTTGTGAGTGCTCAGGAAGTCTCCAACCATCTAGCAGCTGTGTAATTTGAGTATAACTGTTGTTGCATTTTTTCTTGTGCTGTGTAGCATAGGGTTAATTCGTAGGCCTAGTGAGTTTTTTTTGTGATTTATGTAAAGGTTCTTTTTGTCAGTCATTTTTGATAATATTTTGTATCTGTAATAATTTATCTTGCATTAACTGAGCATTACCCAGTGTATTTTCATTTTATCAGGGCTGACTTAGGTAAATTTACTCTTGCTAATTTCGTGTTAATAGAAGCTATTGCAGTTAACCATATATTTAACCTGTTTTTGCCATTACATTATCCTTATGAGTCCTGAATGTTTTGTTGTTAGTTTGAGCATTAAACTTTAACTTGTAATTTTACCTAACTCTTTTGTTTTGAACCTGGAACTTTACGGGACAGTAGTGACTCTTAGTATTCTCACTTAATGTGTACATTATCTTTCTCTGTTCCGTAACAATATATATATATATATATATATATATATATATATATATATATATATATATATATATATATATATATATATATATATATATATATATATATAAAGTTATCTTTGGGTACTGTCCCAAGGAGCAGCTGTGGAAATTATGAAACCTACTGGTAAAAAAAACACTGGTAGCATATTGAAACGCGTTTGGAAGAACGGAAAAAGGAGAAGAAATTCAGTAACTATAATAGGTTGCCACACTATTATGCAGAGACCTAATTATGAAAAAATGCATCCCAGGAAAGATATTGCATGCCTCGTTTTAGGAAATGTCCACTCTTCTCCTAGTCTGTATATATCCCAGACATGATGTGACAGGAAGTGAACTGAAAAAATGGTGAAAAAAAGAAAGAAAGAATAAGGTGTGCAAGCATTACAGACCAGGTAGTAAGGTTGTGTGTGAGATGGGTACCTGTCAGCATCCCATCGCTTCTTAGTCACTGAGTATATCTTCAGTATATGGTGTGATCTAAAGCAACTTAGATAAGTCTATATGGTACGTTCATTTCTGCAAAAGTAGATAAGGAGCCTGACTGATTTGTTTTTGCACATGTTCACCTCTCAGCCACTCTGCATAAAGTTCAATAAATGATGTAGTCAGAGGTGAACTCAATGAAAGTTAGGGTGTATGACTTTTTTTCTCCCAGTTCGCCTCTCACTAATTACTCTGTGTAAATCCTACAACATGATGTGATTCAGAATGTGGCTAATGATTATAAAAGTGGTCGTGCATTAACTTCCAGGCAATAAAGGTGCTTCCCAATAGAGCTGGGACAATATTTTGCACCTACTCGTTTTTTCACATTGGTAAATTCCAAAACATGGCGAGCCCTTTTGCATATGTGCCACTTTCAGTCGCATAAACTTCAATAAAGAATGTGACCCGAAGTGAAATTAATGAAAGTAGATAATTGTACCTGCCAGTTTCTCATCCACTATCTATAAACCTTATTCTTAATTTAATCCCAAGTGAAGCTAATGAAAGAAAAACAGTGTGCGATCATTAGTCCAGGTAGCGAGAGTGTATGACTGGAGTCGGAACAATAGCTAGCATCTCCTCACATCCCACTAACTCTATAAACCCTTAAACATAATGAGATTCAAAGTTAGTAACGTAAAAAAAAGTTTTATCATTACGGAAAAGAAAAATTGGGTGCACGGCTTGTTTTTGCACTTTACAAAGGAGAAAAGTCGGGAGTGTAACTCACCTTTGCACTGTACAGAGAAGAAAGGAAGGGTATGTAATTTGTTTTTGTTTATTACAGAGAAGAAATATAGGGTTTGTAATTTGTTTTTATATTACAGAAAAGAAAGGTAGCGTGTGTAACTTGTTTTTGCATATTACAGAATAGAAAGATAGGGAATGCAATATATTTTTGCACATTGCAGAGAAGAAAGATGGGATGTGTAACTTGTTTTTGCGCGGTATAGAAAGACTGGGTGTGTAACTTGCTTTTCCACATTACAGACAAGAAAGACTAGGTGTGATACTTGTTTTTGTACATTACAGAGAACAAAGATAGGGTGTGATCATTGTTTCAGCAAATTGTAAAGAAGAAGGATAGGAGTGTACCTTCTTTTCCCACATGTCCACCTCTAATCCTTTTTTTTTTTTTTTTTTTTTTTTATATATTAAACCCCAGTACCTGCTGCGATCCAAAGTGAAACGAATGGGCAAAAATGGTGTGCGATCATTACCGGCCAGGTAGTGAGGGTGGGTAGGTGTGTGACTGGGGCCGGGACAATAGTTAGCACCTCCTCACCTCTCACCACCACCATAAATTAGAGATAACCACACCCCGCTCACTCGCCCCTCCATCTTTCACCTCCCCTACGACACGCCCCGAGTACTGTGCCCTGAGACGCTCTGTATACTGTTTTTTTTTTTTCTTCTCCTTTTTAGCCACTTTGCTCTGATGACGTGTTTTATATCCTATTTGCCTAAAACCAAGTGATTTTATTGAGCTTTGGAGAGACATTTCAAACTGGAGAAGCAAGATGTACCCTTCATACATTCCCTCACTACTAGAGGTTTCTCCGAGGCTTTATAAAAATGTCTAGTAGCAAAAAAAAAAAAAAAAAAAAAGCAACAACGGATTGAAGAGGTTAATTGGTGTTCCTCCAGACGTAAATGTAAATACATCTGGTTTTATTGTTTTACTATTGCGTGGACGGTACTCGATAAACTCAGGCAAGCACGCGGGTCGTTGTTTGTAGCCTTTTTTTTTTTTTTTGACTAACCTTACAGCCAACTTACCTCCATGCCTAAACAATTTCAACTTTCCGAGTGCAAACAGCATCCTTTTCCTATAGTGTCTCCACAGCATAATCCACTATTTACCTTCATCTAAATAAAAAAGTCAAGCTGAATATGTGTGCGTCTGTCTGTCTGAGTTTGTTCGTTTCTTTCAAGAGAACGGTAATAGATATCGACCAAATTCTTTTTGTATTGGGTCGGGGTAAGTCCAGGGAGAGTCATAAAGATATAAAACAAAAATTTTGATCGCTCGCGACGCGTCGGTGCAAATTTGTCGGAAATCGCGACAAGCAAAAATGTCTGTTTGTGGGTTTGTTGTTTCCTCGTTTCTTTCACGAGAACGGCAATAGGTATGGACCTAATTCTTTTTGCATTAGGTCGGGGTAAGTCCAGGAGGTGTCAGAAAGAAAATGACGATCGCGCACGACGGGACGGAGAAAATTATCAGAAATCGGGACACGCGAAAATATGCGATAATAACTTGTTCGACTTTTTGATCAATACTGGTCATTGTTGTCTCAATAACATTATGAAAACCATGATGATCGAATTTCTAAACAATATGTAATGGAAAGGATATTAGTTAGTCCCGCAGATTTTGCGGGCAAGCATTAGTTTTTGATAAAAGCATCAGGTGAAGTAAAAGTACATCCAGTATTATGATAGAAACTGAGTGATAAAGATATCACCTTGCTTCTCAGGTTACATATCACAATAAAATCATATCACAATGAAATGTGTGACTGTACTGCAGTGCTTTACTGTACCTTTAACCCCGTCACCACCAGAGGTTATCCCTAAACTGATAAAATCGTCAGGTTCTAATCCATCCTTTCATCTCTGTTACACAACTCTCGTTCCCTTTCTCAGTTGTCCATCATCTCTTTTGCTTCTGTTGTTTAGCTCTCTGCTTTTCTATTCTCTCCTCTTTTGGCCACCTTCATTCATCTCTGTTGCTAGTTTCATTCCTTGTCAGCGTGTCTGCCCTCCTAGTTCCTTTTTTTTTGGGGGGGGGCCTCCCCCTTTTTTTCTCTCCAGTCTGCCTGTCTCTGTTTTACTAATTTTTCCCATCCATTTTTTCCTCCATTTATGGATAATTCTTTTTATCTCCACTATTTTAACATCGCTACTTCATGCCTATTGCTAGTCTCCCCCTCAGTTTCTCAGTTCTGTCCTCCACTTCCATTCCCCGTTTTCATCTATGTTGCTAGTCTCTCATTTTCCTTGTCCATCCTTTTCTTCTTTCTCTTCCCCTTCACGTCTTTCTCCATCTATTATCGCTGTTGCCATCTCTACCTTTGCATTTCGTTTGTTCGTCCTAATTTTCCTCTCTTTCCTCTGCCCGCATCATTCCATAATTTCCTACTTCCTTCCCTTCGTTTCCCCATTTTCCATTTTTTTCCATCTCTGTTGCTACGTTCTATCTCCCTTTCCCTTTCCTCTATCCTCCACTTCCCTCCCCCTCCTCTCTTCCATCCTGGCTCCCCCGCAGGCCAGAGTTACACATTAAACCACACAAGACGGATGTTGGGAGTGGAACAATGACATCCCAGACCCACTCCGCCTCCACTGCCCAGATGTCGTGGGACGCTAGCCATGGCCACTCTCCCAAACCCATCACGTACCCTCAATATCCACTCAAAACTAGAGTCATCAATCTATATCACTCCATTCCTTCCATAGTAACAAACCAATATGGACTAATTACAGCATACACTGGCTCGAGGAGGGGGTATTTTGAACGCTTTATGAGTTCCGTTATGTAAAAATTTTGGTCCTTGATGCGTGGATTGGGATGCGGCCGAGGGTAAGTGGGGGTGTGAGGAGGACTGGCCGGGTAATAAGGGGAATGCTACTCCATTCTCTTCGTGTTAATCCCAGACGTCTTGCCCTCTGTCCCATCTTATCCCTCAGGCCTGTCACCGCCCATGCCCAAGCGCGAACAATACACCATAATTTCTGCGTCCTATGTTTACCTCTGTTCGCATTACCATGTCCATTGATTGCATTTATCAGTCCTTTTTTCACTGACGAGTATCACGTCTTACACACGCTTCTTCATTTACATGGAGTTTTTTGTCTCCTCTTGGGGAAAATTCCATCAGAAATATATCTTCATTTCTTCACCGCATTTATATATTCTCTCTTCATATGAACATCTCGTATTTTCTGAAATTATGCAGAGCTACTGTACAGGATCAAAAGGAGGATGCATCCTGGATAATAGTAATATCTCCCCACATAATGAAACAAAGTGTTAGTTGTTGGTTTCGTTATTCATGCTTTCACTATACTTCTCTTTCTCTCTCTCTCTCTCTCTCTCTCTCTCTCTCACACACACACACACACACACACACACACACACACACACACACACACACACACACACACACTTACGCACGGACAGACTTACGCAAGCATGTGCGTTCATGGACACATGCACGCATGTACCCTTCTCCCTTTCCCCTCACACACAACGGAGGACAGAGTCAGCAATAAACACCTTAAGAACTGCATACCTCCCACATAATGAAGAGTAAAATTCATATCAGAAATACAAGAGCTGATGATAGCAAGATAATGTAGACATAGAACTAATCATTAGGCGTAAAGAGAGTGCAACCTTTTAACAACGCAGGTACGTGACTTCATTAGCCTCAGTTATAAGCAACGTCAAAATCTCGTGCACCTGAGGAAGAGGTAAGTTTTTATTACGTCATCAACTGCTTAGAAAAATGAACACGAACAAAACTTATATGATATATAAGGCAATGGATGTCGACAGAATTCGGACCTTCCAGTTAGTATAACATTATTGTAGTTTAAAGCGTACTTGTCCTCTTCTTGAGGAATGCATTACACTATATATCTATATATCTATTTATCTATCTATCTATCCATATCTGTCTATCTGTCTATCTATCTATCTATCTATCTATATATATATATATATATATATATCCCCTCGATGAACTCTCTCCACCAATATTTGTCTCTTGCCATCTCCTTCAGGTCCCACCAACACTCCTCTCCTGCTTCTTTTTTCATTGTCCTCAACCAGGTTTCCCTCGGCCTACCTCTACCTCTTCTTCCTCTAGCAGTTCACTCTGGCACATCCTGTATTAAACTACCTTCTTTTCTGTATATGTGCCCCAGCTACTTCCAGCGAGACAGTCTCACATATTCATTAACTGGTTCTACTCTCGTAATATCCCTTACTCTTTCATTTGTAACTCCGTCTTGCCACTTTACCCCAAGAATCCTTCTCAGTATTTTATTCTCAAATCCTAATACTTTCTGATCTGTTGCAATTGTACTGTACCATGACTCATGCCCATAAATTAAAATTGGTCTAACCATAGACTTGTAAATTTTCACTTTAGTATGTACCGAAAGCATATTGTTATTCCAAACAGATTTCAACATTCCAACAGCTCGCCAAGCCTGTCTAATCCTCTCCTCAATTTCATTGCATAATGATCCATTAGATGATACAATATATATATATATATATATATATATATATATATATATATTTTATGCGAGGAAGAAGGAACCAAAGGCCATGAGCCCGCAGTAACAGTTCCCTCCAAGAGAAAAACAAAATACAATAGAGAGCCAAATTCAAGATCCGATCATTTTGAGATGCCTGGACACACTAAGTTTGAAAGACTGGAGATCATAGGCAGCAGGAAATACAGACAGAGGGAGACAGTTCCAGAGCTGACCTGTTGCATAAATGAAAGACTGGGAGTAACGGTTAACTCTTGGATTAGAGAGTTGGACAGAAAAGGGATGAGAGTTTGCTGCCAGACGGGTGCTACGCGCCCGTCGTAGAGGTGGAGGAATGCAAGCAGACAGTTCAGAGGAGCAGTGACCATTAAAGTAGCGATAGAAAAGAGAGAAAGATGCAACAGTGCGGCGAAGAGACAGAGGTTGAAGGGAGTCAGTAAGAGGAGGAGAGTTAATGAGACGAAAAGCCTTTGACTCCACCCTATTGAGAAGAGCTGTATGTGGGGAGCCTCCCCACACATGAGAGTTGTACTCCACACAGGGGCGGATAAAACCCCTGTATAGAGTCAACAATTGTGCAGGGGTAAAGAAAGAGCTGAGTCGGCTTAGCACACCCAATCTCTTGGAAGCAGATTTTACAAGAGATGTAATATGATCTTTCCAAGATAAGTCCCGAGTAAATGAAACCCCAAGCATGTTCAAGGATGATGCAGGATTAAGCTGAATATTATTAAACATTAGTGGGTATACCTGTGGAAGATTTTGTCGGGTTGATAGGTGTAAGAACTGAGTCTTAGATGCATTAAAGACAACCATATTATTTTTATCCCAGTCAGAGATATGAGCCAAGTCAGACATTAGGTGTGCCATAGCCTCATCCCTTGTTTCTTGAAGTAACTGTTGAGATGGGCGTTGCGGAAACCGAATGGAAAGGTGAAGGATGGAGTCATCAGCGTATGAGTGGATAGGGTTAGATGTACAGCTTAGAAGATCATTGATGAATAAAAGGAAGAGAGTTGGTGATAGGACAGAGCCCTGAGGAACACCACTGTTGATAGATCTAGGAGAAGAGCGATGGCCGTCTACAACAGCGGCTATAGAACGACCAGAAAGGAAGCTAGCGATGAAGCCACAGATAGAAGGATAGAAACCGTAGGAGGGCAGTTTGGAAATTAAAGATTTATGCCAGACTCGATCGAAAGCCTTTGAGATGTCAAGTGCAATGGCAAAGCTTTCGCCAAAGTCCCGAAAGGAGGATGACCAGGAGTCTGAAAGGTAGGTGAGGAGATCGCCAGTGGAGCGTCCCTGACGGAACCCATACTGACGATCGGAAAGAAGGTTGCGATAGGAAAGATGCCTTAAAATTTTTCTATTAAGAATTGACTCGAAAACTTTTGAAATACAGGACGTTAAAGCAATTGGACGATAGTTGGAGGGTTGGGAGTGGTCACCCTTCTTTGGGACTGGCTGAATGAGAGCAAACTTCCAGCAAGAAGGAAAGGTACAAGTTGACAGACAAAGGCGAAATAGTTTGCCTAGGCAGGGTGTAAGCACAGAAGCACAGTTCTTGAGAACAACAGGAGGGACCCCATCAGGCCCATATGCCTTGTTAGTACTGAGGCCAGTGATGGCAGAAAATACATCAACTGAAGAAATTTTAATGTCAGCCATGAGGAAGTCAGAGGGGGGAAGTGATGGAGGAACAGCACCGGAATCGTCTAAGGTGGAATTGGAGGAGAAAGTGTGTGCGAAGAGATCTGCTTTATCAGTAGAAGAAATAGCTACAGAACCATCAGAGTAGAAAAGAGGAGGGAAGGATGATGAGGTAAAGTTGTTAGAAAGATTTTTGGCAAGGTGCCAGAAGGAGCGGGAAGAATCCGAGTTGGAGAGTTGAGAGCATTTAGTATGGATGAAATTATTTTTAGTAGAGCGAAGAACAGACTTAGCACGATTCCCGGCAGAAACGTAAAGATTATGTGATTCAGGGGTGGGTTGGCTCCAGTACCTTTTGTAGGCCTTCTCCTTGTTGCGGACAGCATTAGAACAAGCGTGATTAAACCAAGGCTTTCTTGCGTTAGTCAAAGGATATGAGAAAGGAATGTATGCTTCCATGCCCGAGAGAATAACCTCCGTAATGCGCAAGGCACACTCAGATGGCTCACGGCCATGGAAGCAATAATCATTCCAGGGAAAATCAAAGAAGTACTGCCTGAGGGCAGTATATATATATATATATATATATATATATATATATATATATATATACTAAAAGCACAGTACTTTGGTTATCATGCTATGCATATCAGTTACTGTATACTCTTTTTACTCTGACTTGGCTTAAAATTTCAGTCCGTTCCTCCGTCCATCCTTCCGTTTCTCCGTTTTTCTGTCTTTCTGTCTTCCCTCCCTCCCCCCCCTCTCTCTCTCTCTCTCTTTCTCTCTCTCTCTCTCTCTCTCATGCAGAATTGGATCAATAGATAAACACGAGAATATTATTCTAGTCACGATTAAGTGATATGGAAATGATTTAGCGTCGTAGTAATGTCTCTTTGCTTCACAAAACGACGTGAAATAAGCTACCAAAGGACAGCTGGGCCAAGTACAGGTGAAAGAACTCTGATATACTGCACAAAAGGTAGAGAATATCTTGACTAGGTAAAGCATAAAAGTTATACCTGGGACATGTAGGAAAGATTACCTTCTACACAGTCTGAATAGTTTAAGGTGATAAGAGTTGGAGATCCCATGCTCAGTTTCCAAAACACTGAAGCAGGGGAAAAAATTACATTGAACTTCATTACACTGCTTTCCTTAAGGAACACACATGTATAAAAAGAAAATACTTGTAGATGAATATTTAAAAAGGAAACACCAAGAAATCTGGTCTCGAGCTGTTGAGGCAAAGCGTAGCTCAGTATGCCACCACCAGGCCTTGCGCACGGATTTGTTATGCAACCTCCATGAGAGGGTTCATTGTGAGATAAAATGAGATTAAGATAAATTATGTCGACCTCATTGGATCTTGACCTTTGACCCTCTGACTATGGTAATCTAATCAGTTAATCGTCCCTTCATACTGCATCACTGAAACAAGTTTGGTCGAAATTCGTCGGAGGGCTTAGGAGATTTCGTGTCTAGACAATATGATCTTGACCTTCGACCCCTTGAGCTTGCTGACGTAGTCATGTCATTGTCCCTTCATAGTGTATTACTGACAAAAGTTTGGTCGAAATCCGTCTGGGGGTTCAGGAGATATCGTGCCTACACCTGTGACATATACCTTTGTTCCCCTGACCTTGCTGACTTAATCAGCTAATCGTCCAGTCAGGAGATATCTCACCCACAATGATAAACTAAGTTGAATGGCCTTGATCTTTGATCCCTTGACCTTACTGACCTAATCAGTTCACCGACCGTCTATACTGTATCACTGACAAAAGTCTGGTAGAAATCCGTCGAAGGGTTCAGAAGATATCAAGCCCACAAGGATAAACTAAATCTACCTCTTACGGTCTTGACCTCAGACACCTTGACCTAACTGACCTACTCAGTTTATCATCTCCTCATACCGCATCGCTGACAAAGTTAGGCGGAAATCGGTCAATGCGATCAGGATATATCGCGCCCACAATAGTTTAACGGAAGCACGGACTATCGCACACACTAACTCACGCAAGGACGGATAAACCAATTACTTAATGCCTCCTCCACCACAGGTGGGTGAAAGCAAGAAAAGTTTATGGTGGTACTATACTTCGAAAAGATGACAAAGGTTAATAAAGTAGAATTATGTGTTCCATGAATTACAGTAATTATACATTTTGATTTATATACAACGCCGGCAGTTGGATGGATGGATGTGTGTGTGTGTGTGTGTGTGTGTGTGTGTGTGTGTGTGTGTGTGTGTGTGTGTGTGTGTGTGTGTGTGTGTGTGTGTGTGTGTGTGTGTGTGTGTGTGTGTGTGTGTGTGTGTGTGTGTGTGTGTGTGTGTGTGTGTGTGTGTGTGTGTGTGTGTGTGTGTGTGTGTGTGTGTGTGTGTGTGTGTGTGTGTGTGTGTGTGTGTGTGTGTGTGTGTGTGTGTGTGTGTGTGTGTGTGTGTGTGTGTGTGTGTGTGTGTGTGTGTGTGTGTGTGTGTGTGTGTGTGTGTGTGTGTGTGTGTGTGTGTGTGTGTGTGTGTGTGTGTGTGTGTGTGTGTGTGTGTGTGTGTGTGTGTGTGTGTGTGTGTGTGTGTGTGTGTGTGTGTGTGTGTGTGTGTGTGTGTGTGTGTGTGTGTGTGTGTGTGTGTGTGTGTGTGTGTGTGTGTGTGTGTGTGTGTGTGTGTGTGTGTGTGTGTGTGTGTGTGTGTGTGTGTGTGTGTGTGTGTGTGTGTGTGTGTGTGTGTGTGTGTGTGTGTGTGTGTGTGTGTGTGTGTGTGTGTGTGTGTGTGTGTGTGTGTGTGTGTGTGTGTGTGTGTGTGTGTGTGTGTGTGTGTGTGTGTGTGTGTGTGTGTGTGTGTGTGTGTGTGTGTGTGTGTGTGTGTGTGTGTGTGTGTGTGTGTGTGTGTGTGTGTGTGTGTGTGTGTGTGTGTGTGTGTGTGTGTGTGTGTGTGTGTGTGTGTGTGTGTGTGTGTGTGTGTGTGTGTGTGTGTGTGTGTGTGTGTGTGTGTGTGTGTGTGTGTGTGTGTGTGTGTGTGTGTGTGTGCGTGCGTGCGTGCGTGCGTGCGTGCGTGCGTGCGTGCGTGCGTGCGTGCGTGCGTGCGTGCGTGCGTGCGTGCGTGCGTGCGTGCGTGCGTGTGGCCTTCTTGCAATGAAGAACAGAGCACAGAACAAATGGTTGGCTCATCCTAGCTCCTTAACCCTAAAAACTGAATTCCAGAATCTTAGAAGTGAATCCCAATGAGAACAGCGTGATGTGGAGAACAAATGATGGACTGAGCAAGCAAAAGAGCTGCAAAGACTGGCTGATAATAATGACAATCATGGGCTCTACCAGTCCATTAAAACCATCTAATGGCCAACTAAACAGAGCATAAACCTCGTTCTGGGAACAGAAGGCGAGCTCCTGAAAGACAAGTAAGCAATCCTAGAAAGATGAGCGCAACACTTCAACACCTTACTGAATCGAAGAGACCCGGTTGAGCACAACGTCGTTGATAACATCCGAAATACCATTCAAGCGACAGACCTTGATGTCGCACCTACGCTTGCAGGAACTGTTTAGTCCATCCGATCCCCCAAAATAACAAAAGCCCTGGCCCTGCCGGCCCGTTACTTCACCAGGACCTCCATAATCTCATACTGACTACCTGGAACCAAGAAGAAAGTCCATGTGATTGGATTACTACTGATATTGTAACCATCTACAAGAAGAAAGGGAACCACTCAAACTGTGACAACAGCAGAGGCATTTTCCTACTTGTGAATGCTAGTAAACTACTAGGTAAGGTAATGTTATCCAGACTGAAAGAATATTTGACTGAGACAACACTTCCTGAAACACAATGTGGATTTCGGAAGGAACGAACTACATGTGATAGAATGTTTGTTGCCCGACAGATACAAGAGAAATGCCACGAGCAGAACGGTGACTTGTATATTGCATTCATCGATCCTGCAATAGCATTTGACACTGTCAACAGATAACTTATATGGAATACTCTTTCAAAAATTGAAGTTCCAAACTAATTTCCTATCATCTTAAAGAGAATGCATGACAACATGAATGCTCGTGTGTCCATAGGTGGGAGCAAATCCCAACCCTTCAATGTGGATGTGGGTGTAAAGTAGGAATGTGTCCTGGCTCCTGTCATTTTCAACATCTCTCTCACTGTACTCATCCTTTTAAGTCACCAACGAATGAACCCTGATAATGGAATAAAAATTCATTTCCGTCTAGACGGCAACTTATTTTTTCTCAGACGTCTTCAGGAAAAATCAAAGACTGAAATAGCTAATTTCTTAGAGCTGCAATATGCTGATGACTATGCTGTCCTTTCACATACCCTCCCAAGTCAGTCCAGTTCATTATGCTTTATTCATACCATCTACTCACCCTCTTGGATGCTTATACCGCTGTGGTTCAAAATATCTTTCTTTTACTTTCTCATTCGTCTATATGAAACAGGATAAAAATAAAACCCTAACCAGCTCGGAAGTGTGATTATTTTCTTCGAGAAATTGATTAGTACGGTTCCAATAAGTGATTTCGAAGAAGAACCTCATCAGAGAAGGCATCACTTACCGATATAATGGAAGGAGAGCACCGTTACCCTGGCCGGTAATAGCATCATTTGTCTTGAGATCCAACAGTGTAGTGGTGAGGGTAGGTCGGGATGCCGGTGGGAGGCCAACACTCCTCCAAAATCGTCTTCATGCTCCAGCTACTCTTCTTTATTCTCCCACACCCGCCGTGTATCAGCCTTTTATCTTTCCGTCACACCCTCTCACACTCTTTCCTCTATTTTACGTTCTTACATTGTACTATTCACCATCCTTGCCTAAATCCTCACTGTCTGTCTGTCTCTGCCTCTGTCTCTGTCTGTCTCTGTCTCTGCCTCTGCCTCTGTCTGTCTGTCTGTCTGTCTCTCTCTCTCTCTCTCTCTCTCTCTTACCATAACGTGCTTCGGACGTGGAAATCGTAATTATCTTCTCTTGGCTTCCGTCAGACGATAACACTCAGTTTACTAGTGGGCTCCCGACCTGCAAGGGTTAACAGCAGACTCCAATAACCCTATCAGGATGTGAGATATCTTAGCTATTTTACCCAGACAGCCGCCCCACAGTGCTAATCAGCTTGGGAGTGGCTTCCCGTCAACCACTGACTCTTCTCCCTCACACACTTCCTTCTTCATCTCTCTCACTTGCCCTCTTACTCTAGCCTATCACTCATACCCTTTTCTAGACCTCAGAGTTTCTCATTTATCTTATTTTCTGTGCACTCCCTGACCTTACTTTAGTATGTTGTTATTTCACTGTCTCATATTTTTTCACATATATTCGATTTCTTTACGCTTTCTGTGTGTCCTCGCTCTTCAAAGTTCCTTCACCTTCACAACACGATCAGTTTGTAAACCTTTCTCCAGCTCCTCATAAACTCTATTATTTCCTCCGCCTCCTTTACCCAACACCCCTCCTCTCCCATTTTTCTTGTTATTTTTCATTTTTCACCATTCCAGCGTATGACAACACACACTTGCATAATTTTCTCGTTCCACACACTCATTTTGTTTACTCACTCACTCACTTCTCTCACCCCTCCTTCCCATCATCTCTTGCATTCCTTAGCCTCCCTTCCCTCCCCCTCCACACATTCACACACTCACCTTTTTCCACAAACATAACAGAGTACCACTTTAAGCACTCTGTTATGCCCGCTTCTTTTCTCACTTCGGTTTTTATTCTACACATTTTTTCACAATTGTACACCCACTGTATCACATTACATTTTCCATGCACTTTACTTAGACAAGATGAATTTTAGTCCCCTGCGTACCAGAAGCCTCTCCTAAGCTAAATACAACCGTCTGGCAGTAGCCAGAATAACGTAAAATGTCAATGTACAAAATGACTTAGGAGCACGTGATTTATTCACACTATCATTTCAATTCCCTCACCCACTACAATCACCCACAACACTTCACCTACTTATCAGACTCTCACTTACAATCCTGCTCCTCTCATCCACAGACCCCACGAGATAACTCAGACTCTCAGTTTCTCACCTGATGCTCTTCTCTTTTTACATCCCGATATATATATTTTCCAACTCAAATTTTCATTCGAAATGCTCTCTCATCCCATGCAAAAATGTTGGAGCTTTTATACAGGGTACGATACGATACAAGAACACGTCTCCATTACATATATTTTTATTAAGTTCTCACTTTTCATCCTATATTTTCTCATCTGCTTACTGTACAACAAATATTGTCCCATTTGTATTCCCAACTGCATAAATTTATTAAACTCTCAGTTTCCTTCCTATGCCGTAACATCTTCACATCTTCACCGTGTGTATTCAGATTAAATTTACATTCACTTTTAATGCTGTCTCTCCCATAAAACTTACTATTTATAAACATACACGTACAGTTTCTCTTTTATCAATTTTCACTGCTTCAGTGCCAAGATGTATTTCCTACTCACACATTCCCCATACTCCCCTCTCTCCCACCGATCCTTCCCCCTCTCTCTTATTTGAACACCCACCAGCCCTAACTAGGCTATACATTACCAGCTCTCTCCCACCTACGCATCAGCTACTCACATCTCCAGCACCCCTGCGCCACCACCTTGCCCTGCCCACCTACGCACCACACACTCCCACCACTAGCCCACCACCTTCAACACCCCAGCCTCCCGCGCCACCCTGTTGCCCACACAGCCAGATGTGCGTCTCGTTACCCCTGCCCTCCACGCCCCCACCGCATTAGTTATGGTATTATAGGAGGACCTCTGGCGGCGGTGGCTCTAGACCTGGCCTCCCTCCAGACATTCTTAACGTATCTGGCTTATCCTTATATCAAACTGACTGAACTGTATTTTAACCTCACTTTTTTTTTTTTTTTTTTGCCTTTTCCTTTTATTGATCCGACTTATTTTTGAATTAATAACTTATTTTTGTATACATCAGTCACCTTTCAATTAACTGACATTAATTTATCATTAGTTACTCCCTGTATTAATAACTTTTATGAATGACATCACGTTCACACATGACTTTCCTTAGTGTCTGATTTAACCTGGCAATAATCACACTTGCTTCGACAATAATCTGACTCTTCCTTGAAATTACTTATCGTTAGGCTACGTTGGTCTGATTTACTTGTGTTAATCTGACATATCTTCATAGTGGTCTTACTTGTGTATTTATCTTTCTGTGTGTGTGTGTGTGTGTGTGTGTGTGTGTGTGTGTGTGTGTGTGTGTGTGTGTGTGTGTGTGTGTGTGTGTGTGTGTGTGTGTGTGTGTGTGTGTGTGTGTGTGTGTGTGTGTGTGTGTGTGTGTGTGTGTGTGTGTGTGTGTGTGTGTGTGTGTGTGTGTGTGTGTGTGTGTGTGCGCGCGCTCAGACAAATATTAATATGAAGTATCAGTCTGGTCATCTGACTTATGCTTGTATTAATATATCTTAATCTTCTAGTCATGCAACTTATCCATGTGTTAGTCTGACTGACTAATCCGTCCAGCTACATGCTTTCCTTTTTCTCTTGTTCTTAAATGTAAGAGTTAGAGGGTACTTTCTGTTTCTCATGTTCACAATTTTTCAACTCTGGAACTACCATCCACAGTCTGCCTTGTCCACTGCCTATGACTCTTAGTGTTTAAGGCGTAACGTGTCTAGTCACCTCTAGGTGAAAAAATAGTGATTTTAGCTTTCTTTTCTTTAACGTTTTTTTTGGAAGAGATCATGTCTGCATGCTCTCAGCTTTTGGTTCCTTCATATTTGCGTGAAATCCAAATCTAATATTACGTATTAACCTATTGATTTAAATCTGGGACTGTCTAAATATACTTTTCAGTTCGCCATATATCATATAATGTCAACGCAAACGACACGCGAACGCCAGGTATTTGCAACTACTTGAGTAAGAAAAAAAGTACAGCATACATTTTGAAAGAAAAAAAAAAAACTTTTCCGAGTTCCAGCGTTGCTACTGGCATCAGTTTTTCATTCCTACCTGTTTAACTTCATTTTACTGCACCAGACTGTAGTCAGCAACTTGCATTTCAGGTGCTTATATGGAAGTAATGTGCAGTGATGAGGGGTGAGTCGTAGCAGAGGATATAAATGCACACTTCAGTAATAAACCTGTATAACATAAGGAGTTCATGTTTTACCACATCGCCAGCCACATCACCACCCCTCCCTCACTCTCACACACCCATACAGTGTACAGTCAACTAAAAAAGTATCTCACACCTTATCGCATGTACCATTCTTCAACATGGACGTAGCTTTCTGATATATAGAACACTCTGTGATAAAAAGGAAATATTATCCTTGGCAACTATTAGAACTCGAAATCGCAGGAAAGTCCACATTCGGTGTGCTGTGTTCTTTAAGGCACTAGATTAATTGATTCAGGTGTGTCCTACAACACTCACTCATTTTCACATACATCGTACCCAAGGTGTGTTATATGAACTTTTTTTTTTTTTTTGACTAAGTTTATATTGCATTCATATCTCTCCATCAATCCCACTTCACGCAGAGACAGACAGCTAAAATTCTTAACTGCTTCACAAATAGACAGATAAGTTAGATAGATAAGTACATAGATAACTAGGTGAATTGATAGAGACATTTTACACACACACACACACACACACACACACACACACACACACACACACACACATACATATGTAAAGAGAGAGAGAGAGAGAGAGAGAGAGAGAAATGCTATCCTCAATAGGCTGGACGAAATAAGCAATCTCAGCTATGCACGACCATAAATTGCTAATGAAAACACAGGCCCCTGATTAAAAGCACACCTAAAGAAAAAAGTTAATCCAGAACTGCCATGCATAACGTCACAGCAAAAAAAAAAAAAAAGATAAAAAATGAAAAAACTAACACAAAAACTAACACAACAAGCATCTCTAACCTTATGTGTCTCAGAGATAAACCCGGGCATAATCTTTTGAAAGCCAATTATTACATTTTTGTATAATTCACGGCACAGATAAAGATCACAAGAAGGACTCCTGGGATGCCGGGGAAAATAACTGAGTCTACCGCACCCCCAACCTCTCGCAGCCAGATCACGACGCTGCCGGTAATTGGAATAACGAGTGAATGTTATTATGATCATTATATATAGGGAAGCGAATTATTTAGCCCTTTAGCAGTTCACGAATTCTCTCAGCTGACTAGGGCAATCTGGCGAAAATTAGATATCTGTTCGCACTCTTTTGCCATTTAGGTACACTCGTGAGGCACAGTTTTCGCTCGTCCTTTATCACTACCACAGGCTGGAGTAAGTCGTAAAAACCTCTTGTAGTCCAGTTCTTTTATAGACTGCACGAGAAATATTATCATCGCAAATTTTTTCTTTGCTTAGTTGAATAAAGCATTCTAAATTCCACCTCAAACTTGAAAAAATGGTCTTTGGGTTGTGTGTGCTACCTCTAGCCAGTGGTAGAGATGGAGAGAGGGCAAAAAATTAGTTCATAAGTGTACGTAAGTTTCTCTCAGGTATGCAGAAGTGAATGTTTTTATCGGGAAGAAATACCTGATGCCTAAATTAGAGTACGGATGTGGCTCTTTGGAATGGCATGAATATAACAAGATCAAGAGAGCTAGGGGAATATACAGAATGGCTAAGGAATGATGTGGAGTGCGTCGGTAGGATAGGATAAGAAATTTAGATTTTCCTGAAAGAGGTAGAGTTAGGAAGTCTACTGATCAAACAGTTGAAGAGTGTGTGTTTAGATTATATGGTCGCACAAAGAAAATGAATATGAATAGAGAACACGTAATTGGTTTTCAGTGTATGAGAGGACGTGGAAAGCCCCCCCCCCAAAAAAAAAAAAAAAAAAAAAAGTGGACGAATTTGATATGTGAATGTGCACATAAATTATTTATGTAAGCTTAGAAAGGAAAACAGTTCAGTGACTCAAGCAGATGGATAAAGTATATATGCAGATACACGATTATTGAACCAAGTTTATATCTTGGCAGTCGACAGAATAGTTCCTATCTCAGACACACTACGAAACTTTTTATTTTTATTTTTTGTGGATCGTTCGGCCTGTAAGGTGAAGCTGAGAATTTTGTATGGATGAATAATGAGTGACTGGATGTATGGCCAAGTCCACAAGGCACTCTGTTGATTGGTCTTCAACAGTTGCACTGTCCTGTTTCTAATAATGCATTCTTTCCATCTCAAATACCAGTAGGAAACAAGGACAATAGCATGGTGATGATAATGATAATGATGATGACGACAAAGTATGTAGATATATATGAATAGTTAACAAATGACTTGCTTGGCTTTCGTATTTTGTCTCCTTATATTTTTCCACCACGATAACCAAGGAAAATGCGTTGTATATTATACAGTACACTCCTCATGTAGGAGAAACGTTATATATTACGCATCTTACACTAAGCGTTATGAGGAACACACTGAGGTGGTTTGGCCATGTGGAGAGGATGGTGGGTGAAAGACTGACGAAGAGAGTGTATGTGAGTGAGGTGGAGGGGGGAAGAGGGAGGGGGAGGCCGAGGATGAGATGGAGAGATGGGGTGGAGAGGTATATGAGAGAGGGGGGTGTGAGTTGGGAGCTGGGCAGTGAAATGGCGGGGGACAGGGTGACATGGAGGCGATTTGTTTGTGGCCACCCCAAACGGGATTGAGGCGTCTGGCAATAGATAGACAGATAGACAGATCTTACACTAAGTAATGAACAATCTTCTTTTCCTCTCCATTAATGTAAGCATAAATTTTCTTTTAAGTATCTCAAGTGTAGCAAACATCCATTCTTTTACATTTCACTGATAGAGGAATAAACATATTTATTTCTCTAATATACTGATAAACGTTTTCTTTTACACTCTTCAAATGTGGGAGCAAAATTAATGCATTCTTTACCCGCATCTAATTAGGAATAACCGTTTTTTTTTACACTCATATTAAGTAAGAATACAAGATTTCTTTTACATTTCCCAAGCAAAGGAATAAGAATTTTTTAGGCACGGCAATTTTAGCATTAAGTACCTTTTTATATTTCTTTAATGTAGGAATATAGGCTAAGTTTCCGTGTACATCCCTCTAGGGTGGAAATTAAAGTTAAGAGGTACAGTCCTCTGATGAATAGAGATTCATTTTGTGTGTGTGTGTGTGTGTGTGTGTCTGTACGTAACTCTGGAGTAAGAAAAATATTCGCTTTTATGTCATATTCTCTGGTATCTCTCGCACTAATTTTACTTGCACAGTACAGAAACAAGTAAAATAAAAACTGTCTTAGGCATCTCAAAATCCTCACATTCTCTGTCTGTCTGTCTGTCTCTAAGTTACCGCATGAAAGCTCCACTACCAGCTCTAGGTGCCTAATTAGAGCAGGTCCGGTGAGAGAGAGGAGGTTCCCCGGCTCTATTAAAGGGCTCCCACATTCCCCACACATGAAAAATCCCTTTACCTGCCCTGTGTCGGCAGCATCAAAGGACACTACCGCCATACCCACGACATCCCTCCCTGCCGACCCCCTTTCCCTTTCTTTCTCTTACTCGTGCTGGAATATCTTTGAGATTCATTTAATTTTATTTTCATTTTTCAATATTTTCTTCTATTATTTTTTAGACTGTCTCCTAGTCATTTTGTTTGTCTGTCTTCTATTTCGTCTCTTTTTTCTGTCTTTTGTTATTTTTCATTTCTTCTTTCATTCTCACTCCCCTCCTTCTCTCTCCCTCTCTTTCCTTACCGCTACTCATTTACACTGATTCACAATCCCTATCACGTCTCACCATCACCTCCCCTGCCTCACCACCACCTAGTCTGCCACACCATCCTCTACCCTGCCTCACCACCACCTATTATGCCTCACCATCCTCTACCCTGCCTCACCATCACCTTCCCTGCCTCACCATCATCTACCCTGCCTCACCATCACCTTTCCTGCCTCACCATCATCTTTCCTGCCTCACCATCACCTTTCCTGCCTCACCATCACCTTTCCTGCCTCACCATCGTCTCTCTTGCCTACCTTACCATCACCTTTCCTCGCTACCTACTTAATTCTCGCCTCCCTCCTTCCTGTCTCTCTCGGGTACTCCCACTCTAAGTCCTCTACAGTAGTCTTTCTTTTTTTTCTTCGTCTTTGACAGAGAGAGAGAGAGAGAGAGAGAGACTTGGGTAATTTCTTTATTCTTTTTTACTGACAACCACCTCTCCTTGTCTACTTGCCCATTTCTACACCTTTCTCCCTTCCTACCTTTTCTTCTTCCACTCTGCCTCCCTTTCCACTTTTCTTCCTGCCTACTTTTTCATCTTTCTTCACTGCCTGTCTTTCTGCCTCTCTATCATCCCACCTTTCTATCTTCCTACCTTTCTGCTTCCTAGATTTCCACTTTCCTCTCTGCTTATCCTTCCATCTTTCTCTCTACCTACTTTCTTGCCTGCTTGCCATTACACTTTTTTTTTACCGTTTCCACCTTTAACTCTTTCTACTTCGCTCTCTTTTCCAACCAGCCCATTCACTTTTTCTTGCAAACCTTTCCACTCCACTTGTTCCTTCCCTTCCTACATTCCAGTCATTCTTTTTCTCTGTTAACTTCCCAATATTCTTATTTACCCGTCATTCTTTCCCTTCCCCTATTACCTACCCACCTTTCTTCCATGCTTCCTACGTCCACCGTTCTGATTCACAGAACTGTGAACTGCCAGTAAGTCTGTTTTCATCTGATGGAACTGGACCACTCCCATTCCTTGAATACCAAGTCGTGGTTTCATGCACCTTAGGAGTATTATGCCTTAATTATGAGGAAGAAAGAATCTTCTTGGTTACAAGTCAAATCCATTCTCCATCTGACTACAACTGAGCATTAACTGGGTTAAAGATTGTGAGGGATCTCCGTCAGATGAAACCAAACTGACGATACGAATAGGTATAAATTTCATCCTGTTTTGGTCATATGAGGGGAACTGGGCTGTAGAGTGGCCAAACCTCTTTAGGGTCTATTTTTCAATCTGGAGGAATATTACCATAGTAAGAAGTGGGGTTGGTGGAGGATTAGTGCCCCTCCCTGTAAAACAATTAACTCTAAGCCATTGGCCACCCCGTCTGGGATACATGGCGTCTGGCAATGAATGAATGAATGAAAAGTTGTTTGGTGACAGATAAATTTTACGGAGACTTTTTAGCTCCTTCTTTCACAGGGTGTTCTCCTACCTCGAATAAGTTAATCTAGAGGTATGAAGAGTAAAATGATCACCTTACAATTTTACAGGCAGAACGCAGGGATTGCAAGTTCCAACCTTAGTCAATGAAAAATAATTATAATAAAAAAAATCTTGTGAAAAAAACTTGTCCATGGGAAACTTGAAACATTCATCTTTCTTTGGATAAACATTAACATTTAAATGGCATCATCGTTTTCTGAAAGCATCAGAGAACGCCAGAAATACCGCCTGTACTATACGGTGCAGTGATCACCCCAACATTTCACGGCGAAGTGAGCAAACGGGTCGACCCAAAACTTCACGCTTCATTACCGCCCTGATGAACTTCTCTGAGAGCAATCCTACCCCAGGCTTATGCGAAAATTACTCCTCCCTATCTTGGCTCTTAGCCTTATACGATTTTAACTGCATCCGCCGTCAGTTGCTAAGAAGCCCGAATTGCCTCGTTAACGATGCCCCTGAGAATTTATGTGGCTCGGTTAATCTTCATGCAAGGAGTACAATAGAGCGGTCAAGTCTTTAATGTTCAGTTTAAATTACAGAGCGTATGACATGTTAATATCCATACGCTGTCGGCCTCTTGGTGCAGCCGGTAATGTTCTCGCAACCAAATCTGTTTTTTGGAGGCATTAAAATCAGTGTACCGTATCGCGCCTCTAAAGACCCTTGGCAAATTCAGATCACCTGCGCTGCACGGCCATTGTGGATAGTACATGAACACCTCTTTTGAGCTGACATGAATGGTATTTAACCCTCTCGGCAGGATGATGTCTTGTTTTGGTATATTCTTTTTGCCTCCAGGCAATTTTTACTCATTCTTGCTACCCCCAGGCAATATGAACTCATTCTTGCAACCCCCAGGCAATCTGAACTCATTCTTGCTACCTACAGGCAATTTTGCTCATTCTTGCGACCTCCAGCCAATTTGTACTCATTCTTGCCACCTCCAGGCAATTTTTACTCATTCTTGCTACCCCCAGGCAATCTGTACTCATTCTTGCTACCTACAGGCAATTTTTCTCATTCTTGCCACCTCCAGGCAATTTTTACTCATTTTTGCCACCTTCAGGCAATTTTTACTCATGCTTGCTACATACAGGCAATTTTTTCTCATTCTTGCCACCTCCTGGCAATTTTTACGAATTCTTGCCATCTACAAGCAACTTTTTCACTCTATCTACCTTCAGGCAATTTTTAGTAATTCTTGCTACTCTAAGGTAATTTTAACTCAAATGAGCAATTCCCTCCCGTACTGATGGAGTTGTAAGTTTCATCTAATGCCTCCAGTTCGAAAGCCTCTCCCATACTTAATATGCAGATGGTAAGGAAAGAAACGACAAGCAATCGGAGTGAAAATTTAACTATTTCAGCCCCAAAGATCCTAAACTGAATAAAATCGTCTGAGGTTACACAGATTAAAATAATAATAATACGTCCTCTGGTTGCAAGGGGTTAATGGACAAGGTTTCTAATAGGGGTTATGTCTGGTATGATTCATAGACTGCTATTGTCAATGCCAGTTTTCGCGGTGTTTTACAGCGTTTACACACGCTATATAGAAATTTTGTAATTGCGACTCAGCTACATTGAACAACTATATTTCACGCAGAGGGGCCGTTCGCTACCAGACATGTGTATCTGTTCTTTATCGCTTGATGTCAGTAGTTTGCTTTGATTAAGACTACCAGTAAATTCCCCTGAAGCGTAACTATGCCAACACTGAATCGATTAGTTTGCATGTCATTAGAGGCATACTAATTGGTGTCCGTAGTAAATCAAACTGATTGTATGTACTTAACGATATTTTATTGCTGTTGGTAAAGAGGGCAGCTAAAGAAGATCCATTCATTTACTCGTACGCTGCGAATAAATTGCCCTTGGGTAATCTGACCTCCACCCAACAATATAGCAAGTATCTGGAAATAACTAACCTTGGTCATCCCTCGATATCTGCACAATGGGTTTCTCTTTGTCCTCCTTTAGTTGAACATTTTATGAGGTCACAAGTGTGCAATATCTTCGTCCTGAGAGAGAGAGTTGGCATTAATCCGCTCGTATAATTTTATAAACGATTTTCTTAAAAAAGCACATTTATACAACTTGAAATAGTTTTCCTTCACGGTAAGTGATTTCATTCTTCTGTGTATAATACTGCAGGTAATCAACAGATAATGCCAGACCTAGATAACGTACAGTAAACAGACAATGTACAGAAGACAGATAATTATCCATGTGACCTTTATGGTTAGTACTGTATCACAAACTATGACGGTGATAAGAAGGCACACATAACATACAAGGAAGTATTGACGTGTACTATGCACGAAACATCGCTGACGAGAAGCGGTTACGATGCCTCCTATGTTAATGAAAATATGGCCTCAAGTAGCGGCACAGCTGATGGACTGGACAACTATATTAGTCTATTGTAGCTAAAGCATGATGATTTATTTATTTTTTATTTGCATATTCATTTCGCGGAGTGTGAGTCAAAAGAGTTTCAGAAGGCCATTACTTAAACTATTAGATCTTTCAAGCTTGGAACAACTCATTAAGGTATTCTGCTTCAGCCAGTGAGATGTGATTTTATTCTGGTAATAGCTAGTCCTAGACCTAAGGGTATTCATCGATTACCAGACTTGAGCATGACAGGGCTTAAAAAATATACTGAAGCAAAAAAGCAGTATATCTTAGAATTCCATTGGACACTTACACCAGTTAATATATTCCACTCTGTTCATTTGTGCCTCTTTTGCCTGATCATTGGATATTACTGAATAGCTGAGCATTACTAGATGAACAGCAGGTAAATGGATGCTGCATTTGCTCATTTTTAATACATTCAGGCTTCTATGACTCACTTTCAGTCATTTTTAATACATTCAGGCTTCTATGGCTGACTTTCAGCAGAATAAAGTCACCTATTTTAGCTAAAATAGAATACTATAGAAATTGTCCCGATCAGAAGGTTATTAGTGATAGCCTTAGCACCCTCATCTAGTATTTTATCATCAGTTGAATGAAATCGTCACGCCTTGTCTTGAGTAGAGTTTTAGAGCTGTCCTGATTAAGATGTTAAATACATTACATCAGTGCCATTTGTCTGAGTACTAGCTTTGCTTATAAATCTATATGAAATCTTACAATTTTGGAATATAAAAACTATCGCCACTGAACATTTTTGGACCCCGTGAGTCTAATGACATATCCTATTGGTTTGCTGTTACTACCTCCAGACATAACACTGTTTAAAGAGTACTTGTAATGAAAGGGTTAAAGAAAGCTATATCTAACTCCTCAGTGTTCAAAGAGCCCATCCTAAACAGATTATCACTGTTAGGTCAACTCTGGAACTGTCTCCCTCTGTCTGTATTTCCTGCTGCCTATGATCTCCAGTCTTTCAAACGCAGTGTGTCCAGGCATCTCAAAATGATCGGATCTTGAATTTGGCTCTCTATTGTATTTTGTTTTTCTCTTGGAGGGAACTGTTACTGCGGGCTCATGGCCTTTGGTTCCTTCTTCCTCGCATAAAAAAAAAAAAAGGTGATAACAGCGATAAAACACAAAAGATGTTATTGCAACGTAAAAGTTAAGAGTTGATCAAGAGAAACAAATTTGGTAATTTTTTTTTCGCTGTCTCAAGAAATGGTACAACCAATATTTTTTGCTATCACTTCACATCAGTACAACATGCTGGATGACACTGACAAAACATCAGCGGGTGTTTGGTTGTTACCTCATGAGAAGTACCCATGATTTTTTCATTATCGTCACATGCAAACGTTGTCAAAGAATTTTCCTTAATGGCTTTAACATGGATCTGGTTTATACCTTGCTGAACTCCTCGTTTACTGCTCGTAAAAGATAGGACACTACTCCCATTTTGCATTGTCTCACTTTCAAAAAATAACATCTTCAGGTTAAAAGATGCTGTTTCAGATATGGATCAGGTCATCGCCTTCGTTAATGAAGGCGGACGGAGGTCATGAATTCACTTACGTCTGTTTGTATGTTTGTTTGAGTACAAAATATTTCAAAGAATTGTTGTCGGATTTCAATATGGTGGAGAGGTGGATAGTGAGTCCAGGAAAAGTTGCTGAAATTTTGAGGTGGATCAGGTTCCGGATGTGGAAATAATAAAATTTACTGGCGTTGACAAATCTAAGAGATCTCCTGGTGTTTTTTAGCTCTGAAATTTGCAGTCAGCAAGTGTACTGTTATTCGACATAGTTTTAATATATAGTAATGAGGTGCGCAACAAAATGTACTATTCAATGGAAAGGGCAATGAGGCAATATTTGCATCGTGATTAACCCTCTTTTGATGGTTTTGGTGTTATGGGCAGGAATTTTGGGAGATACTGTTGGGTTAAAATTAATAATCACACCTACATTTACACTTACTAACAAATGAGCACCATGACATATCCGACGTATGCAAATAATACAAGCAATTTAGCATCTCTCGCTAAGTAGACACCTTAAAGCAGCATCACGTTGTGCCAAATATTCGTTGACCCTGGTTCTCACACCGCGGCTCAGGACGTTTGCTGAGTAAATAACAGATCTTCACTGAGTGTACCTGATGTTTGTTGAATAATACGTGCAGGCTCAGCGAGAATAATACAGTGCATGTGTGTTTAGTTTGTCGCGAGACTTGACCCAGCCCTTGTGTCAAGAAGGGGCCGTATTGTTGTTGGTATAGGAGACATTGTAACACCTCTTCCTTAGTGGTTTATTTTGCACATTACACTTTGAGATTCTCGTCTGTATTGCTTATATCTTAAGGATGCCAATATAATATACGTAAAGAAATTTGTAAGATATTAACCAGTACGACCCGATGACGTCTGTTGAAAATTGCATTCTTGATATCTCCCGACTATTTTTAAGGTTTCGATAAACCTTTTGGAACATGAGGGGTGGATATAGCGTTCAAAAACTCATTACTTGTAGAGGTCCTTTGCAATTTTAACATAATCTTCTGATTGTAACAAGTATATAAAAGAAGCCCACATACTGTGTCCTTTTTACTGTGTCGTCAAGTACAGGCACTTGATGGCTTAGATTAGGTGTGCTAAGCCAACTCCCTGCCTTCTTCACCCCCGCACAGCTGTTGACCCTATACAGGGGTTTTATTTGCCTCTGCATAGAGCACAACCCTCATGTGTGACAGGGTCCCCATTTACAAGTTCTTCAACAGGATGGAGTCAAAGGCTTTTCGTTTCATCAGCTCTTCTCCTCTTCGTGACTCCCTTCATCCTCTATCTCCTCGCTCCACTTTTGCATCTTTTATCTCTTTTCTATCGTTGCTTTAGTGATCACTGCTTTATAAAAACTGTCTGCTTGCAATCCTCCTCCGTTAAAGCTAGTGCATAACATCCGTCTAGCAGCAAACTTTAACACCTTTTCTGTCCAACGCTCCAGTGCAAGAGTTAATCGATACTCTTAGCCATTCATGTATGCAACAGGTCATCTCTGGAAATGTCTTTGTCTGTATTTCCTACTGTTTATGACCTCCGGTCTTTTAGACGCAGTGTGTCCAGGCATCTCGAAATGAACGGATCTTGAATTTGGTTCTTTTTTAATTTATTACTATTTTTTTTTCTCTGGAGCAGACTTACGGATTTCCAGCCTTGTTTCCTTCTACCTTGCATTAAAAAAAAAAGTTATTCAACTAGGGTTAATCATAAGTAAACAATGGGCTGAAAAATGTTTAGGATTACGCCTCTTCCGCGATCACTGAGCTTAGAGATGTTATTCTAGCTAACTCAGTACGATTCAGTTCAGCTGAGAGAAGACTTAGACACAATGGTGACAAAATCTTAAGGATACGTTTTAGTTTTTGTCTGTCTGTCTGTCTGTCTGTCTCTCTCTCTCTCTCTCTCTCTCTCTCTCTTTTTACGGCAATGTGTCCGGGAACTCCCCCCCCCAAAAAAAAAAAAAAAAAACTCTTTTGATTTGGGTTTTCTTTTTCCTCAGATCTCATCGGCAGGCAAAGGTGTAACAGCTTCTAATCCTGCCATTCTTTCTGATTTGCATTAACATCACCAGCTTGAGGATATACTTATAATTTTACTTTGCTGCGGCCAGGCATTTGGATTAAGGTTTGAGTCAATGTCTGATAATGAGAAGTTAGTGAAGGCAATGTATAACTCTCTAGTTCACAAATTCTACACTTAAGTTGGAATAATTAACTTCTTTGGAATACCAAGATATAGAACAACAAGACGTCCTTAGAGTGAAAGGATCGCAAGCACCCACGCACACACACACACACACACACACACACACACACACACACACACACACACACACACACACACACACACACACAAGCACGCACGAACACACACACACACACACACACACACACACACACACACACACACACACACACACACACACACACACACACACACACACACACACACACACACACAAAACCTACTGCAACAGTGTGCTTGAGAGGGTACTTCCCACGGTGGCAAAGTCATGCTTAGTGACAAAAAAAAAAAAAAAAAAATCCGGTATGTACGAAAGAAAGTTAATGTATGCAGACGACCTCATTCTTTCCAATCAACTTCCAAAGATGATGCTGGTGAACTTCAGTGATGGGACCAGAAGCCATATATTTACTGGCCTGGAAAATTCGTTGTACACCTTCCTGTCCGATTTATTTGGCATATTTTACAGTTATATTCCCATTTGTGTTATAAGTCTTCTTAACATCGAGAAAGTATGCATCACTAACACACAGGAGGATATTAAGATGCAAAAGACGGTACAGGAAAAAGCCCTCAGAGTTCATCAACCGAGCTCCATAATTAGTTGAAGGATCGAGCGTTCCAAATATTCCCGAGAACTGGACCTTCAACCTATTGTTATTGTAGCTAAACGTCTTGCTGCTCTACCTACATGTCACTCTTTGTCTTACTCCTCAGCCAAAGAATGTCCAACAGCACTTTCTCATGATTTTTTATCTATATATGGCAATACGCATCACAACCAGTATAAGATATAAAATAGTCGGTTAACCTTTCTTATTCGGAATGTGGTAAGTGGGGGAGCTCACCATCCACTCACTCGATGTAGTGCTGCTCTCGGGTGTCTGCCCTTTCCTCTTCTCCATCCTTTTTTCCTTCCATCCTTATCTGTCTTTGTCCTTCATTCATCCCTCGTCCTTCTGCCTACGGGTGACTTTGCACTTCCTATTCTGTCTTCCTTTCCTTCATTCTTTCCTCTTCCTTCTGTCTGTGGGTGACTCTACACTGAGTGACAAGCCAATGGTTTCCTGTGCACCAGAAAACCATTTACTACGCTGGATTGTAATCATATAACCAAATTTTGGCGCCTGGTGGTTTAGTGGGTAATTACGGCGCTCCAATCGGATTGGGCCGGTGAAGGTTTATATCCAAGGGATGGCTGGGGTTTACTGCTCACGTAATGCTACCCAGGGATGAGTGAGGCTGGTCACTCTCATCTTAAATGTCAGGATCAACTTGCCTAGTCCCGGACTCCTGCGTTTCTCATGGGGCAACGTAGGATTGGATGATGGATGGATGGATGGATGGAAGAAATCTGGTGTTCTAGTTAACGCAGGATGTTTTTATTCAGTAAGTCAAAGGTGCCTAAAACAGCTTATAGTATCACCGTTAAGTCTCATGGTCAGGCCAGCTCTAGTATTCTGTTCCAACAAGAGCCATAAAGTATTCGGCTGAGAGTGACTCTTGCGTCAGACCTTAGGAGAATCCACTGAAAAAAAAAAAAAAAAAAAAAATGTGGATGAACCTTAGACTACACTAGCCTCTCAGATTATCACTATCATTACAAGGAACAGGCACAGTGGAAATCAGGTTGCTGGGGAGGAGGTGAGGATGGTCACTGTATCGTAACTAACAAAGAGAGAACCCAAACATGTCGTGCGGAGTGCCATTATCTCTGAAGGAAGGAATGGGACGAAGGACAGGTTCGATGATGATGATGATGATGATGATGATGATGATGATGATGATGATGATGATGATAATGATGATGATGAAGTGAAAATCAGGAAAAGACATAAATGTTGAGAACTATCATACTCAAGCAGTATTTTATTTGTAAAAGACAATCACTGAGATATGTAACGTAACTAAGAAGGAAAGCAACCAACAAATATTCCACCAAACTGCAGCCATGACAAAGGCTTAGATTAACACCAACCACATTGCACAGGGGTCATTATTTAGACATTCAACTTTTGCTATGTCTCAGTCTTCCTCATACTACAATCCTGGTGCCACAATGAACAATATACCTAGGACTGCAGATAACATTGATGATATACAACGACAAATGTTCTGAGTTATGTGAATTCCAAAGCCAATGTTTACACCTTCAACGAGGCGATGTGTTTTTCATATTTTATTTTTGCAATCCGACATACAGCCACGTGTTTTTATAATTTATTCTTGCGATCCTAAATACAACAACCTGTTCTTATACTTTATTCTTGCGACTTGACACATAACAACGTATTTTTTCATATCTAATTTTTGTGATCCGACACCTAACAACAGCTCTTCAGTGGTAAATAAGCTCCAAAGTAAATGATGATCCATTCACCCCAACGACTTTTTATATATTTTGTTTTTACGATGTTCAGACAATTTTATTCTGGTTATGAGATATTTTCGAACTGGTGGGGATAGATACACACCTCAGTATCCCTTTTACTTCGAAAGGACCTCCCTGATCTCAAAACAGTCGTATGGAGGTTATCAAAAACAAAATATTACCCTAACGAAGACGCTGAGGGAAAACAAGCTCCGGCATAAACTTAAAAGCCCCAGTCAGCATAAGTATCGCCAGAAGTTGCATGCACACGAAAACCACCGTACTATACAACCTTTGATACACGCAACAGAGGCTCTTAGTTCAAGGATATACGCTGCGAATAGTTCTAACACCCCACGCCCCAGAATATAAAGGTCAAGCCAATCGTAACAGATCTTACATGAAAATAATTAATGAAAAATAGAAATTAAAAAGGCCATAGAACAGCGAAAGATACAAATACTGATTCATTTCATATCGATAAACCACAAGACAGTGAACAATATTGCTAAGAAAACGGTATTTTAATCTTGGGAGGAGAGCAAACTTCTGGGAATACTGTGTAAAACTTTCAGTATTTTTCGACTGTAAAGTGGAACTATATTAATGTCCACAACCGTATCCACAACAACACGTCTTATATCAACCCGTTCAGCCTGAGGACAGCTCATGTATTTCATTCTTACTTTTCAACGACTTTATGATTGTTTTTTTTTTTTTTTTTTTTCAAACTGCAAGAAATTAATATTAACTGCATTAACCCTTTCACTAAAAGATTTATTCCGAAATTAAGTACAATCGTCTAGAGGTAGCAAGAATAGTATCAGCTAAGACGTCGTTGTAGCGAAAATGTTAATCCATTCGCTTCCAGATGTGCTTAGTAAGTCCGAGTGTCTGTAGCGAGAAGAAAACGGAATAGCCATCGTAACAGTGAGGGACTAAATGGAGGGTGTTTGTTACCCCTTCACTCAGACACGAACTTTCCTTATCAGTATCACCAGACTACTACCAGGCGATTTTATCTAACGCTTTTAATTGACCCTAGTATTGAAGTAGTTAATTAAGGCTGTATCATACTCTTCCACACCGAAATGTCATTCTTGTATTGAATAAAGTTGTCTGAGAGTAGAAAGTGTAGTTTAGCAAAGACATCACCTGAATTAAAGGTTAAACCACGAAACATGAATGTTATCTGCAGATTTGCATACGCGGTGTAACGCAACTCTGGCCTCAGCCATAAACAGTCAATAGTTTAAAACTGAGTCGGCTTTAGAGGACCTGAGATTCCACTGCAAGGACACAGAAAGAATGAAGTAATTCAGTATGATCACCTGTTTTCCATTTTGTTCTTACGGCCTTCAGACGATTTTATCATCTTTTGGGAAGACCTCTCATCGTGGGGTTTGGGGGTTGAGACAATAAAAATGAAACGTATACCCATGAAGAAGAGAATCTCTCATAGTTCATATAAGTGTTTCACCTCTCTTTCTCCACTCTTATGGTATTAGAAAAATAACTGTTACCAACCTTATATGCAAGGTAATTAAGTCTGTCATTAATCATTAACTTTTTTTTTTTCAACAACAGAACAGAGGAAGGAAAAACAAATGAATAAAAAACTAGAATGCCACACAGCAGAAGCGCATACCTCCGCCAAGGCCCAACATGCAGTTCCTTTTAATTCAGTCAAGTCTAATCCAATATCAAATTCCTGGATCAGCACCTTTTCCGGATCCACACGAAAATTTAATGGAGTCTATTCTGGGCCAAGGCCCATTCTTCTACCACGTTTTGTGGTAATCCGTCCAGTAGTTTTTGTGTAATCTTGCCCACAGACCAACCAACAAACAAACGGACAGGGGTGAAAACATAACCTCCTAGGTAAATATATATATATCGGATTACAGGTGTCCTCCATTCATGAAAAAATCCGTAACAGTTGGATGAACAGCCGTAAGTTAGTTGAAGTTTGGGGGAAAAACCACTCTGGGGAATCTAGTTCCAAAGAGATGCAGTACGGGGAATAAAATAATTCTGATAGGCAGAAGTTTTGCAATATGGCAGTGTGACATTTCAGTCACGAGCTCTACAAGATGCCAGTGCAGCGCAGGGAAAGACGTGGAGAGATGGTACAATGGATGCAACTTCGTCTGAGTATTTGCCATCAAAGTGTCTGTAAAATACTGCAAGGGATGTAACATTCCATCTTACCTGAAGGGGAAGTAGTTCATTTGTAATAGTAGGGTTCTTAATGATTTTAACAGTTTTGTTACTCGTCCCCGTCCCGGAGGGGCTCGGGAACGGGTATTGTTTCCTCTCGGTTTGTCAGTATGTTTGTCAGTCTGTCTATCTATTAACAACTTTACACGAAAACTACCGGCGCGATTTTGACTGAATTTACAGTGTTGATGGGCTATGATCTTCTGATCATCTGATTAAATTTTGGGCCAAATTGGGTCAAGACCCAGGCAACAGGGCCCCCCCCCCCAAAAAAAAAAAAAATCTATCTATCTATCTATCTATCTATCTATCTATCTATCTATCTATCTATCTATCTATATATATATATATATATATATATATATATAAAGGATAAAAATCGTTTTCTGCCTTAACTCCTTTCAAATTCGTCATATCGACATGAAACCAAAACCTAAAGGTGCAACTTTCAAATCTGCATCCCATAACATGCATCTCTACATCAGGGGGGTCATCCCTCAGTTAACAGTGTGGGAGGGTCAATGTAAGGTGGGGCCGGCCTAAAATTTCAAATAGGCATGAAATCGTAAATTTTCACCAGATTTACTCCAAATTTGGTATGTGACATCTTTGACTACATAACCTATCGTGTTTATACGTCAGCACTAAAATGACTGCCGGGGACGGGTTCGCTGTGCCTTGGCACCGCTGCTTGTTCTGAAATTTTTCCAGTTGTTTTAGTGCAACCACTCCACATCCATTCCAAAAGGGTGAGCAATATTCCAGCTGGCAGCACACATTTGCTAACTGCTCGTCAGTGAAAAAGTTACGGACTCTACAAAAATCCAAGATTCTTTGATGTGATTTTGGCAAGTGATTTAACAGGAGAGGTCCAGCTGGAGGCATTGTTAAGTGAAACTCCGAAATTTCAGTACTTTTATAGACAGTCATATTAGTAGCATTAAAGGTAATATAGGAATCAGGCAATATCTGTCTATTAGTAAACTGTATATATTTGTTTTTCCTAGCGTTAAATGAGAATGCTATTTTGTCCCCATACAGTGGTCTTAGATATGTCTTGATGTTTGGAGATTCCTGTACTGAGTTGTAAGTTAGAGATACTAAATTTTGTGAATGGGTGTTTAAGTGTGAAAAACTGTGAATTGTTGCGCCATCTGCTTATGACTGAATGAGATTATGGGTGACATATAAAAGATCATTAATATGAATTAGGAATAGGGCTAAAAGTAGAACTGATCCTTGTGGCACGCTGGCATTAATCGGGTGGAAATTAGAATATACATAATCGGCTTTTACTCCTATCTTCCTGCTGCTGAGATATGAGGAAATCAGAGGAACAAAAGATGACAGGCAACAGCAAGGGAGTTTGAATAGCAGGGAATGGTGCCACACCCTGTCAAAAGCTTTAGAAATATCAATGGTTACTGCATGGGTTTCTCCATGTTGGTCATTTGCCCGATGTATGAGTCAGGAGACTCAGTATATCATTTGTCGGTCGTTCGTGGTGAAAACCATAATGCCTATCACAAATTATTTGTTGGATTCAAGATGCTTAACAATGTGCTTATTAATTATAATCTGAAATACTTTACCAAGAGAACATATGACTGCTATTGGTCTGTAATTAGAGGGGTCAGAGGAACTTGTTTTCTTCGGAATTGGGTGGATGGTGGCATCTTTCAAATAATTAGGAAATGAAGAAGTACGTATGGATAATCTGAAAAATTTATCTAGAACAGGAGCAAATTCTGCGAAACACTTTTTCAGAACAATTGGAGGAATTCCATCTGGGTCTGGAGCTTTGTTGATTGGTAAATTGTCAAGGATGTATTTTACGTATCTAGTCTGTATCTTAATTGAAGCAATTTCGGGAGAGTCAAGTTCTAGTACAGGAACGTTCTGGCTGATTTCCTCTAAGGTAGAATTTCTGGCAAATGTACTGGCAAGGATGTTCGCTTTAGCACGCGGGTCATTTATAGTGTTATCATCTGCAGATTTTAGTGGGGGAATGGGTGATATTTTGTTAATGTTATTGTTGAAAGAACTGAGAGTTGATCAGGATATTATATTATCATTAGGATTATTTAACAGTCTGGATGTTTGGTTGTGAAGAAAGTTTGATTTAGTGAGATTTAGTACTGCTTTTGCATGATTTCTAGCAATTTTAAAATGACTAAGTGATTCAGATGTTTTTGACTTTAAGAAAAAGTTTTATGTTAAGGACTTTTGGGACACTGCTCTGGCACAATTGCTGTCAAACCAGACTGGGGAGCCCGATCTTTAAGTGAACTGTTGACTGGGTATGAATAGTTCCATACCAGCTTATAAGTCATTAAAGTGGGACTGGATAGAAATGATGTCACTGGAAAAGGAAGACCGCCATGGAATAACAGCAAGATGATTTCTAAACCCATCACAATCTGCCCTATCAAAGTGCCATCTGGTCACCGTGATAGGTTAAGAACGGGGAGGTCTGAAGCAACTTACTAATGAAGCTGTGATGAGATTGTGATCGGAGAATCCAAGTGTTGACAGCATTTCTATCCTATATGATCTGGATTAATTGTCAGAAATAGGCCCAAGTGACAGGTAGTATGGTCAGGATTATCTGGTAATCTGGTTGGTTGTTTTATCCATTGCGTGAGATTAACGACTCTGTAAACAGCTCGCATTCTAGACCAGTATCGTCAGTCCTGGCAGAAGGCAATAAGCATTCTACATTATGGATGTTATAATCACTCAAAACGGTGGTTTCAAAGGTAAGGGTAAGGTTAAGGTAAGCCAACTGTATGGATATGGAGGCAAATATGCTGGGTTCTGAAGAAGCACTAGAAAGCAATAAACTATACATATATATCTGGTAATATATAATGAATAATCAAAGTTAGCTGAAGTTAAGTTCAAAACTGTGTCACCTGCAAATTCAGATTTGATACAACAAGAGGTGCCATTCTTGTTACGGAAGTTTGTTAGGAGACGGTAACCAGGAAAACAAAATGGAGATATGTCAGTAGAGGGAGAGATTTGTGTTTCTGTGGGGAACAGGGCTAGGAGGGATATAGACTGGAGGAAAAAGTGAATGGAATTCAGACTGGTACTAAGACGATGGATATTAGTGAAATATAAGGGCGAACCTGTGTTTCTCCGTTGACGGGCATGAACATTGTTTGCAACAACCACTGTCGGCACAGTCCCTTGATTGTTGCCAGGAGAACTCCGTGTCACCAGCCCTAGGTGGTGGCAATTCGAGATATATACCACCGACTTTGCTGATACTAATCACAGAGATCACTCAAACCTCGTCGTCCATTAGTGATATTATTGACTTTCACTGGTGACACAGAGTTCTCCTGGGGGTAGGGGGGTTTCAAGAATACTCCCCCAGTATCCCTGCTTGTCGTACGAGGCGACTAAAAGGGTTGGTGGTGGGTTAGTGCCCCACCCCGTAAAAAGAACTAACTAAAAAAGCGAATAAAGCGCCTCGGACCCGGACGGACCATACGTTGACGACTAAGGAACGGACAAAGGACATTCTTAGGGTGGGAACATGGAATGTGAGAGGAGTGAATGATGAAGTGAAAGAGAGAGAGTTTGTTCAGGTGCTTGAGGATTCAAAAGTGGATATATGTGGAATGAATGAAACTACATGGAAAGGTGAAAGGGTGAAAGAATGGGAATATGGTTTAGGTATATGTGCGGGAGTCAATGAGAATGAGAGGGCAAGAGAGGGAGTATGTCTGATGATAAGTAAGAAGTGGAAGGAGAATATAAGAGAGTATGGAACAGTGGGTGCAAGGATTGTATGGGTGAGGATGAAAGTAGGTATTGTCACGAATCAATTCGCGACATTTCCTTTTTGTGAGAAGCCACGAACTATTAGTGGAAAACTCACTGTGTATCGCTCAGCTAACCGTTTCTCCCTCCATTACGGAGTATACTTTCAAATCATTCGTCACCGTTTTCAAAAAGGTGACCGATTTAATGCACGTCACTAAGTGCTGTACTGAGCGATACTATTGTTTTTTATTGTTCGCCCCTGCTCATTCGACCGTTAAAAAATGCGGCCGAGTGCTCCGCTTTCCCACGACTTACTCAGTCTTGTGTTTGTTGTGACGGAGGAAGGTCCTGTGCCGCAGTGTGAGAGGTCAGCTAGTACCCAAACTCCACTTCACAGTTAGTCCAGTCTTCCCACCCATCTGGTGATATGCAGCATTCATCGACTATAGTATTTCTTTTGTGTATTTTCTAGTTATAAGAGTTTAATTAAGGTGTTTTTTTTTAGACGTAAGTATTTAGCTCGTGTGAGAGTGAGTGCGTCTCATTGATTTGAAATGTAACGTTAAATTTATTTTTTTGGGATTAATAAATTTAACAGTTCTATTTCTTGAGCTTCAATGTAAAGTAAAATCTTGTTTCATTTAATCCAAATTAAGCTTATTTTCCATATAGCTCCTAGCTTGCATAAACGTTTGCTTTCATAACTGGTACTTAGACCAGTCTTGTATTAACTTAATATCCGTTGTGCCATCTGGGAGTTAAGCATCGGCAAGAACCTGATGTTAGTGTTAGTTATTTATTGTCGGGGGTGATGTAACTTTCTCCAGAGGCTAACAGTACAGTAATTCAGCAATTGTGAGTAATTAGTCTCTGCTGTGTACTGTTGAGAAAGTTTATAAATTCTCGTTCTTGAGAATCTTAGCAAGTCAGCGTAAAGTAATCGTTGCTTGATGTAGCAAGACAATCATTGTCTCTGCTCTTCAATATTATTGAATATTATTATCAAATTAAATAATATTTAACCATTTATATCAAAATTACCCTGATATTTTAAAAACCCCGTGACAATTGGCGACCTCATTCCAGGATATTAACTCCTAGCTCTAAAGCTATTCACGAGATAGTGCTCACTCATTCATATTTAGGTATTTATCATTAAAGTTTATAGACACAAGTTTACTGGTGTTTACCGTTAATTTAGCAAGTGAGTTTTTGCTTTATTAATCAATAGAGTACTTAACTCTAGTTTATTCTTGGAAACGCCAGACGATTTTATTCGCTTCTGGGAAGTCAGTGTACCCATTGTGTTTATTATTGAGTCTTCCCAGTCATTTGCATTTTTGCTTTAATTTTTGCCAGTTAACTAGATAAGACTGGTCACCACTAGCTTGTGTCTGTATTCTTTATTTGTTTATTAGCATTCGTTTGCGAAGTAGCAATCAGTACTGAGTCGCTAGTTATTTAGATTGAGTTAGCGACATGGCTACCAACATATTTTTACAGGAAGCCAAAGATATGGGTCTTACAGACCCAACTGAAATTAAAGAATACATACTCTCACGGCATGAACAAGAGCAGCGTGAGAAAGAGCGCGAGTACGAGCGAGAACAGCGCGAGTACGAGCGAGAACAGCGTGAGGAACGCGAAAAACAGCGTGAACACGAACAAAAACAACGCGAGCTCGACTTAGAAAAAGAGCGACAACAGCGCGAACACGAGCTAGTACAAGAGCGAGAACAGCGCGAATACGAGCGTGAACAACGAGACAAAGAACGAGAACATGAACTTGAAGTGCTGAAGCTCAAGCGAGATTCCTTGGCTTCAGACACATCTGGTGCAGTTGGTTCAAGCTCCACGAGCGCTCTCCCTGCACATGTTATGGCGACCCCACACATCAAGCTTCCCCCATACAAAGATGGCGAGCGAATCGAGCCATACATAGCTCGATTTGAAGACATGGCTCAGCTTTACCAGCTCGATGATGCAGCTAAGCGGCTTCAGTTTCTTAGCCTGTTTGAGGGCCCTGCCCTCGATATTCTCCACAGAATTCGTGGAGACAATCTCACGTATGAAGTGATGAAAGCTGCACTCATTAAGGCGTATGGTCTCACAGTAGACGACGCCAAAGCTCAGTTCATGCGAGCTCGTCTCCAAGACAAGGAGACAGCTGTTCAGTTCCTCGACCGTCTCACTGCTTATTTAGGTGAGTGGATGGAGAAAGATGAAACTCCTTCCACGCGTGAGGGGATAATTGACCTTATGCTGCGTACACAGCTAGAGAGGTCGTGGCCTGCTGAGCTCATAGCACAGCTTAAGATCTGCCAGGTGAAAGATGCCAGCCAAATGGTAGAGAAGGCTGACGCATTCTTTACTGCATACGGGTATCAAGCTCGTAAGCAAAATACCTGGAGCAGGAAAGATACTGCCAAGTCTGGGAAGCCGTCTCAGACTGAATCCCAGCACCAAGGCCGTTCTCAGAGTAATGGTCAAGGTCCAAGCAAACCACAGAAGGACCAGGGGCAAAATACACAGCAGCCTGCTTGGAAGCGGTACAACAAGCACCCCAACCAGCAGCAGTTCCCCAAGCAGCAGCAGCAGCAATACAAGGACAAGCCACGTAACCCTCAGTCAGGTCAATTAGTGTATCGGAGGCAGGAGGCAAATGCAGCCTTCATTCCACAAGTACCCGATGGTGCCATCTCTACCAGTACAGGTACTTCACAACAGTTCACAAGTCCCCCTCCGACCATGAACTCTCCTCAGACACCTAGTTTCCAGGGCGCCATGTTTGCTGCATCGGTTGTTCCGCAGTCTCATGAATGACTGGCTGCTACCTCCTCAGACCCTTCCACCAGCAACACTGCCTTTCTTGTTCAGCCAGGGTCTGTGGGAGGTGTTTCTGTAAATGTCCTGAGGGACAATGGTTCCTCAGGTTGCTCTGTTAAGCAGAGTTTAGTTCGGCCTGATGAGTATACAGGTCGACAGATCCAAGTTAGACTTACTGATGGATCAGTGAGATTGTTCCCTGAGGCACGTATCCAGGTGGCGTCTCCATTTTTCACTGGCTTGACAGCTGCAGTTGTCATGCCAGAACCTTTATTTGACCTCATCTTAGGCAACATACCTGGCATCAAAAATAGTTGTGCCGTAGATGTTGCTACTCAGACTTCGGCTGCTGCGATAACACGAGCCATGGCCAAGGCTCCAAATCGCGTCACTCCGTTGACCGTCGCAACGCCGCAAGATCTGATTCGTAGTCAAGATGTTGTCCAAGAGCAACAGACTGATTCGACACTTGCCTCAGTGCGCAAGAAGCTGGAGGGTAAAGTGATCAAGTATTCACGGGGAGGTCAAGCCAGGTTCCTTCGTAAGCGAGGACGGCTGTACCGTGAGTCACAGACACCCCAGGGTGAGGTTCGACTGCAGTTTGTCGTTCCTGCAAAGTATCGCCGAGCAGTGTTTGAATTAGGTCACTGTTCAGCGATGGGAGGTCACATGGGTCAAAAGAAGACCTCTGACCGCATCCATGCTGACTTTTTCTGGCCAGGAATGGGACGGGAAATAACGAGGCTCGTACGTTCATGTGATGTGTGTCAGCGTACCACTGACCGGGGACGTGTCCGTCCTGCGCCATTGAAGCCAATGCCCATAATCTCTGAACCGTTCGAGAGAGTAGCAGTTGACATAGTTGGGCCAATCTCCTAGGGCTAGTGATGGATCAAAGTATATCCTCACTATAGTTGATTTCAGCACACGGTGGCCTGAAGCCGTGGCCCTTAAGAATATAGAGGCCGTCACTGTTGCTGAGGCATTAATTGAAGTGTTCTGTCGTGTAGGTATCCCTAAGGAGGTCTTGAGCGACCGGGGTTCGCAGTTCACTTCGGCAATGATGAACGAAACGTTCAGGTTGCTGTCCATCCGAGGCTTACGAACTACGCCGTATCATCCCATGTGTAACGGGTTGTGTGAGAGGTTCAGTGGAACTCTCAAGAAGATGTTGAGGCGCATGACCGCCGAACAGCCAAAGGAATGGCCGCGGTTCATTGCTCCTCTTCTATTTGCTTATCGAGAAGCTCCACAGCATTCATTGAAATTCTCACCCTTTGAACTGGTGTATGGGAGGTCGGTCCGAGGCCCACTTCAAGTCCTTCGTGAGTTATGGGACGATGAAGAACCCGACCCTGAAGTCAAGACCATTTACACCTACGTCCTTGATTTGGCTGACCACCTCCAGTCGACGTGCGAGTTAGCTAAGGAAGAACTGATTAAGGCGCGTGAAGTTCAAAAGGCTTATTACGATAAGAAGGCAAAGCTTCGGAAGTTTAGTCCAGGTGATAAATGCTTGGTATTACTCCCCACTGCCCAGAACAAGTTGTTGGCGCAGTGGAAGGGTCCATTCGATGTAGTAGAGCGCATTTCAGACCTCAACTACATAATACAGATGCGGAATCTTCGTAAAAGGTTCCACATTAACATGTTGAAGGCTTATCATGAGTCAGACCCCGAGGAGACTGGCCTACTTGTAGCTGATGATAGTGACCAGCCACTGGAAGAAACCGGGGCAGCTGCGGTGATCCCAGCTGATGACCATGATGACGAGCCCTTAACCGCTCAGTCCCATCAGGAAGAGACTGTCGGAGATGTTTTACTTAACCCTGACTTAGCAGTAGGGGACCAAAATGCCTTATGGTCACTGCTCTGTCAGTATGCTGATGTCTTCTCAGACCAACCTAGACTTGCAAAGGTTGCGTGTCATAAAATTGAGTTGACCAGCAATGCTCCTATTAAGGTTAAGCCATATCCGATTCCCATGCGACTACAGGGTGCAGTAGATAAGGAAATTGCTGACATGGAGACTGCAGGCATTATCGAAAAGTCCTCATCTCCTTACTGTAGTCCGATGGTAGTAGTCCGCAAGAAAGATGGTGGAGTCAGGATATGTGGTGACTATAGAAGGCTCAATGCAATCACTAAAGTGGATGCTGAGCCAATGGGTGACCATATTGCCATCTTCTCCAAGCTGGCAGGGTCACGATATTTCACGAAGCTTGACCTAGCGAAGGGATTCTTCCAGATTCCCCTTCATCCTGAGAGTCGTCAGTTCACTGCCTTTGCTACTCCTAGGGGTTGTACCAGTATAAAGTCCTCCCATTTGGACTTACTTACCACCCCCAGCAGTATTTAATCGTGCAATGAGACAAGTACTCCATAGTATTGTAGGAGTAGAGATGTTCAAGTTGACGATGTCCTCGTTCATTCCGCCACATTGGAGGAGCACCTCAGACTCTTGGAAATTGTCTTCAGTAGACTCCAGAGTTTCAACATGACTGTGAAGCCTAGCAAATGCAAGATTGCTCACAGTGAGGTGGAGTTCCTCGGTCATATTGTTGGCAACAATCACTGCAGGTGTCAGGGTGACAAGATCAGGAAAGTTAGAGAAGCCCCGAGACCTGTGACCAAGAAACAGGTTAGGGCATTTCTTGGCCTAGTGGGATATTATAGGAGTTTTATCCCCAACTTTGCTCTCATTGCCCAACCATTGTATGAAGTGCTACGGAAATATGCTCCAAACACCATTGAGTGGGGAGAAGCGCAAGAGAGATCCTTTATTGCTCTTAAGAACATGTTGTGCAAGGAGCCTATCTTGCAGTTGCCTGATTCCAGCAAACCTTTCATACTGCGCACTGATGCTTCACAAGATGGAGTAGGTGCCGTATTGATGCAGGAATCGGAAGGTGGAATCTTCCCAGTGGCATACCACAGCCGTAGGCTAAAACCTGCCGAGAGGAATTACAGTACTGTTGAGAAGGAACTCTTGGCTGTGGTTGATGGTATTAAAAAATATTATTATCTTTTTGGGGCACCATTTACTCTGGAAACTGATCATATGCCACTCACTAGTCTTAGCACGACCAAGACGGCTAATGCAAGATTGACACGCTGGACACTGTATTTACAGCAGTTTAACCTTGTTGTGAGATACATCAAGGGAAGTGATAACGTAGGTGCAGACCTGATGTCTCGCCTGCTAACTGCTGACTAATATGGGCAATTGTTGCATGCTGGGTTCCGTAAGATAGGCATCCTAAGCGATTTGAGTAATCCAAGGACCAGCCTGGTTCCCAGTTAAAAGTGTAGACCAGACGTCTCACTCGTTGGCCCTACAGGACACAGTATATCCAGGGCTTGTACATGCATGTATACCATAAGTTAAGGGGGAAGTTTGAGAACCTTGCAGAGACAGTCCGAGGCTGTGTATGAATTACCTTGTGGAATGTCTCGAGCTGTGGGCCTCTCTGAGGATTCCCGGAGAATGCACATTACCCACATGAGTGTTCACACCCACGGTGGGTGTTAAAACGTGACCTGCCCGAGATTGCGTAGCGATTTTTCAGCTTCCTGTATTACTCGTAAGTGTAGAGTTAGGTTAACCAGTAAACTGCCCGTTCTAAGCAATTTGTGAATTCAAGAACTGGCACGTTTCCTGGTTAATAATGTTAGGTTAACCAGTAAACTGCCCGTTCTAAGCAATTTGTGAATTCAAGAACTGGCACGTTTCCTGGTTAATAATGAAAGCGTTAACCAGTAAGCTATAAGGGTTCTAAGCAATTTGTGAATTCAAGAATTACGTTTCCTGGTTAATAATGACAAGTACTGATTGCTAGGCAGAGAGAGAGAGAGAGACAGAAATAACAGTTTTGATGCTCCACCTTAATTCTTTTCGCAGGTGTAGCTGGTGGGTGCAGCATTGCCGTGCAGATCAGCTGGCCGTTCCTGTTGCATGCTGCCGCCCCTTCTCTTCTGCCTCGTCATCATTATTTTACTATAAATTTGTATTACTGTGTCATTTTACACGTAGGTACAGTTACACTACAACTGTCACACCTACACCGTGTATTACATACACAACACTACATAACAATTAGTTGTTAATGTAAATGTAGCGAACTTTCGCTCAGTTTGACCTGAGTACAGGATTTTCACAGTCGTCACGGAGTTTTTCCCTCAAGCTTGTTTCTATTAACGTAAATACGAGGTTTTTTCGCTCACTGGCGACTGCGACTTTCTCCTGTAGCAGGATAGCACACACACCACAGTGTGAATCTCGTGCGAATGACTTAGGATGTGTACACATATATATATATATATCCACAAATTTTTTCCCATAAGGAAAAAATTTAACATTCTAAGGGCGTAATGTCACGAATCAATTCGCGACATTTCCTTTTTGTGAGAAGCCACGAACTATTAGTGGAAAACTCACTGTGTATCGCTCAGCTAACCGTTTCTCCCTCCATTACGGAGTATACTTTCAAATCATTCGTCACCGTTTTCAAAAAGGTGACCGATTTAATGCACGTCACTAAGTGCTGTACTGAGCGATACTATTGTTTTTTATTGTTCGCCCCTGCTCATTCGACCGTTAAAAAATGCGGCCGAGTGCTCCGCTTTCCCACGACTTACTCAGTCTTGTGTTTGTTGTGACGGAGGAAGGTCCTGTGCCGCAGTGTGAGAGGTCAGCTAGTACCCAAACTCCACTTCACAGTTAGTCCAGTCTTCCCACCCATCTGGTGATACGCAGCATTCATCGACTATAGTATTTCTTTTGTGTATTTTCTAGTTATAAGAGTTTAATTAAGGTGTTTTTTTTTAGACGTAAGTATTTAGCTCGTGTGAGAGTGAGTGCGTCTCATTGATTTGAAATGTAACGTTAAATTTATTTTTTGGGATTAATAAATTTAACAGTTCTATTTCTTGAGCTTCAATGTAAAGTAAAATCTTGTTTCATTTAATCCAAATTAAGCTTATTTTCCATATAGCTCCTAGCTTGCATAAACGTTTGCTTTCATAACTGGTACTTAGACCAGTCTTGTATTAACTTAATATCCGTTGTGCCATCTGGGAGTTAAGCATCGGCAAGAACCTGATGTTAGTGTTAGTTATTTATTGTCGGGGGTGATGTAACTTTCTCCAGAGGCTAACAGTACAGTAATTCAGCAATTGTGAGTAATTAGTCTCTGCTGTGTACTGTTGAGAAAGTTTATAAATTCTCGTTCTTGAGAATCTTAGCAAGTCAGCGTAAAGTAATCGTTGCTTGATGTAGCAAGACAATCATTGTCTCTGCTCTTCAATATTATTGAATATTATTATCAAATTAAATAATATTTAACCATTTATATCAAAATTACCCTGATATTTTAAAAACCCCGTGACAACCGTGGGCGACTGTATGTATGTATGCCGCGACAGAGGATCGAGTGGCAAGAGTGAAAGATGAGTTTTGGGCGAGAGTAGAAGCGTGTATGGACAAGTTTGAGAGGAGCGAGAGAGTGCTGTTGATTGGAGACATGAATGGCAAAGTTGGGAATGTACGAGTGGATGGAGTGGTTGGTCAGTGGGGTGTTCCAGCTGAAGTAGATGGGAATGGTAGTGCTTTGGTGGACATCTGTGCTTGTAAGGGGTTGGCAATAGCCAACACCTACTTTCGTCATAAGATGATCCACCGGTATACATGGAGAGTAATGAGGAGGATGGATGGTGAACTTGTTGAACGAAAGGCAATGATAGACTACGTGTGTGTGGATGAGCGAATGAGAAGAAGTGTTGGTTGCATGAGTGTGGAGAGGGTGGGGGAATGGAGTCACGGACCATCACTTTGTGATGGCCAAGGTAGAACTGCAAAGAAAGTGCTTGAGGAGACGAAGGGGAAGACAGGAGGAAGCAGCTCCTGTTAGTAGAGTGGAGAAATTGCAAGATAGTGAGAAAATGACAGAGTATGAGAGTAAAGTGGAAGAAAGATTGGGAAGGTATGAGCTAGAGCAGATGGAAGGGGTGGAAGACGTATGTAAGATATTCATGGAAGAGATAGGCGCAGCGTGTGAGGCGGTTTGTGGAGTGAAGAGGAGATGCAAGGGACAGCATGGTGGAATGATGAGGTGAAACGAGCTGTGGAACAAAAGAAGAAGGCATATGGTGAATGGCTAGCGAGTAGAGGTAGGGAAGAAGATGAGAGAGAGAAGAGAGAGGTATATGTGAGCAGGAGAAGGGAGGTTAAGAGACTGGTGAAGGAGAGTAAGAAGAAAGTGGATGAAGAGTTTGGGAGGAATCTGAGTGTGAAATGGAGGAAGAGTAAGAAATTGTTTTGGAAGGAGGTAAAGATAGTCAGGCAGTGTGAAAGGGGAAATAGTAGGGGAGTGAAAGATAGGAATAATAGATTGTTGGTGGAGAAGAGAGAGAAATTGAGGAGATGGAAGGAGCACTTTGAGGATTTGTTGAATGTAGAGAGTGAGAGCAGTGCGAGTATAAGTGGTTGGGGAATGGCTGGGAGAAGAAGATATGAGAGGAGGGAGGAAGAGATCAGTAGGGCGGAACTAGTGGAAGCGATGAAGAAGATTAAGTTGGGAAAGGTCCCAGTAATTGATGAAGTGTGTGGTGAAATGCTTAGGTATGGGGGTGAGATTGTTGTGGAATGGATATGGAAGTTGTGTAGATTGGCTTGGGAAGAGGGAAGGGTTCCAGAGGACTGGAAATCAGGTATAATTGCTCCTTTATACAAAGGAAAAGGGGAGAGAGAAGTATGTGGTAACCATAGGGGTATTTGCCTTCTCAGTGTGACTGGTAAAATATATGGTAGAATACTCATTGATAGGGTTAGGCATATGACAGTGGAGCTAGTTGGAGAAGAACAAGGGTGATTTAGGAAGGGAAAAGGGTGTGTAGATCAGATATTTGTTCTAAGATGTTTAGTGGAGGAGTATCTAGAGAAGGGAAGGAAAGTGTATGCTGCCTCCATGGACTTGGAGAGAGCTTATGACAGAATAGATAGGCAAGGTATGTGGAAGGTATTAAGAATATATGGAGTGGAGGGGAAATTGTTGAGTGCTGTGAAGAGTATGTAAGAGGGAGATAGGGCTACGGTGCGAGTGGATGGTGAGCTGAGTGAGTTCTTTGATCTCAATGTGGGCCTGAAACAGGGTTGTGTGATGTCTCCATGGCTGTTTATACATGGATGGGGTTGTAAAGGAGGTGCAAGGTAGGGCAGTGGACGTGGGGGTGGCTCTAATGAATGAGGGTGAGATTTGGTAGATTCTGGTGTTGCTGTTTGCTGGTGATACAGTATTGTTGAGTGAAGATGAATGGGAGTTGCAAGGTTTGGTGAATGAATTTGGGACAGTGTGTAGGAGGAGGATTCTGAAAGTTAATGTAAACAAAAGTAAAGTTATGGTGTTTGAGAGGAATGAAGTCACAGAGTGTGCAGTGAGGTTGGATGGTGAGGATATGGAGAATGTGACTGCATTCAAGTACTTGGGTAGTGTGATGAGTAGGGATGGAACTTTGGGGGATGAAGTGCGTGAAAGGGTACAGCAGGGAAGGAAGGTTGTTGGTACACTGAAAGCAGTGATGAGAAATAGGGAGGTGAGTATGGAAGTTAAGAAGTCACTGCATGATAGTATTGTGATCCCTACCCTGACGTATGAAAGCGTGGCGTGGACCTTGCAAGAGGGGAACAACTCAAGAGTGAGAGCAGTGGAAATGAGTTACTTGAGAGGAGCATGTGGAGTGACATGGAGGGACAGGTTGACGAATGAATAAGTGAAAGAACGTTGTGGGGTGGATGTGGATGTGGTTGAGAAGATTAGGAGAAATACACTGAGGTCGTTTGGACATGTGAAGAGAATGGAGAATGAAAGACTGACTAAGAGGGTGTATGTAGGTGAGGTGGAGGGAGGGAGAGGGAGGGGTAGACCGAGGATGAGGTGGAAGGATGGAGTTGAGAGGTATATGAGGGAGGGGGGGGTGAGTTGGGGGGAGGATAGTCAAATGGTGGGTGACAAAGCGACTTGGAGGCGTTTTGTCTGCGGCCACCCTTTGTGGGATTAGAGCGTCGGGCTATAGATAGATAGATAGATAGACTATGATTTATTAAATGGTTACTACAGTCGCATAGTTTTATTCACCTTAAGTATGTTTTTAATTACATGGAAGGGCTACCAAGAGCCATCAGTACACTTAACTGCACAAAGTCTTCCCTAAGCTGAAATAAATCGTCGGTGCTAGCAAGACTAAAATCTAAATAAAGTCAGGCTGTGTATGTGTGAGCCTGTCTGTGCCTTGTTCACTTTTTTCACGAGAACGGTAATAGTCATCGACCTAATTCTTTTTGCATTAGGTCGGGGTAAGTCCAAGGAGTATCAGAAAAAAAAAAAAAGGTGATCTCACGCGACGCGACGGCGCGAAATTATCGGAAATTACGACGCTAGAATGTGTCTGTGCGTTTGTTCGTTTCTTTCACGGGAAGAGTAATAGATATCGACCTACTTTTTTTTCATTAGGCCGGGTAAGTCCAGGAAATGTCTGAAAAATTAAAAAAAAACAAAAAAATTGGCGATAGCGTGCGATGGGACAGCGCTAAATTGTCGGAAATCGCGACACGCGAAAATATGCGAAAATATATATATTTTTTCTACTTTTCGGTTAGAATTGGTCATTTTGGGATCAATAACGGCACTGGAACAAAGATAATGGTATTTGCAAACATTTTGCGGTGGAAAACTATTAGATAGTCTCGCAAATATTTATGGGCAAGCACTAGTACTGTAAAAGGTGTAATTATATTGAAAGAGTTTGATACTAATTGTTAATCACATTACATAGTACATTTTCAGCTCTTTTCGGCACTCACACCCTTCTTTACAGAGCAGTTCGTTCTTACCAACCTAGTGATGAAGTAGCTGTCAACAGTACATCAATCACCACTCTTCTACACGCAGTACCACAATGACTATGACTGAGAACACTGATTAACTGTACATAACACAAACCAGCAATCACAAGTGGCTATTTAACATCTCAATCAAACCGCAAATGATGCAAAAAACTTTCCCAAATGAAATTCTCAAACGCTCAGCTTTTTCTTCCTCCTCCTCCGTGTGGTTGGTTGGTCATTCATTATGTGCCCTCTCCTCCACTTACTGCAAGGATCCTCTTGTATGTCAGTGATCTAGCAATAGCCTCACAGCATGCCAAAGCACAATGGGCAGCAAATACGCTCAGCAATACGAACAGTCAGAAGAACAATGACTCGACCAGAGCCAAATGACAGCTTTACCAACTGAGTCATCCGTCTTGATCTTCACTTAACAAGGACAAAAATAACAAATCCACCACCACTGGCTCATTCTTCAACAATGTTCTCAACTTATTTTTTTTTTTCTACAATATTAAGCCTCAAAGTCTTGGTAACAGCACCTCCAATTAAGATATGCATCATACTAGTAAATCCCACGTTTACATATTTCTTTCCTTCCCTGTACTGTCGGCATATGAAAATAATCAAGATTGCTGAGTATTAAGTTGCACACCAATGAATTTTGCAAACTATAACTGGAATCCTGCACAACTCGTCACCAATACCGAGATGCTTCAGAATCTGCAGGCACAGTAAACTGCTGAAAAGCCATAAACTAATTACTTGCACCAGGAGGGAAATATATTGCGCAACTATTTGAAATAACGATTTTAACTCCGAAAGGTTCAGTTCTCATCATTTTTTAAACTTACAATCCTGCCTGTTCGAGTAATTTATTACATGTTTCTCAAAATATTGAACATATATTTGAACAAAATGGCGAGAACACATGCCAAGAAATGACTTATTTATCAGCATGCGAACGCACGCCCAAGCGCGCGCGCGCGCGCACACACACACACACACACACACACACACACACACACACACACACACACACACACACACACACACACACACACACACACACACACACACACACACACACACACACACATACGCACACTGGCACGCGCGCACAGGCACATGTGCACACATGCACGCGCACATGCACACACACAAACACAAACACTCTCAATTCCTCTCTGAATGAAACCGTAAGTGGTAGGGCCATACAAGGGAGCAACCTGACCACAATTAGGATGTTGATATGCAGCGCACGAGGTCAGATTCAACCGAGGAGCCCAGGAGTGAGATCAGTGTTTACGCTCAGCCAACTCAGTCAGGGGGCCTTTCACCACATTCATCAGCATTAGGTGCGCGCAGCGGGAGGGCCGATTACAGACCGAATTATAGGTGGCATGAGTGGTTTCCCTGCATCTTTTCTTTACGATATATTTAGCTTTACATTCTTTAACATTATTTTTGTATATTATTTGTACCGCACTGTAGGTGGCATAAGAGGCTTCGTTCTACTTTTTCTTTAGCGATTTATTTAGCATATATTCCTTAACGTCTTCATGTATGTTGTTTACAGCGTATTGTGGGTGGCATAGAAGGCTTCATTCCACCTCATCCTTGGGGATACACATAGCATAATATCTCATAATATTCACTTTATGTTATGCATATAGACAGTTTGCATCAGTAACATAGAAGATATTGAAGTGTAACGCACTGAATAAAGCACTAAGAATGGGGTATTAGGAAGTCTCCAGATCTATTTAAAAAAAGACAATCCTTGGTGCGCACAGCGAGGGGTGTGTTTATGCCAGGCCAGATTGGTTCAACATTTTTTCATCTGCTTGCCTACACCCTTGGGATGAATGAGAGCAATCAATCTACGTTGTTCTCTCTGATTCGCACTTGACTCGTTCGGAAGACTTGAAATGTGAATGTGCCAAGCTGATGATGATTTGTCAAGAACTACTTTCCTGCTTGCAAACTCTGGACTGCATTCGAATTTCGTGTAAAAATGTGTAAGAAAGGATCCTGTTAACTTTGCATTTGACACGCTCGGAAGGCTTTACTTATGAATGTGCCGAGCTAGTGATATGTGATGTCAAGAATACCTGACTACTTGCAAACACTGGACTGCATTCGAATATTGACGGAAGAGGGTGAGGATAGGATCTATTTCACCTTGCTTACTTAACATGTATATTTCTCGCTAAGTAGGTGTTCCTAAGTCCGAGAAAATGTAATGAACTTTGTAGATTCATGAGACTGCGTTCAGCGAGATACCTCCAATGTTTTCTACATTACTGAGACATGTTTATCAATTACGGTGAGGATATAAATGTAAATAATAGCTTGTGTATATGGCATGTGTTTATATGGGTGTATTTAACACCTCTAATTAGATTAAGTCTTTTTCATGGTATTCGTGCCATCTCCAGACAATTTTCTTCAGCCCAAAAGAGACTATTTGACCTGAGGAATTAGATACGGCCTTCATTAACCTCTTCACTACTTGAATTCTCCCTTAATCAGGAAAATATTGTCTTGAAGCAGCAAAAATACAGCATGATATTCGTCCTCAAACTGAAGAGGAAAATGAGATCGAAACTGAAATCTTGAACATTCACAGTTGGAATAGATGTCTAGAATAAAAAAAATATTAATTTTTAGCGTCAGATTCTTAATTAATCAACAAGAAACATGAAAGAAGCTTAAGGTCTATACACTTCAGTGATAAAAACCAAGATTATTAGATCAATGGCGTAAAAAAAAAAAAGAAGAAAAATAAGTTAACAACCAATTATACTCGTACTTTCAGTTTTTACTTAGGTTTACCCTGGAGAAAAACTGTCACCTCTTACTCACCATATTTGTCCACAATCATGACTGGCTCTTTGCTTCACAAATTTACCTGGGAACATGCTGAGAAGATTGGGTGGCTATAACATTATTTAATATCTATATCATCATTCACTTTTTTTCTGCTCCCTGAGGTTCACTATTCCTCCTTCGTGCTAAATGCCTTTTCATGTCACCATCCGCAGTTCATACTGGATACATGCCAGGGTTGTATCATTGAGAACTGGCTTGATGGTATTAGATGAGGTGTTTTTACATATCGATGCATTTTATTGAAAATCTAGGTATAGTATTCAAATGATGAGATCGTTCCCTAAATACAAATAATAGATCTTGTGTACACTTTATGTGCAAAGTAAATTGGTCTGCAGGATTTCAGCTTAGTCTCCTGTGTTCGTTTTCCTAAAAAGCAGAACTTTTAAAGTGCTGTTTTACCTATTTTCAGAGGGAAAATCGCTGGAGCAACAATGTAATATTTTACTTTAGAAGGAAATAATATATCTGCCATGAGCATTTTGTCTTACATAATCCTATAGTCATAAACGGTAAGTATTCCCATAGATTTAAATAAGAATTAGATTTTGAGTGCCTGAGCAAGTAACAGCGCAACAGGAGGCAGTGTAATGAAGCTCAAGCACCGGTATAACGTGAGGTGAGGGAGGGTATATATGAGGCTTCCCAGCTGGATAACCGGTTACAAATTAATAAGAATCCGAAGGTTCATGTTCACCGTGCTCAGGCTTTGTTACTCTGTGTTGCGCTTATGTTAACTCTCTCAGTCGTGTTAGGGCACGGTGAGATCAGAGGTGAGGAGGAAGGTTGAGGTGGTGTATACACAGGGTCCCGCTGTGACATCACCAAACCCACCACCAAACTCATGCTGAACTCAGGCAGGCTTTTTTTCCTTGAGAGAGAGAGAGAGAGAGAGAGAGAGAGAGAGAGAGAATGTGCGTGCGTGTGTGTGTGTGTGTGTGTGTGTGTGTGTGTGTGTGTGTGTGTGTGTGTGTGTGTGTGTGTGTGTGTGTGTGTGTGTGTGTGTGTGTGTGTGTGTGTGTGTGTTTTAAAATGGAACCATATGACTGTACTTGTGATAATACAAAGTGAATTATATTGTGAACAGTGAATCAATAGGGAATCACCTTCGCTATCATTGTCATAAACATATTTCCCATTAGTAATTCTGGGGCAGACAGAATTGAACCCAAGCAAAGGAAATAACAAAGGACGAAGTATAAGCTGTGTGTGTAATGAAATGGGGTTATAGTTATACGCCTTTACTCATCGTTCAAGCTTAAAAAATCTCGGAACCACCCATTCCACAAGCAGAACCATTCACATCAGCATGGTTCACTCTTTTTAATCAGTCTCAAAAAACTTTTCGGGTAGAACTAATCCATGAGCTGTCAAAATGAAATAGAAGCGCAACCCTAGGCATGTACGTCTCCACACAAACAATTCATCAACCTAGTTCTTTTATTCATTTATATTACTTCTACATTATCCACACCTTTCTTTCTGGCATATTCATTTATTGTACTAAATCACGTTATTGGCCATTCCTTCTCTTCCTGCTTTCAGTCTGACTTACACATATCCACTGCTTTCTTCATCATCCTAATTATATACGTTGGTTCTGTATGATCATACCATCAAAGCATACACTATTGGACATTTGGCATCAATACATTTCAGTAGACGTTTTTCCACAGATTCACCTATTATTTTCTCATCACGTCAAATCACGCAGCTCATATATAATCCAAAACAATCACATTTTGTCTGTTTCCGTTTTAGGCCTTCTTGCATATTTTATTGTGGGTACTAACGAAATCTCACGTAGCCCTCCTCCGCTCTCTGTAACAAATTTTCCATTATTTGCCGATGCCTTCATAGCACCGCCCATATTTCTTCCTCAGCAACAACCCTTAAATACATAGGAAATACAACCAATAACTTTTAAAAACCAAACAAACACCTATATTCGTTTTGCATACTTCATGGACATTCAAAGAAATATTTTTACAAGCGTTAATACGTGAACTGAAGTTGATGCAATACATTTAAATGGATGTTCAAGGCCTTGTATTTTGTGAAGAAAGAAAAAAAAAGAAAACGAAAGAAAAGTTAGTACATTCTGCAAATGTTGTCCTTCCAATGAAATATGAACAAAAGATTATATTCATTTCATGATGTCTGGTCAAAATGCAGTTAAATGACAAAAGGCAGAGGGAAAACAGACCGATGACCTCTTCAGAGCTGAAAATTTTTCAGCATGAAGGCCTTAGAATCCCGGTTACTTTTAAATTCGATCGGGACATAAAAGGGAATGAGAGTGTGCAGAACGACAGGTGCAGCGTACCTATCAGAATTAACGAGGCACGTATGTCGGTATGCCGAACAAAAGGCTGACAATTTTTTGCAGAGGTCTCAGTACTACCATCATTTTCATCATCAGCATAAATACAGTCACAATCTCTAATATCATTATCACCTATATCATCATTGCCAGTATCATCATGGCTACTACTGTCATCACCATACCATTTGAATCATCAAAAACAAGCTGAAGGGATCAAGCTCGTGCGTGCCCGGATGTTCACCACAACGTCCTGTTGATATATTAATATACTCCGAACGCATTCAGGAGATGATTTTCTGTATTTCTGGTAGCACTTTTTCTTGCCCAGAATGGATTAACACATGTATAGTAAATCAGAAGGTTCAAGTAGGTTCATTTATCAACTCTCGTGAGAACAGCCCGGGTAGTTTGGACGTAACTGATGGCTTTTCCATTTCAGCCAGATAATAGATTTCAGTTTTAAGTTAGGCTTCAACCAGGCGATTCTTTGTTGCTAAGGAAAAATTTTTGGATCCAGAGACAGGTGTACTCTTTACGATCTTTTCCAGAGTGAGTAGATCTGTCTATGTATGGCGAAAATTTAACAAAGAAAGCCCTAATTTCACTGAAGAAGTTAATATATTCAAAAGCAAGGCCATATGTGGCGTTCGAAGCCCAAATGCATGAAACCAATGTTCATATGAAAAACTAACATAGGTCAATCTGCCAACGTTGGCCGGAATTAGTTCATTCTCTTAACAGAGATATCTTTGCATTAGAGACCCAGTTAGGATCTCCTGTCTGTTTTTGGGGAAACCGTCTTGGTATCTGGATGTCACTGATCTCTATGGGTTACCTCTTCCCAACATTACATCGACTACATTAGTATCCTAGTCAAAAGCAGCTAAATAGATAATATGTCCCACTATGGTATTAAAATAAAATCATCTACACAATAAGTCTTCAGTATATAATGATTTTTATGTCCTCCCTCTCCATATTTTTTTTTTTTTTTCGTCCACGGTAAATTACAAGAAGGCTGACTGTTAAAGCTACGTTATTACTCATAAAGCCAAGTTAACAGTTTCCCCCAAACTGCAGTACCGATTTTATGAAAAAAGTTGTTATATTCTGGAACACATCTTTGATATACGCGAATAACGATTACTTAATGTTCTTTCTTCCTATACAGTTCTTTTACAAACACCATCTAATATATCACATACATGATACCCTTGCCACACTATTTGTAGTTATAAATGCAAGTAATACCACCATCCGTTATCCAGGACACTTTATTAATTTATGCTTATTTCAACATGAGTCTTTACTACTTTGAACTTGTTCTCCACGTGCATAATGAGTGCCTATATACTTATTAAACGATACATTCAGATGTAATGGTGAAACCTATTTAAAATATTAGCCAAAATAGTACCATTAGAAGCGCTTCTACAAACGAATTTCAGAGTATGCAAACGATGGCCCTTGATCTGTGACCCTGATATTTAACTCTTACAGCCCGAATGATTTGTAATCATTCATATGACTGGAAGCCTCTGTGCAAGTAAAATTTATGGTTATTTCTGAGAAAACATTTATGTAATTTATATTAGCTGAGGAAGGAGAGGGTAGGGAAAGTGGATGGTGTAAGGTGTGACAGCAAGAGGTGGGGAAAAAAAAAAAAATCTTACCGCAATCTGGGACCGACTATTTCTGTATGTACGACGCCTCATTCAAATATAGTGGTGATCGAGTGGTTAAAGGAGGGATCTGATGTCTGAAAGAAAGCGAGTTTGATACAAAGCTAGCACAGAAAACAATATGATTATTTAATTTTGAATTTCGTTTAAACAGGCTTTAGATCAAGTATATAACCCATGTACATGTCGTGAAGCACAACCGCCAATACTGTCACGACATTTCTGAAAGGGACAACCTTAGAATGTATCCAATATGGACGGTAGATATTAGTGCCGAAGTGGTGACATTTGAAGGTGCAAGGAACATAAAAGGACTGCTGGATTTCAGGAAACAGGTTAAGTTTATGCTCAGAGTCGGACGCAGAAAAAAAAAAAACTCAGAAAATCACCAAAGATACTGACAGATATCAAGTAAGTACAAGTACACAATAATAAACACAAATCGAATCTTTGACCTTACCCTGTTACCTTGAACTTTGACTGTTTGTTCTTAAAATCGATTCCCAGCTTCCTTGGTTTAGCCTGAGCCCTTCCACTGCTTAAGCTGACCTTATTATGTGATTTTAATAGTTATTTTTCTCAAATGCATTTTTTCAAATCGTTGGCTGACAATCAACCCTTCCACAAGGTTGGTCGGCATCATATCAAAACTGTTATCTATTTTCTTCGCGCGCGCGTACACACACACACACACACACACACACACACACACACACACACACACACACACACACACACACACGTCGAACTTTGATCTTGACTTGTAACCTTTACCGCTGACAGAGTGTTTCCAAAATCAGTTCCCTTCATATTTGCTTTACTCTCAGTCCTTCCACAAACTTCGTTCATATCAGATCAGACCGGTTGAGTTGACCTTCCCATGTAACCTTGACCTTTGGCCAACTTTTGCCAATAACAATACCCTTGGCTGATCTGTGACACTTCCAGCAAGTATGTTTTACATCGGATCAAATACTAATACACCGTACCCTGGTTCCTTACACATCTCGATCGCTTACTTACATACACACAAAATCAATTACTGATAGAGCAGGGGCGTACCTAGAGATTTGGGGGCCCGGGGGGCTAGGTTCTTTGCGGGGCCCCCCCTCCTGGAGGGAGATCCCGCAAAGAACCTAACCCTCTTCATTCTCAAAACTTATCTAATATCTCAGCCGGGATTGTCGGGGTGATAAATAGATATATTTTTAAATATTAATAAAGAAGCTTATAAATTTTTAAGGCTTTTTAAGCCCCCCTCAATTGGGGGCCCGGGAGGCAGTTTCAAACCCCCCCCGCCCCCCCTCAGGTACGCCACTGTGACAGAGTAAGACACTAAGGTCTTTGCCAGCATCTATATAATCCACCCAGTTGCTTAGGATATATTCAACGACAGACAAACAGGCAGACAAATTTCCGATGCCACATGGTTTATCCTTGCCGTGTGCAGACTGTTTTATTCAGCTTCGAGAACATCTCTTTAGTGAAGAGGTAAATAACGAAATATCGTCCCAAGGGAAATCACATCACCTGGGGAAAGTAAAAACACAGTAAGATATATGTCATCAGGGTGGAGGGATGAAGCACATGCGTCAACGAATTTCTGGTTGCGGTATACTGCAAAACATATACAACTCTTTCCAGTTCTTTGACTGGCGTGATGAAAGTGTGATTTGTTTTCTTTTGCCGATATGCCTGGAACTCTTGACATCCTATATTAGTAGGGTACATTAATTTGAGCTTTAACAACTTGCTAAAAATGTTTAACATCTGTGTTATCCAGATGTATCACGGCAACTACAAGTGAAGGTGAATGTAAATATTCTGCTTGTATTAACTATTTCTTTATTATTTTCATTGAATTACATGAAACTCATATTTCTTCAAGTAAAAGCTCATCCCTGACAATGACAACTTATTTAGTTTTACTGCTGCTAGATGGATTTATTTAGCAAAGGAGAGACTTGGCATGTCGATGAGTTAATAGTCACAGTTTAATGAAATCTCTGACGCCAACTGGACTGGAGTTTTACCGACCCTGAAAGGGTTAATGGTCCCAATATTAAAAATTTAAGGCTTCCATGACTTTACTTCTAGATGAATGTGATAACCATCTGGAGTTAAGTGGACTAGAATGTTTGAATTTTCCCGATCATTTAAGTGTAATTATCATACACAACATAGCGGACGGGCAGAACACCCGCAGACGACATGGGGAGAGAAGAGTAGGGGGAGGAACTTTATAAAGCCTGGAGGGTGGGATGGACCGGGCGAGGACAGACTCAATTAGGCCCAGCAGGTACAGAGACAGACGAGATGGGTTAATTAGGGGTGGTAGGAGTGCTTTATTATTCGACTGGTGGAGCGAGAGGGGTAAGGGTTATTACTCACAGTCGCTGGGGAACAAAGTGGGTTACTCCCTGGTGAGGCCTTTCTTAACTTACCTGTGCTGTGATCGTGTGTTTTTAGCCATTTTATATCTGATACCATATCTAATTTTATCCCTTCTTCCTTCAGACGAATTTATTCAGCCTAGAGAAAGACATCAAGTTGCTCAAGAGTTAATGGAGTCTTTCTAGGCTTATCGCTAAATAATGTTCTCTCCAAGGCTTAAAAAAAGATAAATAGATTCAAAAATTGTCTGATAGTCTGGAGAAAGAAAGAATAAATTTTAAAATATTTCATCTGATTGAAGGGAAAAATATAGATAAGCCTTGTAGATTAAGATTAATGAAGTAGGAACTTTTTCCTTTGCATGTACAATTAATAAATAAAAACCTTACTGCAGAAAATGGTCTTACATTGAGCTACTGTGATGAATTTAGAGCATGAGGTGGTAAACTCTCAATCACTGGGTTCTATCACGTCGCACCGACTTGTATGCCCGCCAGGACGCAATTACCACTCAACTGTAAACACGGGTCTGTCTTCCCACCAGCAACTCTACATCACCTTGTTATTCGGTGTTTAGTATTACATGGGGCTGAATACTCGGTCGCTCTGCACTCTCTTTTAGTACAATTAACTTATTCTGTATTTTGCTCACTGTGTAATGCCACCAGTTGATAAAAATCTTTCTTAGTGGAGACCAGTGACAATGAAGAGGTTAGAAGCGATCTCCATTACCTCCTTTCGATACCGTGACGTCTTTATTGATTTATCTTTGGTACTTTACAATGTACTCAGCATAGGGAAAAGCCTTCTGTAGTGAGTGGGCTGAGAAAGGTGCCACCCCTTCAGCACAAAGTCAGTTTATATTCTATTTTTTCTGCTACTAAACGAACTTATTCAGCTTAAGAGAGACTTTGAGAATTAGAAGGATTAAATACTGCCATCACCAACAAATTAAAAACAAATTCTTTCCTATGTTCGGTAAAATCATCAGAAGATACCAAGCATAAAACGAACAAGCACGTCATTGTACAGAAGGGTTAATGGAACCAAAAGTTATCCTACTCTGAGGGGATGCGTCAAGAAGAGGCTGATAACTAAAGTGTGGTGGCGTGGCAAATGACTGTACCATATTCACAGACTTTCTTGAGCCCAAATTATGCATCAAACTGCTATAACAATTTTTTTTTTATTCCATTAGAAAAGTTACCAAATAGTTAAGTCTTAAGCTGGAGTAATTAAAGTGAGAAATTCAACCGATATTAATTATTTCTTACAGCTATTTACTGCTGTGACAACTTGATCATTTAAAAGCAATTAAAATCATTTACAAATATTTCCAAAGGTATCGTAGGGTAAGAAGTGTTCAAAGTTCTTCTTGATTCTTAAAAATGTATTGGGAGTTTAACATTCAACGCATGTGTTTGTGTCATCATTTGTTAGCGTGAGAACCATGTTATCACAGCTGATAGCTGAATAACTAATGGTATTATAAAGGACGTGGGCTTTAACATTGTTCATATTAAAAGGCATCGGTAAAGACTGTATGGTAAGATGATTGTCTGGTATTAACATTGTCATAATTGCTTGGCACCATGCCTGAACCAGAGATGTTCATCTGTAATGACATAAGAAAGACAAAGCTAGGATTTGGCAGAATGGTTAATGTTTTACCATTTCAATCGTCCGATGAGATTGTAATAAACATTCAGTAAGTAAAACGTCAATGACTTACATGTACAGACTTACTTACTGATCTATCTATCCATCAATTACATATATATATATATATATATATATATATATATATATATATATATATATATATATATATATATATATATATATATATATATATATATATATATATACACACACACGGTATCGTATAGACAATATTTGTGGTGTGTGTATGTGTTCTTACATATGCATACACAGGACACACAATGCTTGTGGTGTGTGTATGTGTTCTTACATATGCATACACAGGACACACAATGCTTGTGGTGTGTGTATGTGTTCTTACATATGCATACACAGGACACACAGTGCTTACAACCATGGTGAGCTATACGAGAGGGGACGGATCAGCTCATCCATCAGCGGCGTATTGTCTAGCGGGGAGGATGCAAGTGTGTGCGCCGCCACTCACTCAACACGGCTCACCATTGTGCCTGTCGTCAGATGAGTGACAGATTGGTTACATAAGTGACAGAGCTACATGCCACTGCCTCCTTCACAAGCGCACTCCACTAGTATTAGTCCAGCTTTTTTATGAGTCCTTGAAGCAAAATTGGTACAGAAACGAAAACACTTTTAATTTCTTTCCTCAGTTATGAAAGTCCCTAATTAACATATGAAAAGTCCAGATCTGGGAAAACTCCGTCACTGGTTCATTTTTATTTTTTAACTTTATCCGTTTATCGCGTGCTGAAAGAAATTTACCATATTCATCAACATATACTACAAAAGAAAATAAAACTAATAATGATTATAAAGAATTAAAAAAAAAAAAATCTTTCCCTGGCCCTCACCAACACGACGACTTTAAGATGCTGAACCAGTATCAGCAGTTGACTGGGTGAAAAGTAAACAGTAGCTTACTTTCCGAGAGAGACGCTGACTTCCGAATATTTATATAGCCAAATAATCAGCAAATATTCACCAGTGCAGTCCTCGTATGTCTTTTCATTCAGGTGATATCGTTATATAATATCTAAAGAACAGGCCGGGAATTTTAAGATTAGGCTAATGAAGGCATTACCACCCCGCTAATACCAATACACCAGTCCTGTATGAGACGGCCCTAGCATGTATTCAGTAAGGACGGTGGGTGTTAGCGCCGAAGTGGTGACATGTAGAAGTGTATGGTATGTAGGAGGACTACTGGGCCTTGGGAGCAGGCTGTGAAGCCTATGCCCAGAGTCGGAAAAAAAAAAAACTCGTAGTTCAAAAAGTTTCTCTTGAATTGAGTACAATCGTCTGTAGATAGCAAGAATGGAAAAAAGACATCACACAGGAAATTGACTGGATGATTACGAAGGAAAGATGGTCAGGGGAATTATTCATATGGGTCTCAACACCTTCCAAAACAGTAACGTTGTTTTATCTTAAATTTTTTTATACTTTAGTTTTCACTCAGCTTAGGAGTGCACATATGAATGAATGGATTATAAGAGGCTATATCTAACCCTAGCAATTCAAATTAGTATCTCCTAAAGGGAATATGAGAATCTGGAGATAAAAACATTACAATAAAAATGTCATCGTGTTGAAAGGGCTAATTAACTTTTAGAGTACCGGTAAGTAAATATCCATCGGAGAGAAATATTAAAAAAAAAATACATAATAGTATTTCCTCATTTTAATATTCAGTCCATTCTGCTTGTGAAATGTCTGGCAGATATGTATGGATGACAAAATTATAATAAGGAATCTGATAAACGACTCAAGATCAAGAAATTTTGTGAATACGGGCCCAACTGTTGACCAATAACCCCCTTGCAAGTCTGTGGCCAACCTCATATGACCCCCTTAACCCCTTCACAACCATGACCTCTGTTTTATTTCATTCTTGTAACGACTAGGAGAGTGTATGCGGCTGTAGAAAAAGGAATTGGCTACAGAATCATGTCTACCATAACTTTCAATATGATAGATGGTTATATATACATCTAGTTATCATTTTACTCCATAAGAGTTTCCCGGCATCGAGGGGTCTGAAGAATTATCAACCACTTCTCTGATGATACTGTGTTCTCTTTTTATTTATGAGTAACGAGTTTTCTGTACGTAGTTCCCGAGTACGATGAGGCCTGTTTATTTATTTTTTCTTGCAACCTCAGGACGATTTATTTCAGCTCAAGGAACACTCTCATGACTAACGGGATTAAATGCGATATCCACCTGCCTCTCCACTTCAATACTGATTTCCCCATTATGTTCTAGGTGCCTCCAGAAACTGTATATCAGGAAGGACCTCCCGTTGTGTAGGAATTGAGGGTTACTCTGACGAAAAGGGGTAATGTACTGGAGCATTAAACCCTTCACTACGATGACGTCTTTCATAACCTATTCATTTGTGAGTGTGAGTGTGTGTGTGTGTGTGTGTGTGTGTGTGTGTGTGTGTGTGTGTGTGTGTGTGTGTGTGTAAAATCTATACCTTTCGGAAATCATTTATTTTCCACGTAAGGTTACAGTGATTTCCTTTTAGTTTCCTGGTGGTATAATTAAACGACAGTACTTTGTTTTACTAGACAGTTAAAAGGCATGGTCGGTTGGCTGCCCACCTACGCGAACCCGTCCGCAACGAGCGTGTAAGAGAGGAAGCGTCTTGTCTGCCAGTGCTAGTCCTTTCGTCAGAGTATGTAGTGTTCGTTCTAATCATGTAAATATAACTAAAGCAAGTATAAGTAGGTTTTATGTAAGCAACCTTTTCTGATATTGATTCACACCTTCATTCGTATGTAGATTTATATTAGCTTTGTGATCTAAATGTAATAGTGAATTAAAGATATCAAGAATTTTCTGGTGTTCTTTGGTTTTCAGCTGGTTAAGAATTAATATAAAGGCATACGAAACAGTTTATGGAATTTAAGCTTGAAAATTATTGATGAATAGATATACAAGAAGCTGATCAGTGTAACTTTTCTCCTAGTTTTAAGGACTGACAGAAACTCACAAGAATAATGTACTAGGCAAAACTACCGTGGCGTCCCGTGTGATTTGGTGGGTGTGTTTACGGCGGGGTGGGCGGTGGTGGCCATATGGCGACGGGACTCTGAGTGGCCTTATCGGGGCGGGTGCGGTGGGGCCCGGGGGCAGGAGGCCACGGGGCTCTAAATGAAGTGGGAGGTTGTGGTGTCGTGACAGATGGGCGGCAGCAGAAATATGATAAGTCCTTCAATGGGAACGGACAGAAGCAGCGAAGATGGAGGGCTTTGACCATGGCCGTATTTACAAACATCTAGAGTTTTATAAAAGATTACTTCTCTCATGATTTTGTCTTCACCCATACAGCTGCAACACTTCACAATCAAGCTGAAGCTAGCATTAATGCAAAACAAACAAAAAGGAAATACTTATGTGAAATAATTCAACTGTTACTTGTTTATCCTGCAAATTGGTTGAAATTCTTTATACATACGGATCTAGGAGGACAATACCAAGAATAACAGGAAGTGTGAGGTTATCAGGGACAAAACAGAGTGAAAAGGAAATTACGGTACAGTATTCACCATCGCTGCTGTTGTCACTTGCTTTTTATTTTCATAAGGACTTCAGTGGTCAAATAAAATAATCATGGGCGACCAAGATAGTGACTGCAGATATCCAACACCAAACAGCTCTGTAAGTTTAAATGGTTAGCAGAACCAACTTCTCGGTTTCGCTTTCAGCAATTCTATGACAAATAAGGAATGCTATCAAATGGTTTTATAATTTATATTCTGGTCTTTGTGACACTGGATGTGAAGTTGGATCCACTGACCTGTTGCGGCACGGATAATAGCACTCTGTGTCGTACAATACAAGTACTGGAGTAAAAGTCTTATACCAACTGTACTCAGTCCTCACACCTCGAAGGGGAGAATATTAAGAATGGCTGTTACCGTTCCGTTGCTTTATCTGGTACCATCCCTCATACAGAGAAATATGCAGTGCAAAGAATCAGCTTTCACACTACAGGACACAGTACTGAGTACTGTGGCTTGTCATGTGAAAGTTGATGTATTGCAATGAAGACTGAGTTAAGTAAATAAAGTGACAGGTGCCATATCACGATTGAATTAACAGAGCCATTTCACAAACAAGCAGTGGAATGTGCCGTGGGAAGCGAAACACCACACATACATCAAGATCTATTGTATCAGACGAGCTGCATCAATTTCCCAGAGCAATGCCGACTTCATATAGTACCTTACTGTAGTTTCATTTTTACTTTTGCTGCAGGAAGGAAACGATTTCATTCAGTATATGAGAGAAGTTTCGAAGTAAATGGGTTCACCGCATCTCTAATCTCTTCAGTACTGTGACGTGTTGTATTGTATTTTATGTTTGTTAAGGACAAGGTTTAATGCAGTCGTTGGGAGATTTCTGCTGTCGTGAGGAGGTAAGTGGCGCCTATCGTCCCCCTAATAACACCATCTCGATGAAAAAAAGTCAGGATCTGTTATCACCGCCTGACTGCCCGCGTGAGAGGAATTCCCTGTCGGATCTCCCACTAAAAAAACAAGGTGACATTAGAGACCAAGTGTTGATCGTCTCACCGTGATACCATCGTCTTCGCATGACACCTGTAGGGAAGAATGAGCCTAAATCTTATCGCATAAAAGGCTAGAACATTCATACACCTTTCAACCACCCCACAAAAAAGATAGGAAAATAAATGCCCCCACACCCTCACTGGTGTTTTATGTGATATGGGTGCGATGGAGGTCTGGGGAAGGCCTTGACATAATACCGTTAAGGAACAATGAGCCTAAATCGTTTCTCACAGAAGCCTGGAAAATACATACAGCTTTCAATATAGATAAAATAAAACAAATAAACAAAAAAGTTCTCTCTTCCCAAGGTGTTAATGTAACTTGGATGCAGTGGAAGTCTTGCGAAGGTCTCAGCCAACACCTCAGTGGAAGAACGAGCCTAAATCTTATCTCACAAACGGCTGGAACATGCATACATCTCACACCCACCCTCCAGAAGAAGATAAAGAAATAGTAGTCTCAACCCCAGTGCCCCCTCTTGGTGTTTTGTGCGATATGGATGTCTGAGGGTTCTGGGGAAGGTATATGTCGTTATGATGTGTCTAGGCCTAATGATGGCTTTATCGAGAGCACCCAAACGAAATATTGGGGTAAAAAAAGGGAACAATTATACAGTAGATCTCCACTTCACTGTCAGAGGAAGGGGGTTCCAGTTTAGTAGTTTATCCTTTAGATCCATTAAGCAGTTCACTATCAGACCGTTAAGACGTTAGCGTTTTTTTATTCCTTACTGTTAATTCCGCTGGAGTTAAAAATTATAGAAGTAATATCTTTTTTCATTTGGAGAGTTCCAATGGGGTTGCATAAAGTCGTCTGAGGGTAGCAAGATTAGAAAGAAAGCAATCATATTGAAATGACGAATGAATACTACAATGTCTTTGCTGTGAAAGGTCTCATAACTGAGGTGAGAAAAATAAGCTTAAAGTAATGCCTAATGACTGCACAGGACATTCCAACAAATAATAAGCTTTTGCTAAGTCCCAGTATTCTTCAGTGACAAGGAATGCGAAGGTTGATTTAACATCCAGATCCCTAATTCTGGGTGAATAAAGGAAATAATGAAACAAAGTACATCGAAATGTCTGACAGGGCCGAGAATCGAACTTAGATTTTTCCACTAGCGAATTAGATGTGCTAACCAATGCACCACTGGTTCCCCCCAAAATTCACGCGGTGTAGAATGCAGACTGTCGTGAATAATTTAAGTAATTTCACAAGCAGTACCAGATAAGTCTTCATATTTTCACCTAATGATTAGACCTACTTTCATTGAACGTAACCTAATATTTCGAGGATTAAAATTAGTGTCAGATTAAAACTTGTTGGTCATTGTTTGTTTAATAAATTGATGACTGAATAATGCATATACGGAGGACTTTAAAACTGCCAGTGAAGTCATCGCGAAAGGTAAATGAGAGAGGACAGGTCATCTATAACACCGTCCAAGTACACCCTCCTCTGTCACGGGCTAAGTATTCCTTCCCCAGATAATCGTGGTTCCTTTCCTCATCCTACCCTAACTTTGAAAGACTAGAACATTTTAACCTAGCCTATGCTAACCTCACCCAACCTAATCTAACCTACCCTAATCTAACCTGATGACCTGACCTAATCTAATCTAACCTAACCTAGCCTAACCTAACCTAGACCTTGGTGGAAAAGATGAAGCGCGTAAATCGACTACAGTTTGGACATTTTCTCCCGGGCTCCAACTGACACAAGGAGACGCGTTAATTGGACCTGAAATGAGGGGTAATAGCTCACTGCGGGACGGAGGGGGGAAGCGGAGGAACTCGTAAATATGAATATGTATATGTAAATTAGCCCTTACGTCCGTAACTTACACGGGAGGAGGGAAGGGGGCGAGAGGGGGAAGGAGGAGAGGGGGAGGTGGGGCAAGTAGTGTGTGGCTAGAGGGACGTTTAGGAAGTGAAGTGACAGGGGATAATATTAATGGGAGAAATGGGGATGGTGGAAGATATGTGACTAAATTTCATGGGAGGAATGGGTCTGGTATTCAGTGGGAAATATGTAAAAATTTCTTGGTAAACAGGATTGATAATAATGGAAGGAATTGAGCAAAATGTCATCGAGAAAATGTGGTTAAAAGTAATGAGAGGAGTAAGGTTTTAATTTAAGGGAGGAATGAAAATAAAATTTATAGGAATGGAGTTAAAAATTATGAGAGGAATAGGTTACAGTTCATGAGTGGAATGGGTTAAATCTCATAGGAAAGATGAGATGAAAATTCAGTTAATTACCTATTATGTTTCTACTTAACCTAAGAGTTGCACGATTTACATGGGAACAAAAGCTTTGTTATTAACGACGATTATAATACGATGACATTGACCTATCCCAGCAAAACACTTAATTTTAGTAACTCAGAGTCGGTTCCATAAAACACCCCCTTGTAAAGTGTAGGGATGCGCATAATGATCGTCACTCAGACTGATACTTTAAGCTACAAGACTACCAGGCGTTTTACCAAATAACCAGAACACTGAGAAGTAAATATTGTGAAAAAATTGTAGAGCATTCGTAAACTCTGATATTTCTGAACTGGCAAATATGATTTAGGTGCTTACAGTTCACTATAATGCTGATGTATGACTAACTAGACAAGAAACAAGTGTTCCGTTAAAGGATATGTTTGTCAGCGATTCATTAGCGTGTCAGGGACTCATTAAACATACATTCTTTTATTATCATAACATCATAGAGAATTTCTATCCATTAGTAATTAGTGCCACAAGATGCACAGTTTGCTGGCATTATATCATGAAGAAAGACATACGTATCTCGGTGACCATTAAAATGAACCTATCTACCTATTTATCTACCTTTAGCCAGACGCCATAGTCCAGTAAGGGTGGTGGCCTTTTGTCTTTGAGTTAGTGGTGTTACGGTGAGGGGCATTAACCCTCCGCCAACCCTCTTGTGGACACGTAGGGAACACATATGAGTTGGTTATAAAGTTATCACCCGACGCTGTAAATGGTTTCCTGGTTTACAGGAAATCATTAGGCTTGTCACCATAGAGTAATAAAAAATGAGAAGCAAAGATGGGACAAATGGGAAGAAAGGAGGGCAGACATTGAAAAGAATGATAAAGATGAAGGAAGAAGTAGGCAGCAATAATCAAGTGAATGGATGTTGGTCGCCACCACCTACCACCTCGAATAATATGCACTGAAATTACAAGTGTTAACTTTGCCTTTGCATGTCTGCATTTTATAAGAGCTGTTGATTTAACACTCACGTGAGAGAAATTATTAGCTAAGGTTCCTATCCCCTGAGGCACTGAGTGGCTTATCTTCTCTCAGCGTCTTACAATAGCTTCATTGGAAAATAAAAAGAGCAGCTTCCCTTGTGGGTTGACCGAGCTTTTGCACGGACTTGCGCTTGCACCATGACTGTTGGTTTAGCCGGGCACAGAGACGAATCACCGCAGGAAGAAGACGACTATAAAATTGTCTGTCTTAATAATGAACAGCTGCGGCCGAAAGTCGGTAAACACAGGAAGACTGAAAAGGAGGATTTGCCGTGTGAGGCGCTGGAGTTGGGAGAAAAACGTAATGGAGGGAAAAGCCCGGTGCACTGGTATTGTTCCCCAGCACAAATAGCCTTCCTGCAATCTATTCCCATTTTACAGTGAGGGAATCAAGTATTGTTCCCAGACACAATATCTGTTCAGATTATTCTCTTTGTACAGTTTTCCTTACACAATAATTCAGTCTGTTCTCTTTGTACAGTAAGTGAATCATGTACTCGTATCTTCTCTGTTTTGTCTGAAGATTATTGAAAACATTACTCTTGCTACTAACAGACAGTTTTTATTCAAATCAGGGAAATACTCCCGTAGTAAAGGGTTGGTGAAAGCTATATCTAATGCCCCGAGCTAGAAAAGTCTATTCTAAGCAAAATCGTCAGGGGATCGCAGGAACATAATGAATATGACGCTCTTGGGCCGAGAGTTAATTAGTCTGATGTGTGTCTTGGATAGTTCGACTTCGTGTTGAATTCACCAAAATTTACGAAAATACACAAATTCCTGACTGCCCAGCTGCAAGGGAATGCTGCACGTCGAGCTGGAAAGCAGTGTGTCCATATTTGTCATCGTTCTATCTAGCAGACACAGTCGGTGCAGCCTGGAGCCACTTTCCCAGAAATGAGGTGATCACCCATATACAATATCCTTCCTTCTGCCTGTTTTCTCTGTACAGCTGTACAAGAAAACTACACATCGAAGAGGATATTTGTGTGTCTATATTTAAGTCCATCTAGATATTGCTTTAAACTCCTTTAGTTTGAGAAGAGTTCCTTTAAGATAAGCAAATTACATGCTTGTGAGAAAATGTCGAGCACGCGTTCTTGTGCTGAAGGGGTTAATGAAAGCTATATCTAATCCCTAAAGTTCAGAAAGCCTTCCCTTCGTCTTCCCTTCGGGTGGAGGTAAAATGGAAAAGAATTTAGCGCATCTGTATTCAGCATCCTTCCGTCTAGCAAACAATCAGAGCAAACTGGGGATGCACCTATAAACTTTCTTAAGTTCAAGTTGTGTTTAAAATTGCTTGTACAGTATGTACGTTAATTGTCACTCACAAAGCAACCAGCTAGTCTAACCAAGCGTGAATATTAAAGCAGCAAAACACGAAAAAACAAAACAACGTGATAATAATTGACTGGTGTGAAGACTTATGGTAAAAATTGACTACGCTTTTTCATAAATACGACCGCCAGAGCCTCCTACCTAGAATGGAGGTGGGCTAAACTCAGGGAGACTGCGGGCAACACACTCGAGGTGATGGCTATCAACTCGAGGACCACTACAGTGTTGGAGGGGATGTCTTCACGTTGCTTCCCACCTTTTTCGTCGTGTATTTCATCCGTGGCCGACATTTTCTGGCTGAGAGCACAATATTTTTAGGTCGCGGCCAACGTCGGTTTCTGTGGAATTCCTGTAGCGCGGAACACACACAATCGTCCACAGAAGCTGCCTCTTATATCACTCCATACACAGTGGACTAAAACGAGAAAAAAATGTCTCTCACATCGCATTATACACTGTGAACAAAAACTGTGAAATATTGTCTCTTATATCACTTCATACACTGTGAAGAGACACTGAAAAACTGTCTTATATCGCTTTATACACTGTAAAAAACTGTAAAAATATTGTCTCTCATATCGGTTTATACACTGTGAACAAAAACTGAAAAACTGTATCTCATATCGCTTTGTACACTGAGAACAAAAAAGGTGAAATTTTATCTCATATTGCTTTATAGACAGTGAACCAAGGCGGTGAAAGTCTCTCATATCTCTTTATACAAAGTGAACCAAACTGAGAAAAAATTGTCTTATGTCGTTTTACATATAGTGAACAAAAACGGAACTAAACTCAAGTACCGTTCATCCCAGGTAAGACACTTGTTCTAATTTAAGATGCACGTACTTCACACCTGACAATAACAAAGCCGTGGGTGGAAATTTGGAACTTTTATCTCAAACTCTGCGTTAAGGTACCATTTAGAGGCTCAGTACATTTATACTTCTTGATCGGTAACAGCCATTTTTAGGTGCTTTGTATAACTCTTCGTTACCTGAATATAACTGTAGGTGTGTCCATTGTTTCAAATATTAATTAGTATTCGCGGTAAACTGAGATTGTACCACATCGAACAGCACTAACAAAAAACTAAATTTATACTTTAAATGTTAAATAATTAACACACTGACATGCGAGAATTCAAAATAATTTATGTGCGATTTTTAATGTGCATGGCTGCGAGCTGCGACTGAATTTCATTTAGCTCATTGCAAAGAGGATGCGGAATGGAACAAAAATATATACCGTCATGTAAAGAAACTGATTTAGAATCCATGATGAATATAAAGAGTCAGGAAATCATAAATAACTGAAAAAAGTAAAAAAAAAAAAAAAAAAAAAAAAAGCTAGCAGAGCGAGGAAGATGAGGAAAAAAAAAAACAAATGTTCACACACCAGAAGAAAAATGCAAAGCTATAGTGCTCTTACTTATCTTGTGTCTGCGTCGTAAAAAATAAATAAATAAAAATAAAAAGTCTCATAAACAGTTCGCCGCACATGAAATGCACTTTTACATAAGAAGTACTGCATGTTACAGTTTCTATAACTCAGAAACATCCATACACATCCAGGGGTAGGGAGCAATAATCTGTTCTCACAGGTTAACACTCTCATGGTCACGTCTTCCTTTTTATGATATTCCAAGGAACGCAGAACAATTTTAGTAGGCTGAGAGTGGGTTAAATGAGCCTGGGAACCTTCACTTTGTTCCCATTTGTCACTCTCATGGTCGGAACAACACCAGTACTCTGAACCAACTAATGCCAGACTTTAATCAGCTGAACATGATTCAGAGAAGCTGCAATGTCAGTAGGAAAATATCGCTCTCGTGGAAAACTTAATTATGTAGGAAGCTGCAGAAAATGGAAATACACAAATCTAGCTACTCTTCTAATCGAGAACTCATTTCGCCTTTTTTTTTTTTTTTTTTTTTTTCACGTCAGATGAACACTGGAAAAATCATATTAATCATAGGAAAAAATCAATACATCAGACTTCAGGTGTCCTCCCTTCATGAAAAAAATATGCAACAGTTGGACGTGAACTGCTGTGGCTTGAAGTTTAGAGGGAAACTACTCTGGGGAAGACTGTCCTAAAGAGAAATGGTCTGGAGAATAAAGGAATTCTGATAGGCATAATTTCTGCAAAATGGTAGTGTGAAGGTCAAGTAATGAACACTACCAGATGCCGATGTGGCACGAGGAAAGGCGTTGAAAGGTGGCACAATGGATGTCAGTTAGTGATCTGAACACTGAATAACGACGGACGTTGGAGCCCATTCCAGACTCCAAATTTTTTTATGTAATGATGAAAACAACGATAAACAAAAAGCGTTAATCGTTTTATCTTTCCAAATGTGCAACACACTGGCAGTGGCGATGAATTGTATCTTTAATCAGTTTAGTCTCTGTGTGTCTCTTCTAAGCAAGCTAGAATGAATCACTCTACAAACAAGGATGTTATACAGATGACGTTATTGTACCGCAGACTAGTGGACACTGTTTCTGTTTCCTTCAGTATGAAAGGTTCCCCTAAGCTGTTTCTTTCTCTTATAGTCTGAAAAGTTTCCCTGAGCTGAGTAAAATAATGTGAGCTCAGCAACAATAAAATAAATTGCATTAAAGGGAATACTGGAAGCTGTTTCTTGCCCATTCACTATGACCATTTCGCCCATGCTGATATAAATCGTGTGGTGGTTGCAAAAATCAAAATATATAGGTACACTAAAGGGAATAACGAGGCCTGTTTCTAATCTATATGTATCCTATGAAAGGCCCCTGTGATCTTAATAATATCGCCAAACGGCCTTCAGAGATTGATAGATGGATAGATTGATAGATAGATAAGTAGATGGGTAGAAAGTAGATAGGTAGACAGACAGATAAAAATTAATAAATAAACGAATGTAACAAAAAATCTTAGTGTTTATGAGGTGAGCAGAGAGGTACACACGTCACATTATTCTGTATATCATGTAACGCCATCACCCATCGCAAGCTAACCCGTTCAGTACGATGATCCCTTCCTTCTTACGTCCTGCTGCCACCGCGCAATTGCTTTATATTCGTCTTGGGAAGGAACTCTCGTTGTGCAGTAATTAGAAACCATCTGGGTTAATGCCTTCACTAAAAGATCTCTCTCTGTCTGTCTGTCTGTAAAGGGTTAATATTAGCTTATCATTCACCTTTAATACCTGTTACCACCAGACTCTTATATTCATGTTACGATTGGTCACTCGTAGCTTAGGTGTTAATAATCTCTTATCTGTAAATTTAATACTCTCGATACTGAAAAAAGTTTCATGCATGAGATTATGACAGTGCATTATGCAAAATAAATAACTAAGGAAACGGTGCTGAGGGCTTCCTTAATTCTCCCATTAAGATGAAGCCTTGGTTACATTATTCTTGCCAACACAGAACATTAGTATTCAAACCAGGAAAGGCTTCTTGCAGCAAAGGAGTTTCATCCTTAAACCCTCACTGACGACTTTATTTTATTCTGGTAAGCGCTGGGGGATTTGACTCGCCACTGAGGAACTTTCTTAAGGTTAATTAGCTACCTGTACCCACCAGTTTGAAAAGGCTCTAAGATGAATAACTCAGTCTGGAGGTAGCCATATATTCATCCATCACACTATCTTTTATTTTTCCATCGAGAGTGTAGAGGCTAAGAGTATAGGCTCTTCAGTTCAGACAATTAAGGTGAATGACCAGTCGCGTGCTCCTGAGAAGCATTAGGCTATGTGACCAATAAACACCCATTCCTTGGATTTAAACCCAAATAGCAACATGCAGTCGAAGCGCCTTTACCCACGAGACAACCAGGTGTTCACTTGTTCATTAATATAGGCTATTGACTGATTACCACCCGACGCTGCAAATGATTCCGTGGGTTACAGGAAGCCATTAATTTGTCACTCAGAACTTGAAGAGATCATCTGGTGGTAGCAAAGTGAACAACAAAAAGGCGTCATCGCATCGTAGTGAAGGTCTTAACCCACGGGAATATGGACCTTCGTCATGTACCCCTCGCGGTGGCCTTGGTAGCGCCGCCGTGTGCTAGCCCTACCACCCTCCAGAAAAAATGCTCTTTTGTCTGTGTGGCAATGACGAAGCAGGCTCTTGTCTTGTGTAATCAATAGCTAATGGTGGTTTGATATGAATGACAATGGGGGAGTAATTAATGAACTCAGAACTGGTCAGTGCTTAATGCCCCGTGTACGGCGTACTAAAGACCCTCCTTGCTGGGGCTCGTTCACGAAGTTAAGCACACGCGATCACCCCTTCCTACCAGCTGCTTGGGAATCTTTATTACTTGGGCAGTGAAAGTGTTAATTTCTTGCTTCCAGGTAAAAGGATGCATTAATTATATATAAAACTGTATTGTTTTCTCATATGATAACTAACACAGCAGTACAAAGTAAACTGAACTGACACAGTCGATGTGCATAACGATACTGATATGTTCATAAGGAAAGAAACAAAAGTATTCGGGGGCCGAATGCTAATCGCCTACCAAAATATGCAGCTTATTAAGGTACAAGTTACCTACAAACCAGATTTGAAGAAATTAACAAAACTCCACCGAATTCAGTCACCACGTTTCACAAAAAGCCAATCCATTTTAAATTACTGTATGCGTGGTGGCTGGCATTCGGTCGTCTTTGATCAAATCCTCACCAAAAGTAATAGGCTTCTGCACATCCATATAGTTGCTACTTCCTGAAGGTTTGGTGAAAATTAGTTCACAAATTTGAGAGATATTTTGGCAACAGATACCCCCCCCACACCCACACACCACCCCTACCCACACACCATCAACCCACCCAAACACCCACACACTATCCACCCATCCACACACCTACACACCTACACACCACCCACTCACCCACACACCACCCACCCGCCCAAACACCATCCACCGACCCACACACCCACTCACTCACCCACCCACACACACACACAACTATATCGCCTCGCCTTGCTAAAGGCAGATGATAATTCTATGCAACTTCCAGAGCTCGTCGAGTACGGTGATAATTGTAAAACATGTGAACCATCGCTGGTATGTGTTCTGTGCAAGTGCTCAAGTTGGAGTTATTATTGAGCATTCTAAGATTCGAATATCCATAGACAGTAATTCATACTAAGGCAAATATACAAAATATGTTTCTCTCTCTCTCTCTCTCTCTCTCTCTCTCTCTCTCTCTTTTTTTTTTTTTTTTTTTTACTGAAGATTTTGCAACGGGCACGGTCATGAGAACTGGGGTGGGAACATTAAACCTGATTTAAGCTCAATTTTTCCGTGCAATTAAGTGGTGAGTTCTGAATATGTATCTAGATAATTATATCCAACTGGACAGCAAGACGTCATCTGTAAGACACTCTCGTACACGGTATGGTTACTGTAAACACCTGAATCGCTTTAACCGTAAAATACTGTTATCTTTCATTGTGTGCACAGTTACGGGCAACTGTAGTCTTTCTGGCAACTGCTTAGTATTTCCATTGATAGAATAATGTCCAGTTTTCTTTCTATGGTACTGCAATTATATAATTTGTGAACTTAATTAGGTTTAGCCTTTTGTGGTTATCTGGGGTGTTGCTGAACCTCAGGCAAACCTGCGACACGTTCGTAGACTTCCCATCAAGGCAGGGGTTGAGGCGTCATTTACCTTCCGTATGTTTCTAGCTTTTGCTTTTGATGGGTGTATAAATGTGCTGCTTTGGTTGCTTGTGATGAGAGGTATGGCTAGGGTATGAATCCATTTAACTTACCTAATGAATGAGTTTGTGTAGAAGTGGTTGCATCCCAGACTTCAATGTACGTAAGCAGTGTGTTATGTTGTTTGCATTTCATTCCGTTATGGGCATACACACTGAATTTTCACTGAATGAGCAAACAAATTTTAATGGTTGGGGAAAACTGAAACGTGCTGTATTGTGGTGGACTACTGTATATTGTAATTCACGTGCGCAGTGAATTTACACAACGCCCAGACAAATTGGTGGGTTATAACTCACAGTAATTCACGTTTATATTACAATGTATCGTTCGGAAACGAAGGAGGGTTTTTGCACTGACTTTTTTTCCCTTTGTTCATGAATATTTAATAAAGGAGCATGACTGGTGCCTTAAGTCACTCACCGCTCAGCTCTTATCATTAAACGAAGGAGGAAAGAGAACAAGTCAATCGTTGAAGCTGCGCAGGGGGAATTATGTAGATGATGATGGAATATTAATCATTCCCTTTATAGATGCTTGGTAGTCTAGTGGTCTGAAGCATAAGTCGATGTGAAGGTCATGTGCTATGCTTATCGGCTTGAGCCCCTGAGAGGAAGATGGAAGCTTTTCGAACATGTAATACCACCAGGGGAAGTAGCGTACATGTAATAACACTAGGGACAGTAGTGTACATGTAATAACACAAGGGACAGTAGTGTACATGTAATAACACAAGGGACAGTAGTGTACATGTAATGGCACCAAGGATAGTAGTGTACATGTAATGCCACCAGGGAAAGTAGCATACATATAATACCACCAGGGATAGTAACGTTTCATATACCATTTAAAAGATCTGCATTACTTTAACCTAGCAATGAGGTCATACAGCTGGCCAGGAGTTAAATGGATATGCATAGCTTTTTACCACGCGATTATCAGTGGGCAATAAAGATGAGCACCAGTTATACAGATGGGTAGTTACTATTTGTACCGAAGATGCTATATAATACTTCTCTGTGTTTTATTATTTTTTCTTTTGCTGGTACTTAAAAATCCAGGAAGCCTTCACATAAAAAAAGTAAAAATAATGCTAATGCAAAACTGAGGAGCACTATCAAAGTTATAATCTTGAGAGAGAGAGAGAGAGAGAGAGAGAGAGAGAGAGAGAGAGAGAGAGAGAGAGAGAGAGAGAGAGAGAGAGAGAGAGAGAGAGAGAGAGAGAGAGAGAGAGAGAGAGAGAGAGAGAGAGAGAGAGAGAGAGAGAGCTCCCTCTTGTACTTAGGAGCTAATGAAAGTTATCACCAGTCCTTTCAATGTGAAGTCTCTCTAAACTCAATTTATTAAAGAATATGATAAGACGTCATTGCACTTAAAAGACTGAAGACAGGCTAACCATTGACAGTCCCTGGTTGACCTGACAAATGTGTTTGGTGATGCTGTGCCATCCTCTCCCTTTACACCACCACCTTTTAACCCTATCGATCCCAAAATGTCATATTTGTGAAGGAGTTATAAAAAATATCCTGGTGTCAACAAGACCGAGAAATTATCGTCGGAGTAAAGGGATTGATGAAAGTGAGCAAGCTGAAATAAATCGTCCATCCGTAACCTAAACGAAATGAAGCAGGCGTCATCGTAACGGTGTAAAGCTAAGAAAACTCGTGTGACGGTGGTGAGAACATAGCAAAAAGTAGACGTCATCACACCGCCAGAGTCCCGGTGTGAGTTGCGTGTGGGCCTGACGGGCGTGGCCTGAGGGTGGGGAAGGGAAGTGTGAAATGACGCACTCTCCTTCGCCTGTTTTGGAGCCCTCTACCGTGGAAAATCTCGGGATAGTTCACTGGCAGATTAATGAGGTGTGAGGTGGGGGTGTTAGGTGTAGAGGGTGGTGTGAGGTGAAGGTGTGGAAAGGGGTGTAGGATGATGTCGAAGATGGTGTGAGCTGGAAGTGTGGAAGGTGGCGTGAGGTGGGGTGGAATGTGGTGTGAGGTGTGGGGTGTAGAAGGTGGTGTGACGTGGAGGTGTGGAAGGTGGTGTAAGTGGTGGCGTAAGATGTGGAATATGATGTGCTGGTGTGAATTGTGGCTGGTGGTGTGAAGTGGTGCGGGGTGTTGTGCGTGCTGTGTGAGGAGGTGTGAAGAGTGGAAGGTGGCGAGGTGGTGGCGTGAGTGTGTGAAGCAGTATGTCTGTGCGTGTGGTGATGCAAAGTTGAGAAATGAGTGGATGTAGACAGTCATGTGAGGGAGTTTAAGCAATGTAGAAGGTGGTAGAGGTGGTGACGTGAAAGGGTTTGCGTGGAGATAAGAAGTGGTGAATGGGCAGGTCTTATGAGGCAACCTAAGCTAGTATTTGGAATGGGAGAGGTAATGTTTTGGCTCCTATAACCACAAAAATATCTCAGGAATAGTTACTTGGCATATTAATAAAGCGTCAGATAGTGGTGTGAGGTAGTGTGGGTGTTGGTGTGAGGTGGTGTGTGAGGCAGTGTGGATGTTGGTGTGTGGTAGTGTGGGTGGTGTGTGAGGTAGTGTGGGTGTTGGTGTGAGGTGGTGTGTGAGACAGTGTAGTTGTTAGTTTGAGGTACTGTGGGTGCTGTAGAAGGTGGTGTGGGTGATGGTCTAAGGTGATGAAGTGTGATGTGAAACGGCGTTAGATGATGTGGGATTGTATTTTGGGTCCCTGTACTGTGGCAAAATCTCTGGTGATTGTGCACTAGCAGATTATTGTGGTGTTAGATGGCGGTACGAGGTGGGTGCGTGGACTATGGTGCTGTGTGGTGAAAGAGTGAGAGGAATAGGTAATGAGGTGGATTAATGTTGACGAAGGTGTGGGTGGTTATGTGAGAGGGTGTGAGTGGTGATATGAGATGGTTAGTGGTGGTGCGAACGTGATGCGTGTGGTGATATGAGATGAGGGCGATGTAGGATAGTGTTTGGAAAGGAGAGGTGGTGTAGATAAAAGGGGGAATTGCTGTGAGTGGTGAGGGTGGTGACATGAGGTTGTGAGGATGGTGGTGCAAGTAGTGGTGTGTGTGTGTGGGGGGAATGAACAGTAGAATGAGATGGTGTGGGTACTTACATAAAAGGATGTGAGTGGTAGTGTGAGGGTGTGTGTGGCGGTGGGAGATGGTGTGGGTGGTGAGGTGTGAAGGCGTTTAATGACCTGAGGAGGTTGTGTAGTGTGAAAAGGTGAGGTAGGTGATTTTTGTAGTGTAGTGTGGTGTGTGAGATCGTGTGAGGTTGTGTAGGTTTTGGTGAGAGGATTGGGTGATGGTGATATTATGAGAGGTGGTGTGGGTGATGGTGTGAGGTGGTGTGGATCATGGTGTGAGTTGGTGTCGGTGAGGTGGTGTGGATAGTGGGGCGAGGTGGTGTGGATGATGATGAAAGACGGTGTCGGTGATTGTGAAAGGTGATGTTGGATTGGTATGAGGTGGTGAGGACTGTGGCGTGTGGTGGTGTGGAAGATGGTGTGAGATTGTGTAGGTGGTGATGTGAGGTGGTGTGGGTTGTGTCGTGAGGTGGAAAGGGTTTTAGTGCGAGCTGGTGTGGGTTGCTGGGTGAACTGGAGTGGGTTGTGGTGTAAGACAGTCTGGGTAGAGATACTAAATTGTGTGGGTAGTGCGACATGAGATGAAGTAAAGTGGGTTGCAGTGAGAAGCACGTATTGTGAGGGGTAATGAAGCTAACTGTAACACAGTGAGACGGCAGTACATTAGCTGAACTCACAGGGTTAGCACGTTACAAACTCTTGTCTATTAACTTCCATTTACTCAAAATTAGCCATTACTATCCATTTGCAACTTCCACTAAATAATTACAGCCATCGAGTTCCCATTGCTATCTGTTGGCCGTGTAGCCACTAAGGTAACGATTCCACATAATATTGAATTTATATTTACCGTATATCCTTTAACACAGCTCTTGGATACCTGGAAATCACAAAATAATTATATTCGTCAGCATACAAGCAACGTTTGTTTGAAGTGAAGGTATAAGATTTCGGTACTATTTTCAGTAAACATTTAATACTGAGTAAAGTAGCATATGTAAAGCTTCACAGTTGTTTTTATATCTGTAAGTACAAATACACTTGACTGATGTAAACAAGTGGTGGCAGAGAGTAAGGTAGTGGATGGTGGGAGAGAAAGAGGGGGCCTTGTTTTGGGTGGTGGGGCGGGAGGGTAGGTTACATCACGATCCTCTCCCCAACCCCTCCCGGCACAAGTGTTGCTCTTCCGCTTCACCGTGAGACCCGCCCCGCCCTCTCCTGGGAAGGGGCCTTTCTGCTGGGTCTTCGGCGATGGACGACCGGTAAAGGAAATAAACTATTTTACCCGAGAGTGCGATACGCATTACACACATTCGAGTAGTTAGCCACTTCAGACCGAGTGATCCTTTAGCTGAATCAAAGTTGGATGCTAAAATGATGATAATAAAAATATATAATAGTAATGGTAATAATAAAATAATAATAATGATAATAATAATAATAATCTATCTATCTATTGCCAGACGCCTCAATCCCGTTTGGGGTGGCCACAGACAAATCGCCTCCACGTCGTCCTGTCCCCCGCCATTTCACTGCCCTGCTCCCAACTCACCCCCCCCCTCTCTCATATACCTCTCCACTCCATCTCATCCTCGGCCTCCCCCTCCCACTTCCCACCTCCACCTCACTCACATACACTCTCTTCGTCAGTCTTTCACCCTCCATGCTCTCCACATGGCCAAACCACCTCAGTGTGTTCCTCATAACGCTTCCTATCACATCCACATCCACACCACAACGCTCCTTTATATCCTCATTCGTCAGCCTGTCTCTCCATGTGACTCCACAGGCTCCTCTTAAATAACTCATTTCCACTGCTCTCACTCTTGACTTGTGTCCTTCCAACAACGTCCAAGCTTCACTTCCGTACGTTAGAGTTGGTATCACAATACTGTCATGTAGTAACTTTTTCACCTCCATGCTCACTTCCCTGTTTCTTATCATTGCTTTCAAGGAACCAGCAACCTTTCTTCCCTGCTGTACCCTTTCAAGTACTTCACCCTCCAAACCTTACTCCTTACACCCTCCATCCTTACTCATCACACTACCCAAGTACTTAAACGTACTCACATTTTCCAATTTCTCACCATCCAACCTCGCTGTACATTCACTAATAATACTAATACTAATACTAATAATAATAATAATAATAATAATTTTTGGCGAATGGACTTCTTTAAATTGTTTGTTGTTCTTTAGTCTATTCGATGTTCTTTGTATATTGAAGTAAACCATCTGGAGATAGTATGCTTAGATAAATATGTAAGACGTATTCGTATATCGAATAATTTGATTGAATTCTGTCTTCTGCGACTGCATAAACAAGGTAAAATTATAATCTACCATAAAATCAATATGTTGCACTTAGCAACATAACAGTGTGGTTACTACTGATGGTATGCAGATGAAGTCGTAATTCCGCTGGCTTAGAGGAACATGCAACACTTCTTCGGCGATTTGTTTTGGACAGTAAGTCGAAATGTCCTTTCTGATTAGTGATACAGTGTCCATAATGTAATGATATAAGAGGAATATTAATAAATTATGTAATATGCAAAATATATTACTAAAGAAGAGTTACTTCAAAGTGACACCAACAGGAATATGGCATAATGATCTAAAGTTAACGGAATCTTTATCAAATGAAGGGTAAAAGATGTACCTTATCTTCCTCTATTCACATAACTTCGTGCCAATTAGGTCTAATTTATGTCAGAGACAACAAGGTACAGGAAACGTGGAGGCCAAAGATGGAATCGTGTTAAAGGTGTGTTATATCTTCATCACTCCTTGGATTCCAGACCTGTGAAGATTTAGTCATGACAGAGGCAGCTACTGCGATGGAAGAGTTGTATCCGGATAACAAGGGTACAAGACGAGTGTGACGGGTGATGCATAGAAGCTGTGACATCAAGAGGAAGGCTAGCAAAAGCTCCTACATGAACAAGGAGGTGTATATAGAGGAAGGAATGGGTGTGTTAGCTGAGACAGGAATGGGAACAGAAGCCTGTGGATTGGTTTCAAGTGAAAGACGAGGCTCGGAGTTGATGGGAGAAGGGATTGGGGAGGTGCTGGATAGGACGGAAAAAGAGATAAAGACAGTTGATGGGACATAGAAATTCCGACATCAACAGGAAGGTATATGCAGCTCTATCACCACGAAAGAGTTAAACAGATGTATGTGATACCAGTGCAAGATGAATACTAGCTTTAACATCAACAAGAGGATCTACACAAGCTTTAACATCACCAGAGAGATTATACAAGCTCTAACATCACCAAAAGGGTGTGTAATATGTGAGATCAACAGGAAGGGGTATTCAAACTCTGGTATCAAGGGGGAGGTGTTTAAAGGCTTTGATATCAATAAGATGTACAGCTATACAAGCTCTAAAATCAACGGAGCATCTAGCGTCAACAAAGATGTATAAAGCTCTGAAATCACCAGGAAAGTGTAAGAGGGAGGTGTATACAGCCATGACATCAACAGAGGAGGTGTATACGAGCTCTAACATCAACAGGAAGCTGCATTTATCTTCAAACTGCAAGTCATACAAATTAATCGCTCTTTTTTTCCTTCCTTTCTCCCCTCCCTCTGTCCATCCGAGAGGCTGTTAGCGTTCGTCACCTCCCAGATCCCTGTGAGAAAGGTGACGGAGGTGTCGTGTGACCGTACGGAAACTGATTGTGACACATTACAAAGCCCACAAATAAAGTTATTTCTAAACTGTTTGTACTCTATGGAATTTCTGTATAGATAATGACTTTTACATACGATTCCCGAACTGCAGTTAAAACAGGAAAATTCTTAAACAGGAAAGGCAATACCGCGACTTTTATAAACCTATTGTTGACTTCCGGAGCGGTGACGTAGCGAGCCGGATGAGGGAATGAGACAAGTGTTTGCGTGGCTCGGGGCGGGATGGGATGGGCTAGGATGGACCAGGAGGGGCGGGAGGGCAGCATCCTCTCTGGGGGCACCAACGATCTCGGCCATCCACAGGTGCAGCCCTTCCTATCTCACGGACACAAGTGGTTCGCTTCCTGTCTTGGACCACTTCTTCCTTCCCTGTGCCTGACATCTTCCTCACACCAGTTTCGGTACTTATATATTTTAAAGGCGTTATATTTATCCCCTTCGACCTAAGGACATGATTTTTGTGTATCCTTTTCACACGATTTAGCTCAAGTTAACAGTGCACCCTAGCAGTGAAGGGCTTACTGAACTCTGCATCTAACCTCGCCAGCTCAAAAACTCTCAAAATGATACAAATTTCTTCTAGATACCAAGAATAACATAAAAAGTAAGTTATAGGAATGAAGTGATTAAACCTCTGAATACGTACGTCACCTGTTTGATATAACAAACCCTGAAAGTGTCAATAAAGCTGAAAACCACAAAGAAGAGTGGCTGTATAAATGTAGTTACAAACATTTTAATTGAGTTCAGAAAAGAGTCTTATAAACTCTTTCATCATGACTTGTGAATTATGATACATGAACAGTTTCTTCGAAGACCAACGGAGTCCTGCAACAGAATATTCGTCTGGACACCCGTGTGTGTTCAGTAATCATATTCCATGCCTATTGGATGCGTATGTCAGAATACCGTGAAATGAACCTGCCGTCACACTTGCCAGGCCTCAGTGATATTGTGCTTCATAATCTAATAATGCAGTATCAGAGCATCGCAGCCGTATCAAAATACCGTTACTGCACGTTAATGCATTAGCTATTTATCCTACGATTAAGTGGGAGAGCAAAAACATAGGGATCTATACGGTGCAACAAAGACATGGGGGGGGGGGAACTTGGCGTAATTGTGTTCGTGAAGCCAGGCAGGCAACGAGCAGGGTGCTGGTCAGGTGCATGAAAAGTGGATTACAGTTCATTAACATACAAGTTCAAATCTCGAATGTTACGGAGAATAGGACACCCTTCAGTCCGATGGCGCACCTTCAACTATATTCTCGCTACCACCGGACGTTTTGATTTAGCTTAGGCCACATATCTAGTGATCATGGAGTCAGTGAAGGATATATCCAACTCATCCAGCTCGGAAAGTTTCTCCAGCCTTGAATAAAACTGTCTGGAGATGGCAAGACTAACTAAAATTACGTCATTTGGTTAAAACGACTGATGCAGTTTTAATTTCTTTCCCTTGAGTCCCCATCGACACTTCGTTAAGGCGCATAAACTAAAGTCTATCCGCTTGAACATAGCCTAATGTTACCATCGGTTCATCTTGAATACAGAGCTGTTAAGAGGTTAAAACCGAATTATATACTAGTCACGAAAAAAGCATAATTGAAGGGGCGTAGAGCCGTAACATTGTGTTATTCTGCCAATGAATTAAGGTAAATAAGCTGCAGAATGACAAAAATTTCTGCAAGGTTACAGTGGACGAACAATGAAATAATGAGATCAGTATGAATGAGTTATTTCAGACGTATCACAACAGGAAATGAAGCCCAGAACGTAACGTGTGATGGCGTGGAGAGTAACAGACTATTACACTGTACACGCGATCAAAAAACTATCTTTACACAGGTTAGCTACCTTACATGTAAGCGCTGTTGCTTATTACGTTTTTCTGTAAGCAAAGTCCTACCTGAACTGTTTACTTCATATGTTGCATAAAGTTTTTTCTTCATGTCGTACTAATAATTTTACTAGTCATAATTATAATCTCGCGGTGGCTGAGTGGTTAGCATCGCTGACTGCAAAGCTGCTGGCCCGTTAGCGCCAGGGTTCGAATCTTGCTGCGGGCAGCTGGATTCACTTACCCCAGGTGTCCATCTACCCTTTGTGGGTTGATAGGTAAAATGAGTACCTAGAGTAACACCTAAGGGAGGTAAATGTAGTGACCTGGATCATGCAGTGGCCTTTTATCCCAGGTTATTGGGTGAATAATCCGCTACAGGCTCAAAGGCCTATGTTACGGAGATGAACACCGCAGCTAAGCGCCTAATGGCTTATGCTCTCACCTTTACCTTTATATAGCCGTGCGTATTTATTGGGGAAGGATTATTTTCATACATTTCGTCCACAGCTTCAAAATATGCAAAAGAAAAATTTGTTTTTTGATCGAGTGTACACTACTGTTGCAACTTGTGTCGAGAGTTAGAGCATCTATCATCCCCTGGACGTAATGGTATCGTTAGGTAACGTTGCACCGAGTGACAAACCAAATGGTTTGCTATAACCCAGGAAACCACTTTATACTTTGGGCAGTAACCATATGGCCAACCAATGGATGTTTGGTGGTCTATTAGGTTAAGATGTCCCAACCAGATATGGTCCAGTAATGGTCGAAATTTATTTCACACATAATGTCACACAGGCACAGTCATTGGTCACTCGCCTAAATGTCAGGATTGAGTAGCTTAGCCACTTACCTCTACCACACTGTTGAGTAATAATGGATGATACTAATAAATATAACGATAGAAAAAAAAACTATATAAAAATAAAATAACAAATTGTTAAGGGAGAAATGTCACTAAATATTTGGTAGCGAGAAAAAAGCTCGTAACCTTTGTTGGATACACGATAATATTGCTCATATTCACAGCTTTGGCTTTGTTTGAGATCCGTATAGCTAAGAATTACATGCCTAATATCTTACTCCTACAAAGGCCAAACGATTTTATATTTTAAAAATATCAGACATTAGTAATATTAAAGTTTTGACGCTTACCGTTTGGCTGAAAACTAAGAACTTCACATTATATTTCTGGGTACGACTGTTGTTAAGTTTACAGAAATTCAGTGCAGCCGAAAAGGTAAAGAATTACGGTTCGTAAATGGAAAAACATAATGAAATAGCATTAACCCTCGTACAATCGGAACAACTCGAGTACTCGTATTCTATTCCACTTAATGCCACACAATTTTATTTACTTTGCAGTAGAAGCAGCCAAAAAATCTGGAGCGTATCCATACCGGTTATCCTGCACCGTCTTAGGTTGGGAGAGCTTTAGTATCCTGTTCTAAATGCCGGACGCGTTCTGCAATCTATGACTGAACAGTTGGTGTCTGAGAGTGTTAATGGTGTACAAAAAAAAAAGAAAAAAGAAAAAAAGAAAAAAAAAAGATCGATGAAGAAGTAAGTTCAGTGATCCATGTCCAAACCATTAGTCCCACCATTCCTTCAAACCAAGGCTCATGACAAGGCCGTACCTCATACCAGCCTCTCATCCTTTTCGTAAGCACTACTTATCCTATGTTCTACGCTCTATAGCCATCCGCCTGCAACGTTCAGAACTCTTTGATTGATAAAGGTCCTTACAGGAGTAAGCATTTTTTTTTTTTTTCTGAACCCTTTCAGTGCCATGATATTTCTAATTTTTGATACTTCAAGGCGATTTTCTTTTAACTTCGGAATGATGTCTAGCGGTAAAGCTGAAAAGTGGCTTATGGCTGCAGCAAGAATACAGCGAAAATTACATCCTCGTGCCCATATGGTTGAGCATTATTTTCATTTAAAACTTTGAACATTACTGGGAGGACTGGTTCAACGCCTTGTTTTTCTTTAAACTTCACTGATCTGAAGGACCCACTGACATATCTTAAAAATACCTCTGTTAATACCATCCCATCAGTCCTAAATGAGTCAGCCCTAATCTCTACTTATTACAGACGGTGGGAATTAACTCCGAAGTGATGACATGTGAAGGTGTGTATCACATAAGACTGCTGAGCCTAAGGGAATGAAATGTTCAGTCTATGCGCTGAGCTGGACACATAAAACGAATTTGCAAAAAAGTGGACCAGGTTGTATACCGACTTCTATTTTAGACTAATTTACCCGTCTTTATAAGAAAAAAATCACTCATTGCAACACCTGCACCCTACAACTGGGCTACAAGCAGAGCATTTGACTTTGCACTGTGACCTTTGCCTTTGAATGGCTGTTCTCATGTTTCTTTCTCCTTGATAGGCCGCCAATCTTTCCACCACGTTTGGTTCAAAAATGATAAAAATTATTTGAGTTAACCTTGTCCTGTGATCTTGCCCTATGACCAGTTGTTTTTATAACCAAAGCTCTTTTTCTTCGATTGAGCTTTAGTCCTTCCACAAAGTCTGATACAAATCGAATCAAACTTTTGTGTTACAGGGCCGAGTATCTGATCTTCTCTTGCAGGTTTAACCTTTGATGGAGAACTCTCAAAATTAAATCCTTTCATCTTTGATTCACTCTGAACTCTTCCACCAGATTTCATTTAAATCTGATAAAAACTTGTAATCTTACTATGTAACCTTGACTTTTGGCTTGGTATTTTTAAAAACAATAGGGCAACCCCATGGCAGACCTTTGACCCTCTCACCAAGATTGGTTAATATCATAAACGCTTTTTACACACACACACACACACACACACACACACACGAACATAGTATTAATTCAGTGACCTTGGCCTTTGACTAATTGTTCTCAAAATCGAGTCCTGTCGTCCTTTCCTTACTCTCAGCCACTTCACCAAGTGTGGTCTGAATCAAATCTCAACTGTTTAAGTTGTCTTTCTCATGTGATCTTGATTTTTGACCTTACCCTGTGAGCTTGGCCTCTGATTGATTGTTTTAAAAATGAAATCCCTTCATGGCTGCTTGCCGTGAACTCGATTGTCAAGTTTAATCAGAATCGGATAAATGCTGTTTAAGGTGAGTTTACAGTGTGACCTTGACCTTTGACCTATTATGCTAAGAAATAGGTCATTCCCTTGACAGATTCTCAATTCCTTCACGAAGTCGTGTCCAAATCATCTAAAAAATCTTAAATCAGTTTGTTCACACAACCATACACGGCCTGAACTTTGACTGTACCCGGTGACCTTGACTTCTGACCAGTTGTTCTCACCACAGACTGTCTTCTCTCTTGCCTTCCCCCCAGTCTCTCTATCAGATTTGATATAAATCGGATCAGATTTGTTTATGCTGATCTTGCTGTGTGACCCTAAAGTTTCACTTAATGTTTTAGAAAAATAGTGCAGCTTAATCTTGGTTGATCATCAACATTTCCATCGAGTTTGATTAAACTGTAGCCGCCACTAGCAACTTCCATGAAGCTGCAGTGGCTCAGTCATTGGTGTACTCATCTCAGGAACCCAGCCAGTTATGGATAATTGAGTGCTGGTAGCCTGCCCTTTCATAGGCCTGAATATGTTTGCATCCTGTCAGTTCTAACAATGGCATTTAAAGATTAGCACACTCAAGCATAGGAATTATCACACTACTTTCACAAACATCACTTCTACTATAGACACCTCCCCCTCCCCGTCTCTCTCTCTGAGAAGAGCCAGGCTTGTAGTAGACCTGTTACAGTGTGACAGATACAGGTACAAAACCTCTTCACTCAGTACAGCTTCAGTACTCTGAATAAAATCGTGTTTGAAGAAGCAGGAACAAACTATAAGAAGACTTCATTGTAGTGAAGGAGTTAACTTCAGTTATACTCTGCTCACTTTAACTAGACGTAAAACTGGTATATCTTCTAGCATGTCGATCTAGAGATTAACGCTTGAGTACGCCGCTAGTCACGAAGAAGTGCTGTGGAATGAATGTAGTTATAATATTGTCTTTTTCTATTTGAGAGCTACAGAAAATATGCAACAAGAGTTTGACACTAAAATGCGGTGCTGGTCACGAAGAAGTGCTGTGGAGCGAATATAGTACCAGTATTCTTATTCTGCCACTCAGCTACGTGAAAGAGATAGCAAGAGATTAACACTACAAGATGGCACCAGTCACGAAAAAATGTTGTGGAACGGATGCAATGTCACAGTATTGTCTTATTCATTCCCTGGGAGAGGGGAAATAAGCTGCAAATGGACGAAAACCTCAGCCAAATAGAAATGAATGAACTATATCTGAGCACTTACCCTTGGCCGATTCGCCCTTTTTTTTCATGCTGCCTAAGTGAGTGGATCTTTGTGCACTGGAAGGATGTGGTATGTTGTGGCCATCAGGAAAGCAATTTCCTTATCAGGCTGCTGGAATCTCGACCATCAGGCTCCAGTGAGTGTCTGAAACGCAAGTACAGGAGTGGATGGTCATAAAGTTACACGTAATGGTTAGAGGACAAATGTTAAGAGTCGGTTGTCCGCTTAAGGAAATCATTTACAAGTGTGATAGTTTGAAAGAATGTACTGAAATTTGTGTGTGTGTGTGTGTGTGTGTGTGTGTGTGTGTGTGTGTGTGTGTGTGTGTGTGTGTGTGTGTGTGTGTGTGTGTGTGTGTGTGTGTGTGTGTGTGTGTGTGTGTGTGTGTGTGTGTGTGTGTGTGTGTGTGTGTGTGTGTCTGTGTGTCTGTGTGTGTGTGTGTGTGTGTGTGTGTGTGTGTGTGTGTGTGTGTGTGTGTGTGTGTGTGTGTGTGTGTGTGTGTGTGTGTGTGTGTGTGATGTTGTAATTAGATATCACATTTCACACTCATGATTCTTTTTATGATACAGATGATGGCACCGAGAATGAAGATTAGTTGTTTAAGTGTGCGTTGCTGGTATAATCCCCTATAAGTTTCACTTCAGTAAGTCGACAGCTACTTTGAGAGTGTGTGTGTGTGTGTGTGTGTGTGTGTGTGTGTGTGTGTGTGTGTGTGTGTGTGTGTGTGTGTGTGTGTGTGTGTGTGTGTGTGTGTGTGTGTGTGTGTGTGTGTGTGTGTGTGTGTGTGTGTGTGTGTGTGTGTGTGTGTGTGTGTGTGTGTGTGTGTGTGTGTGTGTGTCGCAAGAAGGGTAGAGCTCTGTTGATTATATTAAATAAATTGCTTAATGTAAGTCAACACGGTATTACGCCAAAGTTAATTCTTTGCAGAGTACTGTGGACATATCAATAATACTATATGCTTATCTTCACCTCTTATCTCTCTCTCTCTCTCTCTCTCTCTCTCTCTCTCTCTCTCCCGTACGCACGGACGCAAGCACGCACTCACGCTCACACGCACGCGCGCACACACACACACACACACACACACACACACACACACACACACACACACACACACACACACACACACACATACTCTCAAGGGACACACACACACAACCAGGAACCTGTGCATCAGCCTATACGAAGAACTGATGAGAGAAGTATTTACTACAAAGCAGTCATGTCTTATTCACTGAATAAATAAATTAATGCCGAGAATTATGGTCCCAGGCTGTTGAAGCAAAATTTCGCTCAATATGCCTCCGTCAAGCCTTGCACAAGGACACGCCATACAACCTCCATGACAGGGTTCATCGTGGGTTGAAATGGGACTAGAGGTAAGTCGAGCCCATTGACCCTGACCTTTGATCCCTTGACTTTTCTGACATAATCAGTTCATCGGCTCTTCTAACTGTATTGCTGAAAAAAGATTGGTCGAAATCCGTCGAGGGATTCAGGAGATATCTCGCCCACACCCATATGACCTTGCCCCTGGACCCCTTGACCTTGTTGACCTAATCAGTTCATTGTACCTTCATGATGTATCACTGACAATCGTTTGGTCAAAATCCTTAGAAGGATTCAGGAGATATCGCACCCACATGGATAAACTAAATCGACCTTATATGACGTTGATTTTTTACCCCTTAACCTAGCTGACCTAATGAATTCATCATTTCCTCATCCTGCATTGCTGAAAAAGAGTTTGGTGGAAATCAGTCGATGGGTTCGGGAGAAATGGAACCCACAATAGTGTTACGGATGCATGCCCACAAGGATAAACAAAGTTGACCTCATATGACCTTGACTTTTGACCCCTTGATCTTGTTGACCTTAATAGTTCATCATCTCTTGATATTGTACCACTGACAAAAGTTTGGTCGAATTCCGTCCAAGAGTTCAGGAGATACCACGCCCACAATGTAAACTAAGTCGACCCAACATGACCTTGACCATTGACCCCGTAACCTATCTGACCCAATCATTTCAACATCTCATACTACGTCTCCGACAAAAGTTTGGTGGAAATCCGTCAATGGGTTCATGACAGTCCGCACGCAGAAGTGTATCACCTAACGTCTCTTCCTGGGTGGAGGAAGGCATAATAAACAAGCATTTAGCGAAGACGTATTCGCTTCAGTAGGTTAAAAAAAATAATAAATAAATAAAAAGAAAGAAGAAAAACATTCGGGAGACGAATGCTAATCGCCCTCCAGAATATGCTGTTGGCCAAGTCCAGTCTTTTGGCCATATCTTTATATCCTGAATGTTTCATGTTGACAGCTCAAGCCGTTCATGAGACACAATGGTGTGGGCAATACAAAGTAGTTGACCTTTGGCAGCCATTTTGGTGACCTTGACCTTGACTCCGAGTCCCCATATTCGAACTTGGTCAAGATTTTGGCAATATCTTGACACCCTGAAGGTTTCATGTTGATAGCTCTAACCGTTCATGATATATAACGGGAACACACACACACACACACACACACACACACACACACACACACACACACACACACACACACACACACACACACACACACACACACAGAGGCAGGGAAAAACATTATCTCTGCCTTCTAAAGGCGGCCGATAAATATATACTGTAGATATGCACTAATCTGTACAGTATGGCAATTACATATACAGGGACATAAACTAGGACTCGTACACTATCTTTCCTTTAAGAAGTGAAGATGATCCAATGGGTAGTTTCCGAGATACAGCTATTTACAGATTAGTTTCCTTATATGGAAATAGCTCTTAAAATATAATCTGGTAATTTCGTTTATAAGGATAACCTAGGACTCATATTCTATCGTTCTTTAAGATATGAAGAGAATCCAGCAAGAAGTTTCCAAGATATAACACAATACAGAGTTTTCCGTATATGGTCATAGCTTGTAAAGTACAGAAAATATGGCCATTTTACATATACGGGCATAAACTACGACACATACTTTATCTTTCTGTGTGATATGAAGTCAATCCACCTGGTAGTTTCCGAGATACAGGCACGGACGGTAAGACGGACGGACGCAAAACACAAGACAGATTTTTCCTCATATGGTTATAGCTTGTAAAGTACAGACAATATGGCAATTTTATACATAGAGGCATCAGCTACGGCACGCACTCTATCTTTCTGTGTGATATGAAGCCAATCTACCTAGTAGTTTCCAAGATACAAGTCCGGACGTAAAGACGGACAGGCGGACAGGCGGACGGACTGGGGCGATTCCTATATCCCCACCATATGGAATAATGATGAGGACAATGATAAAATAAATTAAAGGCAAGGACAATGTTGATAGAAGAACCCAAGAAAACAACAATCATTGATTGATCATTAAAGAAATACACATTAATAATAACCCTTTTGAAAGTGATGTTGCTCTGCTTGGTTTAAATTATTATGTACTCGTATGTAATGGTAACACCTGAGCAGAAATGGTTATCTGTAAAGATTGTTTAATGTGGATGGAAATTTTACGAGATGGAATTACAAAATACACAAGTAGCCTGCATATTAAATGAGGGTGGTGTGCCATGGTAGGAATTGATATCCTTTCCATGGTCTAGAATGCTCTGTATTCAAATTCAGCTAAAGCCAGACGATCTTATGCCACTGAGTGAGTATAGGAGCGAGAGAGTGTTAATAGTTTTATGTTTAACCATCTCATAATTTGGAAAACTCTAGTATTCTATTTTGGCTAAAGCTAGACGATTTTATTTAGCTGAGAATGAGTCATAGGAGCCTGAGGATTCATATGAAGTGCTGGGGCAGTCTTTCCTTCTTCCTATACTCCCTCAGTGATTTCTCGTGCACTGTACCTATGCTACTAGACCTGGATTGTTATTAATTTTGACTATTTATATCTACGTCTTCTCAGTCCTATTTACCACTCTCTTTTTTCTAGCGCATAAATATGACGATTGTTGAACCACTGGCCACTTTCATTGACCTCTTCGCAGCCATGACGTTTTTTATCATTTCAGGCTTGTTGTTGACAGACGATTTATTTAGACAGGGGACAATTTCCCCAACAGGAGGGATTATACGTCTCCTGCATAAACCCTTTCAGAACGAGAGGCATTTCATAAGTTAAAAACTCTTACCTGTGGGAATATAATAAAAAGGAAGCCATTGTAGTGAAGCAATTGACTACCAGATGCAGAGTCAAATTACACATACCTAAGAATATTTCAAGCAATTATAAATCACGTCTTTGTCACCAAAACCCTTCACTACAATTACATCTACGATTACGTTTTTCTTACAGCATTCTTATTACATTCAGACGTCTTTCCACTACTTTTGAGAGTTATCGAACTGAAGGAAATTTAGTATACCTTTTGTTAATCCTCTCACCATGAAGGACATTTTCTAAGTTGAATACAATGGTCTGACTATGGCAAGAACATAATGTAAGGGTCGTCGTCGTGCTGAAGAAATCAACCACCAGCAGCAGCGTCAAATTACACATACCGAAGAATATCTCAAGCAATTATAGATCACGTCGTTCCTATTGCTCCACCTCACCCTCTCGTTTCCCCCCTTTCTCAACCGATCCCCCCCTCCCCCTGCCCCTCTGCTCCCCATCCCATTCCACCCCATCGATTCCCCCCTGCCCCTCCTCCTCCAACCCCCTTATTCCCCCTGCCCATTCTCCCACCAGCCCCTCACCTTTGCTAACGTTCCTGTCCATTAACGCGCGATCATCAGTTATGTCACGTTCGCAGGGTTATTAGTTGCGGCTACGGGTGTAGAAAAAGAAAAAAAAAAAAGTCTCGCCTCTGCTTCACGGGACTGTATCTCCGGGCACGTAGTCCCCGCTTCCTGCGCTTTCTCCTCCTCCCCGAATTCACTCCCTGACTCAACTCTTTCTAGCTTTCGCTCTTATCCTCGCCTCAGCTCTCTCGCATTCATCCCCATCCTTGCCTCCATCCTCACACTCTGGCTTTCACTCTTCACCTCGTAAATACTCTCACTCTCTCGCTGTCGCCCCTCACCTCTCACCCTCTCGCTTTCACTCCTAGCTACAACTCTCATTCTCTTGTTATTGCTCTATTTCTCGTTATAACTCTCACTCTCTTTTCAGTCCTCTCCTCTCCTCAGCTCTTTTCTCTTGCTTTCACTCCTCTCCTCGCCTCAACTTTGACTTCCTCGCATTCACTCCTCTCCTTACAGGAACTCTTGTTTTCGCTCTTCTCGCCTCCTCTCTCTCTCTCTCACTCTCTCTCTCTCTCTCTCTCTCTCTCTCTCTCTCTCTCTCTCTCTCTCTCTCTCTCTCGTTTTCGTCGATCTATTGTTTTTATGTCTTCGCCACATAAGGTGGAGGAGGCACTAAGTGACTGGTCTGTCTGGGCGTGCTTGCATGCGTGGGTTCATGCGTCTGTAACACTTGTTGGCTCGGTATTTCATGAACCCATCGACTGATTTCCTCCAAACTTTAATTTTGTCAATGATATCCTTGTGTGTGAACACGACATCTCTTGAAACCGTGGACGAATTACGGCCAAACTTTTGTCAGTGATATGGTATGAAGGGACGATAAGCTGATTAGGTCGGCAAGGTAAAAGAGTCAAAGGTCAAGGTCATTCGACTTGGTTTATCCTTGTGGGTGTGATATCTCCTGAACCTCTCGACGGATTTCAACTAAACATTTTTCGGTGATCAATTATGAAGGGACGATAAACTGATTAGGTTGGCAAGATCAAAGGGCCATAGGTCAGGGTCATATGAATGGGCGCAATTTCTCCTGAACTCCTCGACAGAATTCGACCAAGCTATTGGTCAATGATACAGTATAAGGAGACGATGAACTGATTAGACCAGGAAGTCATGAGTTCAAAGGTCAAAGTTACATGGGTGTGGGCGCGATATCTCCTGAACTTCTCGACGGTTTTCGGCCAGACTTTTGTCAGTGATAGTGTGAATTGGCGATGAATTGATTGGGTCAGAATGGTCAAGGGATCAAAGGTCAAGGTCGTATGGGGTCGTCTTATTTTATTTTTAGTCTCAGTTCAGCGCACATTGAACCCTGTTCTGGATGTTTTATGGCGAATCCGTGCGCAAGGCTTGGCGGAGGCATACCAAGCGACCCTTTGCGTTTAGGGCTTAGGACCCGAGTTTTTGGCGTTTCACTGCGTTTGTGTTTTTAGATAATTTGTCGTTTTATTCATCTGCCTTGTCTGTTTCCTTGTCCCTGCCTCTGTTTTACTCTTTGTCATCAGTTATACTCCACACACACACACACACACACACACACACACACACACACATTGTACGGTACATACTTATAAAAAAGCCTACTTAACATTGATATCTATAAATTGCTCCTGCTTTCTCTTCCAGTGCTGTCCCATTGACCACATTCATTCCTTTGTGACTTAGGAACTGTATTAATTAATCGTTTTGGGTCTTTGCAATCTGTCTGTGTCTGTCTGTCTCTCATATGATTTTAGCCACCGTCATCTCTGGTAACCTCTGCGAAAATTTAAAGGCCATACTCAGGTATCGTGATGGTGTATGAAGCCTCCGATGTGAACGTTGTCTGTGAAATTTATGATTAGAATATTGCGAGTTTGGCTTAGCGAATATACCACTGAACATTCTCTGCACCGTGGCTTGCAGATTAACTACATCTTTGCTCATAACTTCTCAGAAAAAAAGTACTTGGGCTTGAACAGAAATTGATTATGACATCAGTTTTTACATACATACATACATACACGCATACAAAACTGGAAAAAAGAAGTTAAACCATGCATATGCTGGTATCCGCTAGGAAGTAGTCAATCGATGAGCTTTACATTAGTCAGCTCTTAACCTTCTTGAGACGATTCATCTTTACAGATCCAAATTCAAAGATTCCATTCTTTAAACAGGTTCTCCGTCTGGCCTTTCCTCGCACGCTTGGCTTACCGCTACGGCGCTCCCCCAAGCCTATCCACCTCTTTTAATTACAGCCTCCCGGCCCACTCCCCTCGGCCCTCTGTGTGTGTGCTGATGTTGATTGTGAATGAGTCGACACGTGGTAATTAGCCAGTTCTCGAAGGTTTGTAGGTGAGGCGTTTTTGAGCCTTGCTAGTTCAGCTTATTGTTTTCTCTCTCTCTCTCTCTCTCTCTCTCTCTCTCTCTCTCTCTCTCTCTCTTTCGCTCCCGTCAGGCATAAGACTTTTTTTTTTTTTTGCTGCTGTCAGACGATTTTCCGCACCTTGAAAATGACATCATGCTGAAGTAGTCAGAGATAATATATTCTAGCTATTTTAATATAATAAGTCTTTCCTAATTCACCCAAAATGGCCTAGAGGAAACAAGAAAAAAAAAAAAGCTGAAATGTAAGGTCAGCATCAAAACTCCTGTCGCCTCTCCTGTCCTCTTGTCCACGAACACTGAAAACCTGTGTAGTGAACTCGCAGGCAACTGACACCAACGCATTTAACTGGCCACATGTCAAGTGTCAGGCGTGTCGGTTGCTGCTGATTAAACTCACTGATTTTCAAAGTACATGGATAAACGAGCAAGAGAAACGACAGGACTTTTGATGCCGACTAGTACATGAGTCATTAAGGCCGACACCCACTGAGAATTCCTCATCTGAAGGCAATAGGCCCTGTTTCCTACACACTTAGCATTAGTGTGTGTGTGTGTGTGTGTGTGTGTGTGTGTGTGTGTGTGTGTGTGTGTGTGTGTGTGTGTGTGTGTGTGTGTGTGTGTGTGTGTGTGTGTGTGTGTGTGTGTGTGTGTGTGTGTGTGTGTGTGTGTGTGTGTGTGTGTGTGTGTGTGTGTGTGTGTGTGTGTGTGTGTGTGTGTGTGTGTGTGTGTGTGTGTGTGTGTGTGTGTGTGTGTGTGTGTGTGTGTGTGTGTGTGTGTGTGTGTGTGTGTGTGTGTGTGTGTGTGTGTGTGTGTGTGTGTGTGTGTGTGTGTGTGTGTGTGTGTGTGTGTGTGTGTGTGTGTGTGTGTGTGTGTGTGTGTGTGTGTGTGTGTGTGTGTGTGTGTGTGTGTGTGTGTGTGTGTGTGTGTGTGTGTGTGTGTGTGTGTGTGTGTGTGTGTGTGTGTGTGTGTGTGTGTGTGTGTGTGTGTGTGTGTGTGTGTGTGTGTGTGTGTGTGTGTGTGTGTGTGTGTGTGTGTGTGTGTGTGTGTGTGTGTGTGTGTGTGTGTGTGTGTGTGTGTGTGTGTGTGTGTGTGTGTGTGTGTGTGTGTGTGTGTGTGTGTGTGTGTGTGTGTGTGTGTGTGTGTGTGTGTGTGTGTGTGTGTGTGTTGGATGAGAAAGTTCAGCAGGAATAGCGTTTGTTTCTTCCTTGTTTCACCAGTATTTTGAGTAGTAGAGCATTACACTCAGATATTGAAGTTGTATTTATGTGAGGTTAAACACAATGCCACCAAATCGTGTAATGTTTATATTCTTAATGGATATACATGGACTGCGAGGATGAGAGGTCTGCTGCGCTTGAGCTGGTATATACTCGTACTCTTGGGCTCATAGTCTGGTCAGTTATGGCTCCTAGTACCTCTTCCTTAACGAGTTATTTTTTTCTATGGCTATTTGATACCCTTTTGCATCTTTTCTGCGCAGAGAATGGCGATATTATAAAAATTTATGTAACGAGAAGCATCGTAAGGTGTAATAAGCAAAGTAAATCGCTTAGGAAAAGGTGTTAGGGAGCATCCTTACCCGATGAGAATAAAGGCCTTGGTTATCTATCAGGAAGTATTCCTATCTGACTTTTAAACACGGCATATCTCTATACTTATCTTTGTATGTCTGTCTCTCCGTATCTGTGAGTAATGTATTTTATATAATTTTTTTAGTGGTAGGTGGGAGAGCTCACCATCCACTCACTCAATGTAGTGCTGCTCTCGGGTGAGTGCCCTTTCCTCTCTTCCTTCCTTCTTTCCTTCTTTCCTCTTCTGTCTTTCTTTCCTCCATTCTTTCCTCTTCCTTCTGTCTGCGGGTGACTTTACACTAGTGACAAGTCAAATGGTTTCCTGTACATCAGGGAACCACTTACTCCGCTGGGTGGTAACCCTATAACCAAATTATGGCGCCTGATGGTTTAGCGGGTAAGTCAAGGGCTCCAGTCGGATTGAGCCTGGGCAGGTTCATGACCAAGGGGTGGTTAGGGATTGTTGCTCACGTAATGCAACTCAGGGATGAGTGAGGCTGCTCTCTCTCATCTTAAATGCCATGACCAACTTGCCTAGCTCCTGGCTCCTGTGCTCCTCGTGGGGGCAACATAGGATTGAATGAAAAAAAAAAAAAGTTTCTAGAGTAGTCGGAGGTCAATGGGAGGATTATTTACCCAATGGTGCTACGGAACATGACATGCCTCGTCTGTTACTTGGGGTACTTCAGAGCAGCAGCGACGAAGCTTTGGATAAGTCCTGGGGGGTTATTAGGTCAATGCTGCCGTAAGTTAAGGATCGGACTGAATCACTAAATCATACATTTCATAATACTTTGGAAAGTCAATAAGGTGTAAAAAACAAGAAATACATTTTTAAAAAGTTTGTAAGTTCATGCTAAGACCTGATCTTATTTCTTTACTAAACTGCTTTGAAAGCGTATATTCATAGTCACCCTGTGATTTAGTAGCTTATTTAACTCACGACAAACCTCTAGTAGTCAAAGAGTCATTCAAGACTATATCAAACGTTTCAGATTCAGAAAGCCTTTTCCAAGCTACATCTTATCATCTGGAGATTGTAGGAATAAATAAAGAGATGTCATCTTTCTAAGGCGATTAAAATCCAATATGGATATTTCCATTGCTGTTTTTGTTGCAGCGACCCAACAAGGATTAAATGAGAGCATAAGTTATTTTCAGATATTATCAACAAGAGTCAGCAATGGCCGTATATCAACACTGAAAATACGATGGAACGTACTGTGCAAACTGCCCACTTCCGAGGGCCATTTGGGAAACTTGCTTGCATGCAATGAAGTCATCCTTCATGTCACGTGACAAAACGTATTCAGGGATGAGGTAGAGAATCCAAATATACCTTTATTCCTTTATGGATTTGCGTGCTCCTTCGCACTTTCAGTTTTAATAATAAGGCTGGAAATATATACTTTCAGTTGAGGGACTGAATGAAGGGAGACATTAATTGGGTCATGTTGCGGGGGATAGTATGGAGACGTTGATAGCTGGTGGTATTGGCACGTGTGTTTGGGAGTGGTATCAGTATGGGTGGTAGGGGGCGATACTGGCACGTATTAAAAGGGTTGGTATCGGCACGTGTGGTAGGGGAAAGTATCGGCACGTGTGGGAGGGGACAGTATCGGAACGTGGGGCAGGGGGACGGTATTGGCACGTGTGGGAGGGGACAGTATCGGATCTTGTGGCAGGGGGACGCACGTATTGGCACGTGTGGTAGCGGACAGTATCAACAAGTGTGGTAGAGGGGCGGTGTGTCACGTGTGGATGTTATTATTGGCATATGTGAAAATGGATGGTATCGGCCCGTGTAACAGGGGGTGGTATTGGCACGTGCGGTAATAGTGGGATGTATTGATATTTATGGTAGACAGTACTGGCATGTGTAGTAGCAGGGGACAGTACTAGCAGTTGTGGTGGCAGGGGACAACAATGGCGTGTGTGGTAGCAGGGGACAGTACCTGCACTTGTGATAGTATGGAACAGAATTGGCACGTGTGATAGCAGGGGACAGTATTGGCACGTGTGGTTGAAGCGGAAATTAATGGCATGTGTGGTAGCAGGGACAAAATTGGGAGGTGTGGCAGTGCGGGACAGCATCTGCACATGTTGTAGGTGACGGTAGCAATACGTATTATAAAGGTAATGAGCTATGAGTTCTCCCTGACACAAGTTTGTCAAAAGGAATAACCGAACTAAACTTATAAATGTAATATCATATTCTTTGTAGTGCCAAACGATTTCACTAAGTTCAGGCAAGACCTCTTATAATAAAGGGTTCGTAAAGTTTCCCTGAAAATCTACAGTGTGATATTAATTTTATTCTTTATTCTTGTTACCGTCGGACGATTTTACTCAGCTGAAGAGAGACGCATCTTGCTGAAGGTGTTAAAGTTTGCGATGAGAAACTTGCTTGATATACTATGTTTACTGTTTAGTTTAACAGGAATATTCTGGAAACCTACTTGAATAAAAAATAGGAAGAAAAATTAATACTTAGTAATAATGTTAGGCCAATGTTAAATATTCTCACTAGGATGACCGTTGTTCTTTGTTTTAATGGGCTTCACAAGACGAATATATTCTATTTTATCATGTATTTGTTATTTTGAAATACTGACAATCAAATCCTTCAGTATGTTGTCGTCTATTGCTGCTAATCTATTGCTCTTCCGTCAGACGATTCTGTTCAGCTGGAGACGGACGTCTAATGGGGAGACTAGAACACATTAAAAAGAGCAAAATCTGATGAGGAATAGTTTGTGTTACAGAACAGACAGCTTGAAGAATTCCAGTCATGGACTAGACTTTTTCTTTTTTGCAAGGAAGAAGGAACCAAAGGCCAGGGGCCTGCAAATTGTTCCGTCCGATGAAAAACAAAAACAAGATACCAGGTAACAAAGAGCCAAATTCAAGATCCAATCACTTCATTTCGAGATGCCTGGACACACTGCGTTCGAAAGACCGGAGATCACAGATAGTAGGAAAGACACAGAGAGGGAGACAGTTCCAGAGCTGACTTGTTGCATACATGAAGAACTGGGAGGAACGGTTATTTCTTGTCCTAGTGAGTTGGACAGAAAAGGGATGAGAGTTTGTTGCTAGAACGGTGCTACGCGCCCGCCGTAGTGGTGGGGGGATGCAAGTAGACTGTTGAGAGGAGCAGTGACTATTGCAGTACCGACAGAAAAGAGATAAAGATGCAACAGTGCAGTGAAGAGACAGAGTTTGAAGGGAGCAAGTAGGAGAGGAGTTAATGAGATCAAAAGCCATTGACTCCACTTTGTTGAGAAGAGCTATGTGTGACAAGCCTCCCCAGACATGATAGCTGTATTCTGCATACAGGCGAATAAAACCAACGTATAAAGTCAACAACTGTGCAGGGGTAAAGAAGGCACGGAGTCTGCCTAGCACACCTAATCTCTTGGAATCAGATTTTACAAGAGGTAATATGTTCTTTCCAAGATTAATCCCGAGAGCTGAAAACACAAGTAGGTTTAAAGATTATGTAGGATTGTGATGGATATTGTTAAAAATCAGGGGTTACTCCTGTGGAAGATTTTGTCGGGTTGATAGATGTAAGAACAGAGTTTTTGATGCTTTAATAACAACAAGATTACTTTTTACCCCAATCAGATTGAACCAAGTCAGACAGTAGGTGTGCCATAGCCTCATCTATTGTTTGTTGAAGTAACTGCTGAGATGGACGCTGTGGGAAACGAATGGAGAGGTGAAGGGTAGAGTAATCGGCATATGAATGGTTAGGGTTAAATGTACAGACTAGAAAGTCACTGATGAATAAAAGGAAAAAAGTTGGTGATAGGACAGACTCCTGAGGCACACTACTATTGATAACTATAGGAGATGAACGGTGGCAGTCTACAACAGTCTCGTAGTCGTAGCCGAGGTGTTCCCAAAATTTTTAAGACTATAGGGTTGGTGACATGTAGAGGTGTACGGTACGTACGAGGACTACTGGGCCTTGAAAAGAGGCTGTGAAGCCTATGTCCAGAGTCGGTCACATAAAAAACAAAAATGAAAAAAGTGGAGAGAATTTTCAAATTTGTCTTGTCGTGTATGGCAGGAGAAAGAAAAAAATGAGTCTGGGGTTTGATTGCAGTTTTATTATCAGGAGGGGGTTATCTTGACAAGAGTAGTATTAAGATGAGGGCCGTTTATGCTAGCTAACGCCGTGCCCTCTACTCATGCGTTTTCCACCGTGCCTCTCCTGTTTCCTATCGCGTGTCAATCCCTTCTGCCCTGTCTCTCCAGTTTCCCGTGTATATGACTGGTTGGGTCACGTGTGTGGCATATGTGGTGAGTTCCATCAGGTGTGTGGTGTGAGTTTTCCTTTATGTCATAATGTTCTGTGTGCGAAATTCCCTAGCTAGAATCTCCACTGCTGTTTCCTCCAGCTCCCTCGAATTTAGGTACGACTTTATTCAAACCTCTATACTACATATTACCAGCATATAAGTTACTAGCTATTATATAGTGTGTTATGATACTTTAGTGTCCTGACATCAGCAGCTATAGAACGACCAGAAAGAAAGCTAGAGACGAAGGCACAGATAGAAGAATTGGAACCGTAAGTGGGCAGTTTGGAAATAAAAGGTTTGTGCCAGACTCGATCGAAAGCCTTTAAGATGTCAAGCGTAATGGCAAACCTTTCGCCCAAGTCCCCAAAAGAGGATGAAAGGTAGGTGAGAAGATGGTCAGTGGAGCGTCTCTGGTGGAACCCATACTGACAATCAGAAAGAAGGTTGTGATAGGAAAGATGCTTTAATTCTTTTATAAGAAGAGACTCGAAAACTTTTGAAACAAAGGATGTTAAAGCAGTTGGGCGATAGTTAGAGGGCTGGGAATGGTCACCCTTCTTTGGAACAGGCTGAATGAGAGCAAACTTCCAACAAGAAGGAAAGGTACAAGTTGACAGACAAAGGCGAAAGAGTTTACCGAGGTAGGGTGTAAGAACAGAAGCACAGTTCTTGAGGACAACAGGAAGGACCCCATCAGGTCCATATGCCTTGTTAGTACTGAGGCCAGTGATGGCAGAAAATACATCAACTAAAGAAATTTTATTGTCAGTCATGAGGAAGTCAGAAAGGGGAAGTGATGGAGGAATAGCAATAGTCTAAGGTGGAACTGAAGGAGAAAGTCTGAGAGAAGAGTTCTGTTTTGTCGTAGAAGAAACAACTACAGAGCCATCAGAATAGAAAAGAGGAGGGAAGGATGATGAGGTATAGTTGTTATAAAGGATTTTGGCAAGGTGCCAGAAGGAGAGGGAGGAATTCGAGCTGGAGAGTTCAGAGCATTTAGTACGAATGATATTATTCTTAGCAAAGCGAAGAACAGGCTTAGCACGATTCTAGGTAGACACATAACAGAGATGAGATTCAGGAGGGGGTTGACTCCGATAGCTTTTTTAGGCCTTCTCCTTGTTGTGGACAGCATTTGAACAAGCGTGATTAAACCATTTGTTTTTGAGTTAGTCAAAGGATATTAGAAAGGAATGTATGCTTCCATGCCAGAGAGAATAACCTCCGTAATGGCCAGGGCACACTTTGATGGCTCTCAGCCATGGAAGCAATAATCAATCAATCAATCAATCAATCATTTCCTGTGGCACCTCACGAGATGCATAGGGCTTCGATGAACTCTCTCCACCAATATTTGTCTCTTGCCATCTCCTTCAGGTCCTACCAACACTCCTCTCCTGCTTCTCTTTTCATTGTCCTCAACCAGGTTTCCCTCGGCCTACCTCTACCTCTTCTTCCTCTAGCAGTCCACTCTGGCACATCCTGTATTAAACTGCCTTCTTTTCTGTATATGTGCCCCAGCCATTTCCAGTGAGACAGTCTCACCTATTCATTAACTGGTTCTACTCTCGTCATATCCCTTTCTCTTTCATTTGTAACTCTGTCTTGCCACTTTACCCCAAGAATCTTTCTCAGTATTTTATTCTCAAATCCTAATACTTTCTGATCTGTTGCAATTGTACTGTACCATGACTCATGTCCATAAATTAAAATTGGTCTAACCATGGATTTGTAAATTTTCACTTTAGTATGTACCGAAAGCATATCATTATTCCAAACAGATTTCAACATTCCAACAGCTCGCCAAGCCTGTCTAATACTCTCGTCAATTTCATTGTTTAATGATCCATTAGATGATATAATCGTTCCCAGATATTTAAAGTTTTCTACATTCTTCACCACTTTATTCCCAATTACACAATCTATTTGGTTCTCCACGTTCATATTAATAATTTCAGTCTTTCCACAATTTATTACCAATCCTACTTTTTCTTCTTCCTCCACCAGACAATCAAGCACCCTCTGCATCTCGTAAATACTTCCGCAAATCAGTACATCATCATCAGCATAGTCCAAATCCATCAGCTTCTTATTTTCTTTCCAGTTAATTCCTGCACCTGTTCTCCTTACAACCTTTCTCGTAACATAATCCATAACCAAGACAAACAGCAATGGGGAAAGAACTCCTCCTTGAATCATTCCTGACCTAAGTTGAAATGGATCACTCAAAGAACCACCCACCATTACCTTACAAAAAGTACGCTCATGCAGGCTTCTAATAATATTTACAAACTTTTCTGGTATACCATAGAATCTCATAATTTTCAACATAGCTCCACGTGAAACGCTATCAAACGCCTTTTCAAAATCCACGAAACACATACTAAGTGGCATTTTCATCTCATTAGCTTGTTGCATTAGATGCCTTACAATAAAAATCTGATCATTACAACCTCGACCCTTTCTAAATCCCGCTTGTTCTTCTCTTAAAATTTTGTCAATTACTGGCTCTATTCTGTTCAACAAGATTTTGGAAAAGACTTTTGCAACTACAGGTGTCAAAGTTATCCCCCTCCAATTGCCACACACACTTAAATCTCCCTTTTTTGGTATTTTTATAATCACTCCATTTTTCCACTCTTCTGGAATTCCACCATTATCCCAAGCCACATTAAAAGTTTCAAAAGCGCATTCATCAACGCGTCATTTTCCACCTTAAGCATTTCAGGAAATATTCAATCCTCCCGTGGGGCCTTAAAATTCTTTAACTCCTTTATAGATTTTGCTACCTCTTCCAAGGTTATATCCCCTGTTTCTATCTGCAAATCTCTCTCGGCTGGCAAAATGTCCTCTTCAGCTGGGATTGGTCTATTTAGAACAGATTCAAAGTGCTCTTTCCACCTTCCTTTTATATCCAAATCTTTAGTCATCAAATTACCATTGCTATCTCGTACAGGTATTTCCTTCCTTCTGTTTACAGTCCCAGTTAACTCCTTTATGGCCTGATACGCTGCTCTTGTGTTCTGACCGTCATTTTTACTTAATCAAATTTCTGTCTCTGTTGCCTTTTCATCATATAGCCTCCTCTTATCACGTCTAACGAGTCTTTTTACTTCAGAATGTAAACTCCAGTACTTTGCTCTAAGTACTTCAACTACCTGACCATCAACATGTTGTTCTTCACTTAACTTAGCCTCTTTCCTTTTCTGAATTGCATTCCATGTTTCATCTGACATCCACTTTTTCCTTCTCGCTTTTCCCTTTTTCTTAATAGTAACCTTAGCACTCTCATGCAAAACCTCTTTTACCTCTCTCCACATTTGTTTAATATCATTGTCTTCAGATTCCATCAAAGTTTGCAGGGCTAGAAACCTGCTCCTACATTCCCACCAAAACTTTTCCTTCGTGTTCTCATCACTCCTTAGCTCATCAAAATCATAATTATTACCTCTTGTACAATTACCATTAACGTTTCTCTTAAGTTTTATTTTAATCTTTGACACAAGAAGTTGATGATCACTACCTATATCTGCCCCCCTCCTTACACAAACATCTTGCAAATAACTCCTATGCCATCTGCTAATTGCAATGTGGTCAATCTGGTTACAATATTTACCACATGGTGAAATCCAAGTAGTCTTATGTATTTTTCTATGCTCAAAGATAGTTCCACCAATTATAAGGTCATTTGCCAAACAAAAGCTTCCAAATCGCACCCCATTTTCGTTTCTTATACCAACACCTTCCTTACCCATACAATCTTCAAAGCCATCCCTACTACTGCCAACAATCGCATTAAAATCACCAATGCAAACGTACACATCATGTCTTGCCACTCTATTCACTACATCCTGCAGCTTCTCAAAAAAGTCATCCTTCATTTCATCAGCAGCCTCATTTGTCGGAGCGTACCCTACAACCATACTGATATTACCATGGTCAGATTTTAAACGAGCATAAAGCAAGCTCTCATTAATTGGTTCAAACTCACATACTGCCGTACAAGCATCTCTACTCAGCAGTAAGCCTACTCCTTGGTAATGATTTCCATCACTCCTACCAGAAAACAACATAATAATACCATCTTCCAAATTCATTTTATCAACTCCAAGCAGCCTCGTTTCTGTAAGAGCACAAATATCTATCTTGTATTCCTTGAACACTGAAATAAGTTCTTCTATTTTACTAGCCTGACTGAGAGTTCAAACATTCCAGTTTCCTATTCTTAAGGTTCTTTTTGGATGTATAAACTTATTTCTACACCGTGGGATTCTTAGCACCCCCTGCCCACTTAAGGGCTGCACGGAACTGAGGGCCATTGCTTCGTAACCAGAGTTCATCAAGATTTCTTAGGCAGAAAAATATTTTACCCTGGAGCCAATGCCAGTGGTTCGCAGGAACCAGACAGTGGAGAGAGGAAATTAACTAAATGAAAGTAAAGTGCAGAGGGTTTGGACAGACAAAGTACAAGGGAAAGAAGGAGAGCAAAAAGAATGTAGATAAAAGTCTCTCTTTTAGTCGCCTCTTACGACAAGCAGGGAATACTGGGGAAGTATTCTATCCCCCTTTCCCCAGGGAAAATCAAAGAAGTGCTGCCTGAGGGCCTTCTAAGCAGCAACTCAAAAGTGCCACATCCATCGCTTCTTTGGAGGGCCCACAGGCCTTACTGGAGCGATAGGACAGGTTAATGTGAAAAGGCTGTGATCAGAGGAGCCCAAAGGAGAGGAAAGATTAACAGCGTAAGCACAAGAATTAGGTGTTAGGAAGAGGTGAAGTATGCTGGAACTCTCTCCAAGGTGGTAAGGGATATGGGTAGGGTGTTGTTCAAGCTGCTCTAGGTTAATGAGGATAGAAAAGATGTAGGCTTGTTCACTAGGTGGATCATTGGAAGGAGAGGAGAACCAAAGTTGGTTGTAAACACTGAAACCTCCTAGAATGGTGATTTCATAGAAATGAGAAATGGATAGGATGTTTTCCATCTAAAAAGTACGACAGGGGAAGAATTTTTTACAGCCAGTAGAATTAGGGGATAAGTAGACAGCTCAGATATATTTAGTCAGAGAATGACAGGAAAGCCGAAACCAGAGAGCTGAGAATTCAGATTCAAATGCGGGAACACAAGACCTAGATATGCCGTTGCGTAAATATACGCAACAGCCACCTTTGGTCTTGAAATGAGTATAGAGAAAGTAGGAGGATACAGAGAAGGGTTTGCTATCAGTCACCTCAGACAGCTGAGTCTCAGAAAGAGGTGTGGTTTAGAGGAAGAGAGGTGGTGCTCAACAGAGAGAGAGAGTTAGAGGAAGGGCGGTGAATGTTGCAAAAATAAAGAAGTGAGTCAGATGGTGGTTCCAGACATCTCGCTGGGAGGGAGAGGGGCGGATGGTGTGGGCTTCGATAGTCCCCCCACCCTGAGGATTCCGATGCATGGTTGGTCAGTGCCATACATATTTTTTTCTTTTTTTTTTTTTTTGAATAAAAAGTGAAATGTGTAATGGGCGAGTAATTTGGTGTTGACAGATAGAGAAACTTGTATTGGAGAGCATCCTTGCCTACTCTCTCTTATTGAAACACTTAAAAAGTTCAGCAAAGGGGGATGGTCTGGAGCTAGTCTCGAGGGCTGATGAAACGGGAGCTCCAGCTCTCCCTGTCATCAGCTTTCCACCTTGGAAATACTGCCCTGCTCGGCTGGTGCTACAATCTACAGTCAATTCCCTAATGCAAGCTAAGTAAGTAAACGTCCTGGGCCACTGGTGGCATTAAATTTTCGAAAAATAAAACATTTGCCTCTCGGAGAGAAGCGCCTTGTAAAGCACGTCACCTTAACCTTGGATGGTACCTTTGACACTACACTATATCACTCAGTGTCTAACATATGGCACGCGACTGGTAATGGGTGACAAAATGAACAGATAACTGCCTGTAAAATGAAGTGTATATAATAAGTGTGCCATTCTTATTGCAGCTCATGTATCAGAAACCTGGATGCTATAAAAAAAAATAAAACGTAAATGTAAATTGAAGTGTTTAAACTTCATTTCCGTCATGGTTAAAGAAGCAGACGAATTTTGTAATTACCACAGCTGAAAAGCACCAATTAGTACGGGCATATAATGCCCTCCATACAACAGGTAACAAGATGGCAAATATATTATCAGAATCAAAGTAGAAACTCAGATGTTGTGTGAGACAGAGGAAGACAGATAACTAACCTAAGACAGAAAAGCTAAACAACTGATAAATTTGCTCGGAGATTCTTGTGAGTGATCATTAATATTCAGTGGGGTGGCTTAAGATAATGATAGTGAGATTCATGAGACCAGTGTATGTATACTATGATGTATTCCCATGTACCTCTAGAATCTACATACAAACGTCTGTTTAACACCTTCATTACAATGACAGGTTTCCTTGGATTAATGGAATAGAGAATTTATAAGATGAAAGCAGAAATCGTTATAGCGGCGAAGGTGAAAGAAAGTTGATTATATTCCTTGGAGTTAGGAAAGTCCTACATAAGCTGAAAAATTGGTCTACGGACAATAAGAGTAATACAATAAAGACGTCACTGTAGTGAATTGTCACGTTTCTGCCAGGAATGAGAGGGTGCAGGAATGATGCTTATGGTGCTTCTATACAGAGATAAATGTTGGGTGCATTTGGCACTGGATCTTCAGATATTTACACTTACCTAACACCAGTTATTTACAGCCATGTTTTACCTATATTCCAGATTTTCTTTTTCAGCAGTTTGTATAACAGTTTCACTCTCATCTCAAATGTCAGGATCAACTTGCCTAGCCCCGGGCTCCTACGCTCATCATGGTGCAACATAGGATTGCATGATGGATGGATGGGCATAACAGCTCACAGAGCTTTGTGCAGAGAGCGACATTTTAGTGCCTACTTAGTAGGAAACTGTATTTATACATTACCATGACCCCTTCCACGCCTGGTGTTTAGCTGGGCCGGCCAGTTATACACACACCCCATCTCTCACCCAGCCCCGCCCCGCCGCACGCCATCCCTGACACGGTCTGATGGGGAGCTGAGAGCACTGGGGGAAGGGGGGCTATAGGTTGAACGAAGGGAAAACACATACATAGGCACACACACACACACACACACACACACACACACACACACACACACACACACACACACACACACACAAACACACACACACATACAAAAACACACACACACACACACAACACATACAAATTCACACACACACACACACACACACACACACATATATCTATCTATCATTCTATCTATCTATCATTCTATCTATCTATCTATCTATTTATCTATCTATCTATCTACATCTGTCTATCTATCTATCTATATCTATCTATCTATCTATATGGAGCCTCTGTGGTACAGTGGTAGAGTGTGCGTTTCGCACTCTGGTGGACGAGGGTTCGCCTCCCGCCAGAGTTGTAAAAACTTTGGGAATCGTTCACCGAGCCACTTGCTACTTTGGCGGACATAAGGGGTGCTGTGGTTGAACCATTGTCGCATACTACTATGCTTGCACCCAATCGGCTTAAGGCAGGCCGATTACACTTGGTTCACAGACTACACACACATCCAAAGCCACTACAACACTACAATTACACTCACAAGCACTTCTCACCCTACATACAGTCTCTACCAGACAGCCTAAGCCACTGGGTAGAGATACATTGGCTGTATCGTCCCTGCTTCGGTAGGGATAGGCCGTTCCTATGATGATGATGATGATGATGATGATATATATATATATATATATAGAGAGAGATGGATACACACACACACACACACAATAAGCAATGCAGGGTCAAAACGGACAGTCACACACCAATCATACACTCATACACATGCAGTAGTAGCAAACAAGCACGTACGTTGTTGCCGAGACAATCGCGTGCATTGACAGCACACACACAAGCACATGTAGGAGGGACCAGCCAAAGCACGTACATAGGGGACTCACAAAAGCATTACCTGTACACACAAGCACGTACACTCTCTTCATACACACCCACATACATTGACGTCATACTGTTACATACACCACGTATATATAAATAACTTTCCACACTTGTCCCGTTTACACAGGCAACACAACAATAGCAGTAACGTAGAAGCATTTGTAGACCCAGATTCATCTAAAAGGTGATCCTCG